>NC_088868.1:13573355-13947120 GCF_032884065.1 Artemia franciscana
CCATCGTCAGTACCTCGCTCTTTACACTAAAGCTTAAATTTTATCCCAATTCATTAAGAATGACCCCTGAATCACAAAAGCCGTAGAATAAATAGTTGAAATTACTAAAAATACTTTAGCGTAAAGAGCTAGGTATCATAAGGAGGTGAGCCCCTCATATGGGTAATAATTTCTGTTTGTTTTAAGTTTTATTGCTGTTCCTTACTTCCAGCTGAAAAAGCTTCTTCAAATTTATTTTTTAATTTTTTTTTTTTAAATAATGCTAGTAAATCCTGCTCTCCCTTCATGGAAGTTTTCTTCTCCCATGACAAATTCTCGATGGAAAGTTCCCCCAGCATATCCCCCTCTTCTCAACCCCTCCCCCCAACCAAAAAAATCCTCCTGAAAACGCCTGTATACTACCCAATAACCATTACTATATGTAAGCACAGGTCAAAGTTTGTAACTTGTTGCCCCTCCCACGGGGACTGTGGGGGAGTAAGTCGTCCCCAAAGACATAGTTATAAGGTTTTTCGACTACGCTGAATAAAATGGCTATCTCAGAATTTTGATCCGTTGACTTTGGGAAAATAATTAGCGTGGGAGGGGGCCTAGGTGCCCTCCAATTTTTTTGGTCACTTAAAAAGGGCACTAGAACTTTTCATTTCCGTTAGAATGAGCCCTCTTGCAACATTCTAGGACAACTGGGTCGATACGATCACCCCTGGGGAAAAAAAAAAACAAAAAAACAAAAAAACAAAAAAACAAATAAACACGCATCCGTGATCTGCCTTCTGGCAAAAAATGCAAAATTCCACATTTTTGTAGAAAGGAGCTCGAAACTTCTACAATAGGGTTCTCTGATACGCTGAATCTGATGGTGTGATTTTCGTTAAGATTCTATGACTTTTAGGGGGTGTTTCCCCCTATTTTCTAAAATAACGCAAATTTTCTCAGGCTCGTAACTTTTGATGGGTAAGACTAAACTTGATGAAACTTATATATTTAAAACCAGCATTAAAATGCGATTCTTTTGATATAGCTATTGGTATCAAAATTCCATTTTTTAGAGTTTTGGTTACTATTGAGCCGGGTCGCTCCTTACTACAGTTCGTTACCACGAACTGTTTGATAACCAGTTCTGTTACTAATATTGATCATTCTCTTGCTTGAGTGGCTACAAAGTTCCGCAAAATCAGTTTACGTTTTTTTTTTGTCATAATAAATGGGAGAACAGAATTCAAACACAACTGAGAATTGGATTAAGGATTGGTTGTTAGACCACGGTCATCTTCATGGATTAGGGGTTATGTACTTCTACTGAATGGTTTCTTCACTACAAACAAGAATATGGTTTCTGCCCTTTTCTCTAACGTTAAAAGTATAAGGCCTACTGAGTATTTGGCACTTTACTAAAAGGAGTTATATAACAAACATTTTATTTTGTTCTTATTAAAACACTGAAAATAAAATGAAAATTGCAGTGAAACCAGAACAGGATTTACCAATAGACCCACTAGGCCCTGCGGCTTTCACTATTCCTGAAGTTTTGGGGACTTCCCCTAAAATCTTGCAAAAACAGAGCGGCAAATACAAAGAGGTTTCCGCAATTAATATCATTATATGCTCAATATTCAGTTTAATTTATTAGTTCTTACCTAAAGAAAAGAAAAAGCCATACGAAGCTTGAGATCAGAAGAAATAGAAACCCGCACTAACTACTTCTTTCACTTTTGCCTCTTCTTCACTGTAAAAGTCTAAAACCTACTGCGTCATTGGCGCTTTCCTGAAAACAAATTATATTATGAATATTTTCTTTTTTATTTATTACAACATTGAAAATAAGAATATAAATTACAGCAGAATTAAATTTTGAACTGATGAGCTTTCAGTAACTAATGTCATTATATATATAATATTTAGTTTAATTTTATTAGCTCCTTCCAAGACTATTCAAGACAAATATAGCTTCACTAAAAACAAGAGTTTGGATACTGCCCCCTTCCCTAACTGTAAAAGTCTAAAGTCTACTACGTCATCGGGGCTTCGCTGAAAGCGAATTATATTACAAACTAGCTGTTGGGGTGGCGCTTCGCGCCACCCCAACACCTAGTTTGAGGGGGCGCTTCACGCCCCCCCAAGCCCCCCGCGCGCGTAAGTCGTTACGCGCCATCTTAGTTACGCGCCATTGCAGTTGTGTCCCTGGGTCCCACCTGTGAATATAGATATATATATATATATATATATATATATATATATATATATATATATATATATATATATATATATATATATATATATATATATATATATATATATATATATATATATATATATATATGTTTTTAACTACGTAAAACTTGCGAATATACAACATTCTTCGATGTCCCATTGTCTGTTCATATAGATAGGTTGTCAGGTTTACCGACTCTTGAACATGCAACATAAAATTGTCCATGGGAAAAACAATCCGTATTCAGATATATACCTCATTATTCTAATGATTGCCCTTGAGCTTTGTTGATGGTGATTGCTAATCGAACATTCCCTGTGTCCCCGTCGTCATTTATATTCCCAGTATCCCGGTCGTCATTTGTGTCCCAGTCTGTAATTTCTCTTTAAGCGTCCCGGTCGTCATTTATATTCCCCGTGTCCCGGTGTTCCGGTCGTCATTTGTGTCTCGGTGTCCCGGTCTGTAATTTATCTTTGAGTGTCCGGGTCGTCATTTATATCTCCCGGTCGTTATTTGTGTCCCAGTGTCCCAGTCTGTCATTTCTCTTTGAGTGTCCCGGTCGTCATTTATATTCCCTGTGTCCCGGTTTTTAGTTTTCTTTTTCTCCTTCATTTTTTAGTTTTTTTCCTTTTTTTAGTTTTTTTAGTTTTTTTATTAGTTTTTTTTCTTTTTTGTTTTTTGTAGTTTTTACCTTTTTTTTCTTTTTTTTTCTTTTTTTGTTTTTAGTTTTTTACCTTTTTTTAGTATTTTTTAGTTTCTTAGCTTTTTTAATTTTTTTAGTATTTTCTTTTTAGTTTTTTTTTGTAGTTTTTACCTTTTTTAGTTTTTTTCTTTCTTTTGTATTAATGCTAAAGCCAAGTTCGAACCTGGAACCTCTCGGACCTAGAACCTGGAACATAACGCTTTACCAACTCAGCTACTTCGGCTTGAATACATTCGTTTTTGAATTGGTATATGATGAAATAATTCAGACGTCATATGCGGACAGACAGACAGACACACAAACAAACAACTTATTTTTATATATACAGATATTTTCTTTTCCAGTTATTGTAGCCTTGACAATGGAAATACAATTACAGTGAGATAAAATCTTGAATTGGTGGATCTTTCAACAATTAAGAGCATTATATATCAAACATTCAGTTTCATTTTATTTGTACTTTTCAAGACTATTCAAGACATATAAAATTTTCAGTAAGCGCCAATGACGCAGTAGGTTTTAGATTTTTACAGTAAAAGAAGGAGGCAAAACCCAAACACTTGTTTTTATAGAGATTTTTGTTCATTTGAAGCTGGATTTGAATATTCAGTTAAAGTTTCACCCGTTTCAAGATTTATTTAGTCATTTATATTAGTAACTATTTATCTATTTATTTATTTATTCTCTTTATTTCCCTCAAAAAATGAAGAGTAGGCTACAATATAATAAAAGAAAAGACAAATGATAACACTTGCAATCGAAAAATATCAAATATTGATCAAACACTTAAAAAGAGAAAAAAAAAGATACAAAAATACTTGCTAAATAATTTAGCCAGTAAATCATCAAGAGCCAGAACTGTTACTAAAAAACGGAAATAAATTGTGGCCTAAAAGGATAATTTTTGCCTTATCTTCAAATGTTTTATATTTTTTTTTTATACAGACTATAGGATCCTTCACTTTAAGCTTTAAAACAATCTCAGTGTTACTAAAAGAAAGGTGGAAACCAAGTAAAAATTTACAAAATTTAAAATAAGACACTTTAATGGGCGAAAGATCAGAAGGTCTGTAATTACGGGAACAATACGTGAGGCAGAGCAACAGCGCTATACATACGACCAATGACGTCCCGACGGTAAAGACCTCAAAAACGAATTAAAAGACCAAATGCCTTGCGTAATTCCATCTGAACATGCTGAACCAGGACTGGTTTAAAATCTCTTTTCGAAGCAGCATAAGGTAATCCCAAATAAGTGACTATTGGCGACGACTGGAAAATAACACCATTGCCGCAATCGAAAGTCGCCCTGACATTATCCTCTAAACAATTTACAACAAAAAATTGACATTTTTCAAAACTGATAGAAATGCCCAAACCTTTTAAACGATTAATTAAAATATTAAAATTAGAAACAAGACTAGATTTGGACCGGCTTAGAAGGATAATGGCATCAGCATATGCAATATAAGACAGATTTCAAGATAATGAAACAAAAGAGCAGGAAAGAGAATTAAGGGCAGTAGTTAAACAAGAATTGAATACATAAGGAGAAATAATTCTTCCTTGTCTAATTCCTCTACCCGCTTGAATTAATTTGGACTGAGATGAAGACGAACTCGGACAAATACAGATCTTTAATCCAGAATACCAAGAGCGAAGGACTCGAATGAAACCTAGGGGCAATCCAGCATGGATAAAAGCGAGTAGTGCAGATGCGTGAGAAATGTTATCAAAGGCCCCTTTGATATCAACCAAGAGGGCGTATAGTGGTTGACCAGAGATTCTCGCTTCTTCAATAACTTTGCTGAGAGATGCATGGGAGTGGTCACATCCCAAACCTCTTTTGAAACCAACTTGATTAGAACCAGCGTCAAGGATTTCAAGAAGATCCTTCAAACACAACTCAAACACTTTCCCAATCATAGATCTTCTAGTAATTGGCATCCAGGAACTACAGTCTTTTTTCCCACTCTTAGGAATAGGCGTAACAATTTCAATATAGAATGACGATGGTACTAAACCAGTAATAAGTAAAAGGTTGAAAAATGTCAGTAGAGTAATAAGAAAAGAAAAAGGAGCAAGATCAAGGTGATTAGCAAATACGCCATCATGATCCTTAGCCGACTGCGCCTTTAACGATTTGATTGCTTTACATAACATATCCTCAGAAATCCTATAATCAGTTGAAAAATTCTTCAACCTTTCATCTAATTACAACACAACACTCTTAGAATCGTGCGAAGTCGACAACTTTGAAAAATAATTTTCCCACTCTTTTAGCGATGGTGTGGAATTAGTATCAGGCATGTTAATCCGCCTATTGCCTCGGAGAACATTCCAAAGGAGATTCTTGTCCTTGCCGTTATCAATATTTGAAGAAGCTTCTTCCATGAAGCTCCGCTTGGAATTCGGCCTTTCTCTTTTTCATTAGCAAAACAGCTGGATGCGAGTCTCTAGGCTTACCAAGCACCCGCCATTCCCAATACGCTTGTTTTGCCGCCTTATTAGAATTTACCAAAAATGGATTGAGGCTCCAAAAAGGTTTCTGCACGCCCAATCTTATCCTATTAGTAGGAAAAACTGCCACAGCACCATACTTTAAGCAATCGATTAATTCAAAATAATGACAATTAATAGTCAAAAAGGGATTACTGTCCATTGAATCCAAACTATCAGGAATAAAAACTTTATCAATTAAAGTCCCAACTCTTTCTTGGTAAAGCGGTTTAAAATTTGGATTCCAATCAACCCGATCAAAAAATTTAGGAAGCTTATTACCTGAAAAACGAACTGGGAAAGGACGAGAAGGCAAAGGGGGTAAAAGGAACTGAAGTGGCATGTGGTCACTAACGGGGAAATCTTCGATTACAATAACCACAGGCAAAGGATCACTTGGGTTAGAAGAAAAAACATGATCAATATTAGTTGTACTACCACTCCAATGAATATAAGTAAAATCCTGGGACTTCGGTAAAACAGAAAAATTAGGAAGACAAGATGATAAAATTGTATCCCTTTCTTTCGCTATGTTTGGATCACAGTTAAAATCACCTAAAATATAAGTACGCAAATTCGACTGTAAGCTAGAGACAAAACGACTAAGATTAAAACAGCATTGAGTAAACGCATCAAAAGAAATATCATCATGGTAATCAGTCGGAAAATAACAATTAATTAAAACTACGTTTGAAAAACTACAAGCTAAAAAATTTGTATCGATTGCTAGAATAGTTGCATTAAGAGACTTGGGTAAAATAGTAGCTAAACCACCGGAGGGACGCCCACCAGTCGGTGTAGCGGGAACAGCAAAAATATCATGCTGAGTAGACAGACTAGAAAGCAGATTCAACGAATGATCAAGGAGGTGGTGTTCTTGAAGATATAATAACGATGATTTTTCATTCAAAAAAATATGAAGTACAGGTAATTTCCCTAATACACCATTTTAATTAAAGGACGTAACACGAAGTAACACATTCATTTACAAAATTTCTTTAAAATCGTAGCTGTAAACTGGATGATCATTCGAGCTCCAACTGGCGCATTTAACTGGCACTTGACATAGGGAGTCTTTAGTCAAAATATGATTACCGCTACATCGGGCACATTTGAAACATTCAGATTTACATTGATTTTGAACATGGTTAAAACTTTGAAATTTAAAATAACGCCTAGGCTGAATACAATCACGTTCCACTCGGAAAAGCTCATAACCGAATTTGATGCCCTGTGCAATGTAAAAATGCAGGTATTCTTCTGTTTGAAAAATAACTCTTACAGTTTAGGATTTTCCTAGCCGATTAAACTCGGTTATACCCGGAAAGTCCAATGCGTAGGCACTAACATCAAAATCAATGTCCACACTCCTGATAATTCCCAAAAAATCGCCGAGGCTTGGAAGTTATTATGCTTTCAGGAAAATTAACCCTTAGATCACAACTGAGCTTCGATGCATCTTGACATGGTACCGATACCATAACACTATCCTTAGTCGCTTTAACATAACGAATATTTGCACACCCTGTCTTATCAAATTCTTCCTTGCGGCAGACAGGATCCTTCAGTAGGAGAGCGGGTGGGTTTTTTATCACTACGGTCTCTAATGGGACAGTCTTTAGTGGGAGAGGCGGCCATTCATGGTGGGGCATAGTGGGGGGATTGATATCAAGATCATTGCCAGGCGTTATTTTTTTTCTCTCCAAATTAGATTCGATACGCTCAATAGAAGACAGTGTTTTTCCAAGCTTTCAGGAATAGTCATAAACAAGTTAATCAAGCCGGACGCTGATGTCAGGCTTTAATACTGGACATTCATTAAAGCTCCGTGGGACGATTACAGGCAATATGAACTGTTTCGAATCAAGTTCTACGATAACACGCATTATGTCCGAGGCAGTAGTTTTTTTCAGCTGTTTTTCCTCTCCTTTCTTGCAATCTACCAGCTTTACGACACAGACATGCGAGCAGCGTTTTTACTACATTCAACTCCTCTAAACGATAGAATCCCGCCATTGCGTTAGATATTTCATCAACGCTTATTCCGGCTTTCAACGAATCAAGAGCGAAGAATAATATCGAATTAACTACGACATGCGAAATTCCTGTCTCTGACACAAAAGTCTTATCAAAATCGCATGCATTGAGTGGATGGCTTGTGGCGTCAGATATATTGTCACTTGGAATTACTTCAGTGGAAGGTCTTGAAATAGACTGGACTGACAGGTCCATGCCTCGGCTGCATGAATTTCCAGCAACAAAATTGGTATTAGCAGGAATGGATTTTTGACTGCTGATTAAATAAAAAAACACATTTTTTTAACGAAAAGTAAGGAGCGACATTAAAACTTAAAACGAACAGAAATTACTTCGTATATGAAAGGGACTGCTTCCTCATCAGCGCCCCGCTCTTTACGCTAAAGTTTGACTCTTTCTCTTAACTCTACTTTTTAAAACAATAAAAATCCTTAGCGTAAAGAGCGGGGCGTTGATGAGGAAGAGGCCCCTTTCATATACGAAGTAATTTCTGTTCGTTTTAAGTTTTAATGTTGCTCCATATTTCTCGTTAAAAAAAAATTGTTTTTTCTATTGAATTTCTGAACGTTTTTGAATCAATTCATGTTTTAATTTTGGCTCTCCACAGATGAATAATTAAAACGAAATTTGTATATTTATCTTTTTGGCTAAATGGCTTTCTCATAGTTTTGATCGAATGATTTTGAGAAAAAAAGAGCGGGGGAGGAGGCCTAGTTGCCCTCCGATTTTTTGGCTACTTAAAAAGGCAACTAGAACTTTTAATTTCTTACGAATGTTTTTATCAGTAAAAGTTATACGTAGCTTACAAATTAGCTTACGTAACGAACTTCTGTATTCTCATGTTTTTATTACGTACTAGCTGTTGGGGTGGCGCTAAGCGCCACCCCCCAACTCCACTAAAGAGAGCAGATCCGGTCCGATTATGTTATTCACGTGTCTTAGACAGGTTTTTATTCTTCTCATCCGGTTTCGTCCTGATCTCACCGCTTAAGTATTTTCTAAGATTTTCGGTGCCCCTCAACTGCCCCCCCCTTAATTATGCTGGATCCGGTTGAGATTTAAAATAAGCGATCTGAGTCACGAGGTCCTTCTAAATATGAAGTTTCATGAAGATCCGATCACTCCTTCGTAAGTTAAAAATATTTCATTTTTCTAATTTTTCATAATTAACCCCCCCCCCAATAGAACGGATCCGTTCCAATTATGCAAATCACGTATCTAAGACTTCTGCTTATTTTTCCCACCAAGTTTCATCCCGATCCCTCCAATCTAAGCGTTTTCCACGATTTTAGGCTCCCCCACCCCAAACTCCCCCCAAGGTCACCAGATCTTGTTGGGACTTAAAATAAGAGCTCTGAGACACGATATCCTTCTAAATATCAAATTTTCTTGAGATCCAATAACCCGTCCGTAAGTTAAAAAACCTCATTTTTTCTAATTTTTCAGAATTAACGATTAAAATAACAGAATTAACGATTTTCAGAAACGACTACTTCCGATTTAATCTGGTCCAGTCCCTGATACGCCTGCCAAGTTTCATCGTCCTAGCTTACCTGGAAGTGCCTAAAGTAGCAAAACCGGGACCGACAGACCAACAGACCGACAGAATCTGCGATTGTTATATGTCATATGGTTAATACCAAGTGCCATAAAAACAGGTGCTAATATAAATGAATAAGTAAATCTCAAAACGAGCAAACCTTAAGTTGAATATGAAAATCAAGCTTAAAACAAACAAAAACATTTGGCTATTGAGGTATAAATGAAACCCAAAACGAACAGAAATTAAATATACAATCATAGCGAACTAACAAACAATAATACAAACAATATTACAAACAGTAATAGTTCAGTACTGAACTAGCTTTCAAAGTGAGAACATCTCAAATAACTGGATTATATTGATTCAAGTAAAGGATTTGGTTTGAATTGGATATTTATGAACTGTGAGTAAAACCGGTCTACTTTAGTATGACTAAATTTATGTAACTATATGAGCGGATTAGTGTATTTGAACTGAATTGAATAAATTTGTTTCTTGCTCAACTATATCCTGTTAACGGGGGACAGTCACACACCTCCTTGGCTTTGAAGATCTGAGTGTCCGTACCGCATAGACGTAGTGTGTTGCAAATTTAACCTGAAGGATTTTATTGCATTATAAGCTTAATGGAACTGTAAATGCGACTTTTTTTGCCGTATTTCTTTTGGCCTTGCTTATTTAGCCCCAGACCTAAGGAGTGAGAAATGTCAATATTTATTTGTCCTGGCTGTGGTCGATCTTGTGGCAAGGGGGTCACCCTGCAATGCACAAAATGTCTCGAGATTTTTCATCCACAGTGTGCAGGCATTTCCCCAACTGAGCGTAAAGAAAAACCGAATTGGATTTGCTTAATCTGTTCAAATAACGATGAAGTTCATAAATCTTGGATCTCTAATAATAATTCCTGTATCTCCCCGATAATCAAACAGTTCGTGGTAGCGAACTGTAGTAAGGAGCGACCCGGCTCAATAGTAACCAAAAATCTAAAAATGAAATTTTAATATCAATAGTTACACCAAAAGAATCGTATTTTAATGCTAATTTTAAATATATAAGTTTAATCAAGTTTAGACTTACCCATCAAAAGTTATGAGCCCGAGAAAATTTGCCTTATTTTAGAAAATAGGGAAAAACAACCCTCAAAAGTCATAGAATCTTAATGAAAATCACACCATGAGATTCAGCGTATCAGAGAACCCTATTGTAGAAGTTTCGAGCTCCTATGTACAAAAATGCGGAATTTTGTATTTTTTGCCAGAAGGCAGATTACGGATTCGTGTTTTTAATTTTTTTTTCGTTTGTTTGTTTTTTGTTTTGTTTTTTTTTCCCAGGGGTGATCGTATCGACCCAGTTGTCCTAGAATCTTGTGAGAGGGCTCATTCTAATGGAAATAAAAAGTTCTAGTGCCCTTTTTAAGTTACCAAAAAAATTTGAGGGCACCTAGGCCCCCTCCCACGCTATTTATTTTCCCAAAGTCACCAATCCAAAATTCTGAGATAGCCATTTTATTCAGCGTAGTCAAACAACCTTATAACTATGTCTTTGGGGACGACTTACTCCCCCACAGTCCCCGTGGGAGGGGCCACAAGCTACAATCTTTGACAAGTGCTTACATATAGTGATGGTTATTTGGAAGTGTACAGACGTTTTCAGGGGGATTTTCAGGTTGTGAGGGGGGGTTAATAAGAGGGGGATATGTTGGGGAAACATTCCATGGAGGAATTTATCATGGGGAAGAAAATTTTCATGAAGGGAGCGCAGGATTTTCAACTATTATAAAAAAAAACAATGAAAAAATAAATGTGAAAAAGTTTTTCAAATGAAAGTAAGGAGAAGCATTAAAACTCAAAACGAACAGAAATTATTACGTATATGATGAGCTCACCTCCTCCTAATACCTCGCTCTTTACGCTAAAGTATTTTTGTAATTTCAACTATTTATTCGAGTGCTTTTGTCATTCAGGGGTCATTCTTAAGAAATTGGGACAAAATTTAAGCTTTAGTGTAAAGAGCGAGGGGGTGAACCTCTTCATATCTATATGTATAAAAATAAGTGGTCTGTCTGTCTGTCTGTCTGTCGAGTGACGTCATTATAAGGATTGAGCTGTATGCAAACTGAACAAGAAATAAAAAAATAAAAAAAGGAAAAAAATGAAAAATAAAGGAGAAAAAGAAAACAAAAAAATGAAATCTATATATATAAAAATAAGTTGTTTGTCTGTCTGTCTGCATATGACGTCTAAATTATTTTTAATTACGGTTCCGTCAATCACGTATCAAGGTCATTTGCTTATTCTATCCACCAAGCTTAATCCCGATTCCTCCACTCCAAGTGTTTCCCAAGATTTCCCCCCTCCAACTTCCCCCAGTGTCAAAAGATCTGGTCGGGATTTGAAATAAGAACTCTGAGACATGAATTCCTTCTAAATATCAAATTTCATTAAGATCCAACCACATGTTCGTAAAATAAAAATACCCCAATTTTCACGTTTTCCAAGAATTCCAGTTTCCCTCTCCAACTCCTCTTAGTGTCACAGGATCTGGTCGGAATTTAAAATTAGAGCTTTAAAGCGCAAAACCCTTCTAAATATCAAATTTCATTAAGATCACCCTTTCGTAAGTTACAAATACTTCAGTTTTCAAAATTACCCCCCCCCCCTCCAATTCCACCAAAGAGAGCAGATCCAGCTCGGTTATGTCAGTCACGTATCTTAGACAGGTTTCTATTCTTCCCATCCAGTTTCATCCTGATCTCACCGCTTTGAGTATTTTCTAAGGTTTCCGGTCCCCCCAACTGCCCCCCTCAAATTATGCTTGATCCGGTTGAGATGTAAAATAAGAGATCTGAGTTACGAGGTCCTTCTAAATATGAAGTTTCATGAAGATCCGATCACTCCTTCGTAAGTTAAAAATACGTCATTTTTTCTTATTTTTCAGAATTAGCCCCCCCCCCCAATAGAGCGGATCCGTTCCAATTATGTAAATCACGTATGTAAGACTTTTGCTTATTTTTACCACCAAGTTTCATCCCGATCCCTCCAATCTAAGTGTTTTCCATGATTCTAGGTTCCCCATCCCAAACTTCCCCCAATGTCACCAGATCCGGTCAGGATTTAAAATAAGAGCTTTGAGACACGATATCCTTCTAAATATCAAATTTCATTGAGATCCGATCACCCGTTCGTAAGTTAAAGATACCTCATTTTTTTCTAATTTTTCAGAATTAACCCCTCCCCCAACTACCCCAAAGAGAGTGGATCCGTTCCGGTTATGTCAATCATGTATCTAGGACTCGTGATTATTTTTCCCACCAAGTTTCATCCCGATCCCTCCACTCTAAGTGTTTTCCAAGTTTTAGGTTTCCCCCTCCCAACCCCCCCCCCCCCCAATGTCACCAGATCCGATCGGGTTTAAACTAAGAGCTCTGAGCCACGATATTCTTCTAAATATCAAATTTCATTGAGATCCGATCACCCGTTCGTAAGTTAAAAATACCTCATTTTTTCTAATTTTTCAGAAATAACCCCCCCAACTACCCCAAAGAGAGCGGATCTGCTCCGTTTATGTCAATCATCTATCTAGGACTTGTGTTTATTTTTCCCACCAAGTTTCATCCCGATCCCTCCACTCTAAGTGTTTTTTTCCAAGTTTCAGGTTTCCCCCTCCCAATGTCACTAGATCCGCTCGGTATTTAAGATAAGAGCTCTGAGACACAATATAATTCCAAACATCAAATTTCATTAAGATCACATCGCCCGCTCATAAGTTAAAAATACTTCATTTTTTCTATTTTTCCGAATGAACCGCCCCCCCCCACTCCCTCCAGATGGTCAAATCGGGAAAACGACTATTTCTAATTTAATCTGGTCCGGTCCCTGATACGTTTGCCAAATTTCATCGTCCTAGCTTACCTGGAAGTGCCTAAAGTAGCAAAACCGGGACCGACAGACAGACAGACCGACAGAATTTGCGATTGTTATATGTCACTTGGTTAATACCAAGTGCCATAAAAACTGAATATTTAAAGCTTCTGAAGAATACTTTCAGAATTTGTGAAGAAGACTCGGCCAGCAAGAATAGTTTGGTGCAGAAAGTAGAAAATCAAAGATATATAAATAAAGATTTAAAGGAAATGGGAAACTTCTGGGAGGGTGTTAAGAGGGAGGCTTTAAATAGATTAGGTTGGAGGAGGAGCGTGCGTAGCTGTGTTGGCCTCAGGCGGCTTGGTGCTGCAGTGAGTTATTAGTAGTAGTAGTAGTATTATCAGTTTTTCATGGTCAGAAGCATTCAACTGTAGTTTACAGTCCCGCAGCTTTAAAACCAAGGATCATCACATTTTATCAAACAGTTCGTGGTAACAAACTGAAAGTAAAAAGTGATAGAGGTGATAGAGGTCAATAGTGACCGGAACTCTAAAAAGTGGGATTTTGATACAACCAGATATATCAAAAGAATTGGCTTATTAGGCTGATTCCAAATATGTAGGTATCATTAACTTTAGTTTTATGCATTAATGGCTACGAGCCTGAGAAAATTTGCCTGATTTTTGAAAATGCAGAAACAGTCCCTAAAAGTCGAAAAATCTTAATGAAAATCACACTATCAGATTCAGCGTATGAGAGAACGGTACTGTAAAGGATTTAAGCTCCAATATACCAAAATCTTGAATTTTTTTGGCCAGAAGAGAGATCAGTTATGTGTTTTTATTTGCTTTTTTTCCAGGGGATTCATATCAACTCAATAGTCCTAGAATATCAAAAGAGGACTCATCCGAGCGAAAATGAAAGGTTCTAGTGCTTTTTTAAGTGACCAAAAAGATTGAAGGGAAACTAAGGTTCCTCCCACGCCTCATTTTTCTCCAAAATTGTTCAATCAGAATTTTGAGATAGTCATTTTATTTAGCATAGTTAAAAAGTCTGATTACTATGACTTAGGGAATAACACGGCCCTCCCCCCAGCTCCTGGGGAAAGGTCTTTAATTCATATAATCTCTCCATTGTTTACGTATGCTATTTATTATTGGAGAGTATGCATACTTTTTTCGTGTTGGAGGGGGAGAATGTTCTGCGAGGACATTTTCCATCGGGAGAATATTTCATGGAATCGGAAGTTTCCAGGGGATCAATGTTTCAGTGGAAATTTCACACTAGGAGAATTTGCCTGAATTCCTAAATAAAATTCTTTTTATACGTCTTGCTTTCTCTTTGCCGACTTTATTTTGTACATGGAGATATTGAAGGTAGTTGTTCGGCGTAAATTTTCACCTGGCACGAATTTTACAGGCGATATCTTCTTGGAGAGGGGAATATTTCCGTGGAGGCGGATCCAGATTTCTTGGTACTATTTATGAAACGATCAGAAAGTAAATATAAAAAACTAGTTTTTTTTCAAATAAAGTAAGGAGCAACATTAAAACTTAAAACAAAGAGAAATTATTTTGCATATAAGGTGGGTTTCCCCTCCTCAACATGTCTCTCTTAATACTAGAGCTTAAATTTTGTCCCAATTTCTTAAGAATGACTTATGAAACACATGGGTCGTTTAGTTAGAACAATACGAAACTTTTTTAAAAGTACTAAAAAACTTTAGCATTAAGAGCGAGGTGTTGAGGAGGGGGCAACCCTCATACACATGATAATTTATTACTTGTTTCAAGTTTTAATGTTGCTCCTTACTTTCAGTTGAAAAAACTTTTTTTTTTGTTTAATCACTAATAGCTAAAAGCGACTAGCAAGGTAGCAAGGTAGCCGTTCACATTTAGTAAAAACACCAGCAGTCGATTCATTGGAACCAGTTTTATATGTAAATGTCTATTAGGTAAAGAAATAATCATTTTTGTTAATTTTTAGATCAATGTCGCTCTTTATTTCCGTCAGAAACATCCGGTTGATTTTTGATTTGTAAATAATGCAACTGATCTGCATTTCTTTTAGGCAGGTGTTGAGAGTGCCAGAGAGGGACGATGGTACAATAACTGGATAACTAAATTATATAGAAGTATCGAGGTATGCATATTAGCTAAAGATAGTATTTTCTAAATTCCATTCGTTTATCTTTTCTTTATTGTAACTCTAGACTGTGTTTCTTTTTTCGGAAATACTTAAACGGTGAAGAAATCTACCTGTCAGCTGACTCTACATTCCTATACTTGCACCAGCCGAAGAAGCAGGAAAACATAGGATCAGACTCTAGACCAGGGCTTCCAAGCCGATTTTGAGTCATGCCCCACCTAGGAATTTCTAAAATTCGGATGTCTCCCCCATGAAATTTAAATTCTCTTATTCAAAATTTCACATGTTTTCACCTGAAGGAAACTTATAAGGGCATTAACTTAGTATCTTTTTTTCGGGTCGTCATCTAGGCATGTTGTATACTTATGAAATGTTTTGTCTGAATATAACATCCTGTATAGTTTTGCTCTTTAAAAGCATTTGAACGTGATACCATTCAAATGGCGCCCTTTTAAAATTAAGATTTTTAAGAGCCGTTTTAAGATTAAGATTGTTCAGACTTTTAAGATTTTTTTGTTAAGATGAAGGCTCTAAGGTATAGTCAGCTGAAGGGTGCACGTCCTGCCCATGACTCACCAGAATATATCCGTACCCCACCGATGGGCCTCTGCCCCAGGCTGGGAGCGGCTCTAGACTAATCAAATTGACGAATCTATGAGAAATTTTATCAGCTTCTCATAAAAATAAAGTCTTACCAAGATGTACCATCTTTGACTGATGCTGCAACTCACCTTATGCGCTTCTAATGCAACTTTGTGGCATCTGTTCGTGGTGCTAGCAGGGCTTTCACTTCTAGGGGGATTACCCTATTTTAGGGAGAAATCACTTCTTTTGTGGACACTTATTTTAAATTTAGGGATAAAGGGAAATCTGGGGTAAAGTAAGGATTTTCAGGGAAATCTAGAGTAAAATAGGGATTTCAAGGATTCGCAAAGAAAGAATTTGACCAAAAGTTTGTTGACAAGTGGCTTTAGTTCCAATGTTTAAAAATTGGATAGATAAAAGAGTGTCAAACAAGTAAAATAAAATACTTATGTACCATACTGTAGGTTATGTTTGAAATGTGAATATTGTGGGAAATCAGAGATGACCAGGCATGCTCTGATCAAGCAGCATATAAAAGCAAGCAATGAAATTGAGACGAAGGTAGGCAGCGACAGCATTGAAAAACTTTTGACTGTAGGCAGTAATTCCAAAAGAATTGAACAGCACATCTGCATATTTTTGGCAGAACATAATCTGCCACTACGTCTTGCAGACAGCTTGATCCCTCTCCTAAGAAAATTATTTCCAAAAGACCAGGCTCTAGCACGAGTCACTCGGTAATAAGAAAGCTAAGAACATTTTGTGACAGAATTTTCCTTTGGCAACACAGCCAGTTAGTTGAGTTCCTTAAAGCTACATTTTCTCTGTGATAATTGATAAGACCACAGATTATGGTGTTGACGAGCAACTAGCTATCATAATATTATTTTTTTTTACCGAGAAAGATCTAAAACTTCATGTCGAAGTATTGGACATGGTTAAGTGAACTGATCGATCAGCTGAGGGTCTGATTACCTGCATAAAACAAGTCATTGAAAAAACAAACAAAAAAAACTCGATTGTCTCACAAAATACTGTTGGATTTTGTGCGTATACAACTAACAACATTTTTGAAGCCAATAGATCTGCTTCAACGCTAATGAAAACCATGGACCACCATGTCACGAATGTGAAATGCTAACGCCATCTTATTCACTTATGCTCATCCTATGCATGCTTGTCACTTCCCAAGACACTAGAAAACTTGGCACCAAATATCTATGCCCACTTTTCCAGAAGCACTTCCAGGCGAAATAAGTGAGCTGAATTTCAGAAGTTCTTTTAATGCAAAGCACTCTCAATTCTTACACCAGGACAGACCCGTTGGTTGTTTCTTCAGGCATGCATAAAGAGACTTATTGAGCATAGGGTTTCTCTAACTCAGTATTTTACAGAAACCACGTTTGACGACACAACTGCAACCACTGACCTTTTTTGTCAACATTGCAAAGCGAGTTGACAAAGTCATACCTTGAATTCATAGACTACTCTCTCGGACTTTCCAACGAATTTAACACAGTTTTTCAATCTGAGCTTCCACTTCTTCTCTCCCTAAAGGCAAGTGTCAGCAAACTTGCGAATGATATTGCGTCTAACTTCGTGAACCTGGACTGTATTCGCGGAGTTGGTTTGTTTATTGAAATGGAAGTTTACCTTTCAAGTGAGTACCTGCCTTCAGACAAAAAATATGTGAGGATAGCTGCTACCGATTCAATGCAAGAACTCGTAGATGCTCAACAGCCAAGTGATAAAAATTGATCTTTTCTCTCAGTTTTGTCGAAAATACTATATAGTCTTAATCAAGCAGTTCCATGACCATTTCAAGCTCAAAGACGAAATTTATGAAATTTTTGCTTTGGTTGAACCAAGGAAGGCAAGAAATTTGAAGCCAAAATCTCTAAGGCTACTATTTGCGAAATTTTCTGTTCTAAGAGAAAAGTGTTGGCTCTAGAAAACGGACGTAGACCGGAGGTCACAGACAATGACTAATGGCACTGAGCTTCATTTGGGAGCTGCCCAAGTTCAAGACCTGTCAGTTTAACAACACTGGATGAAGACATAAAGTCTGGAGACTCGCAGTGGCGAAAACAAGTACCCAGAATTGCAGAAGTGCATATCACTGATCTTCTATTTACGTTTCAGCAATGTATCAGCTGATCATTTGTTTAATCTCATGAAATTGATCAAAATAGACATCCGAAATAGTATCAAAAATGTCACACTAGTCTCACTTATTCGAATCAATTACTGGTTGAAAAACGAAGATAAAACTTCATCAACTGTCAGCATACCGAAAGCTGTCGCTGGCTTCAAGACGGAGACAGACGCTACTTATGATGAAGCGCGGAGATGATACTTTTTTGTTTTTCATCCCACCTAGCAACACTATACTTAGGTGAATGAGCACAAAAATATTCCACGGCACAAAACATCAAGGGAGGTTGTTTAGACAGTTTAAGCTTTCAAATAAAAACCAAAATTACTTTCTGGACATTATTTAAACACATAGACAGAGAATGTAATAATGTGTATTATTCTTGTTTATACCCTGTCAAGAGATTCCCAGGAACTTGAGAAGTCTTGACACTTTTCCCGAGGCAAGAGTAGGTGCAGAATTGTAAAAAGGTTAAATTTTTATCAAAAACAGAGGATATTTATGACGGAAACATAAGTAGTGAGATGAAGATTGTTTTAAAAGGTGTCCTAGACGCTACTCTTTTCTTCCTTGATGGTTTAAGATCAAGAAGAAGTTAAACAGCAATTCTCTCAAGACACAGGTGTTGTTAATTTTCTTCAAGATGCGGGTGTTTGTTACATAATAGGGTTTTTTCTACAAGATGCAGGTGTTTGTTATATTAATTACTTAAAAAACCTACGAGAGCCAGGAATAAAGCCGCAGGGCCCGCCAATCGAGGTGCAAATGCTGATGTTACATCTTAGTTTTCCTTTGGTTGTCAATAACTTAAAAAACCTAAGTATGTAAGGAAAAACCTTCAGGGCGTCTAAGTGGGGAACCTCAAGACACTGGGCCCTAGCAACCAATCCATCGGGTGCCCTAGCGAGCAATTCCACATAAGCCCTAGCAACCAATTCCAGCGGCGCCCTATCATCCAATTCCACCAGGACCCTAAAATCCAATTTCACCGGGCCCCTAGTAACCATTTCCAATGGGAGCCCGCTAGTCAAGTTGAAAACCCTCGCTAGTAACTGAAAATGACGTAATCTCGCTTGAAGTGTTAGAGCTTCGGGCTCAATAGTCAAGTGTGGAATCCCTGCCTGTAACTGATGACGGTGCTAATTGGGTGCTACGTAGTGACGGGACACACGTGAGTGTTACGTAAAAATTTGATAGATTTATTTTCAAAACAGTGTTTTTTCTCTTCAAGGTGTTTTCTTTTCTTCAAGGAGTTTTTTCTTCAAGGCGATTTTTTCTTTCAATGAGTTTTTTTTGTTCCAGATTTCATTTTCTTCCAGATGTTTTTTCTTTAAGATTTTAGTTTTTCTTCAAGGTTTTTTTTTAAGACATTTTCTTCAAGACTTTTCCCTCAGGGAACATTTAAAATCCGTCATCAAAGATTTTGTCTGCTGTAGGAATCGAATGTAAGACCAGAGTTTTCCATCAATGGAATGCTGCTTTAACCACCTGTGCAAAGAAACCCTTCCTAATATTATGATTCGGAAAATACTTTGTAGTGGGAATGCTATGATTGTTTCCGGAAATCTCTTTGCACAACCCCAACAATGTGCATTGCGTGATGATATTGCTTAAATCAATTAGATTCCCTATTGCCATTCTCGAGTGAGGAATGGATTGCGTGTTTCTTATCCTTGGAAAAATAACTCACGTGGAGGGGGAAATTGATTACTGGAATAAGGTGTAGAGGGTATTAGTGTTACACATTTGGAACACAAGTGAATGTTACAAATGAATGTTACAGTGAATGTTACAGTCCCGATTCCACCAACGTCGCTCGAGTTCCACCAGTTCCAGGATTTCTTAGGTAGGTGCCCTCGTGGTATTATATGGCTGAAAAATCAACACTAGTTAGTTTATTGAACGTTTTCGTACAGTTCTATTTGTACGTTGGAAGGATAAACACTTACATCTAACTGTAAAAAGTGAGGATGAAAAACTTCAAGAAATTGTGCGCACATGATACAGTTGTTGTAGCATTGAATGTTGACAAAGAGAAATATTTGAACTATGAAACAAGCATTAATGGAGAACTTATTGGAAATGTATGCGTTCATCCTCATGACAATAAGGTGTTAAATTCCTTTGGAATGCCCAAAAAAGTTCAACATTACTGGTGGTGGTGGTGGATATGCCAGAGTAGCATTTCCAGAGATAATAATGCTCAAAGAGAATGTAAACTCAAAACTTTTAGTTAATGACGGAGGCCAACTTCTTGCTACTGCTGCTTGTAACATGTTTCTTGTTTATAGATCCTATCACCGTGATTCTGGTATTAGCATTCAAAAGAAGACAAGAAAAAGAACAAGCCTACTCCATCACCAAAGCCATTTGCCGTATCTTATCTACGTGCCGAAACTGCAATCTATGTAAAAATAATGTCGTAAAAGACAGCGAAACCTTAATTAAAATAAAAGGGGCATTGACAGACAGTACCATCAAGGAATTAAAAGATGAATTGATGAACAAAGCGCTGGCAAACCTTAGTACTACCGACGAAAGTTTGCCAACAGTGACACATTTAAAACCATAATAACGATTACGAAATGTATGGCGAGATTGTCAAAAGTTGTTATGACTGCAAATGGAATAAGTGCCTCGTCAAGAGAGAACATCATGAAGCGTTTTATGGATTGGATTCAGAACAATCATTTTCTTATGATGGTATTCCAAATACCTTTATTTCCATAAAAATATTCTACTGCATTACTTTGTTATATTATCATTACTTTAGTGTACGCTAGCAACTCCAACGTTTTGAACGTTTATTCAAAAGTCAGAGATGCAAAAAAGGAATTTTCAGAAACAAAGGTACTACTATCGGGCTCATAGGGGATATACTAGAGTCTGAAATAGTTTAACGGGGTATTTATTGAAGTCTGAGAGAGATGGGCAGGATTTTTCCCCCAAAGTCCACACACAGAGACAGGCAAACAGACTTTCAGAGATAAAAACACGCAGAGAAAGAGAGAGAGAGAGAGAGAGAGAGAGAGAGAGAGAGAGAGAGAGAGAGCGAGACAGAGAGAGAAAGAGAGAGATAAAAAACTCACACAAAGTCAGACACACAGGTACAGTGACAGATAGAGATAAAAAATCACACACATACACAGACACGAAAAGACCGATACATAGGCAGGCAACACAGTCACACACAGGCACGGTACAGGCAAAGAGAGAGATTAACGAAGAGACAAAAACACACACAAAAACACAGAGCTTTACACACACGCACACACACACACACACAAACACACATGCAAGCACACAATACAAATACACACACACAAACCCAGAGAAAGACATAGAGACAGGCAAATACACAGGAAGACACACAGGCCCGGTGAGAGAGAGGAAAAAACACACATAAACACACAGAGTTATGCACAGAAACACACAAAGACAGAAGCAGATACAGGCATGCACACAATTAGTCACACATGCACGGTGAGAAAGAGACAAAAACACACACTAACAGAGAGAATCAAACATACAAAGGCAGACAAAGAGACAGGCTGACACACATTCAGAAACACAAACATGGTGAGAGAGGGAGAGAGACAAAAACAGACACAAACTCACAGAGTCAGGCACAAAAACACACAGAGAAAGAAATAGAGCCAGGCAAACACGCAGTCAGACGCACAGCCACAGTGAGAGGGAGGCAAGAACACACACACACACAGAGTGTCATATAAATAAACACACAAAGACAAACCACGAGATAAGTCAAACACACAATCAGATAAACAGGTACAGTGAGAGACAGAGAAATACAGAGTCAGATAAACAGGTACGGCGACAGAGGCAGACAAAAAACACATGAACACACAAATTAGGACACAAAGAGACAAGACAGACAAAGTGACAAACAAGGATACAATAAGGCACAGAGACACAATCAGAGACAAAAACACACAAACTCACAGATTGAGACACACAATCACACAAAGACAGACACAGAAAAAGGCAAACACACAGTCAGACATTTAGGTACGATGAGGGAGAGACAAAAACACACAAACACACAGAGTCCGACATAAAAAAAACACAAAACCAGATATAGAGATAGGCTAACACACAGTGAGACAAACAAGCACGGTGAGAGGGAGACGAAAACAAACAGAGTCAGACGTACCAACAGACAAAGAGACAGGCAAACACGCAATCAGACACACAGGCACAGTGAGAGAGAGAGAGACAAAATACACAGAAAGACACAGAATCAGATACATAAACACATAAAGAGAGGAACAGAGATAGGCAAAAACAGAGTCAGACACATAGGCACGGTGAAAGAGAGAGATAGTAAGTGTCTTACAGATAGTAAGAAACTCAAACACACAAAGACAGACAAAGAAAAAGAAAAGCACACAATAAGACACGCAGACACGATGAGAGAGTGAGAGAGACAAAACACACACAAACGCTCTCTCTTTGAGAGAGCGTTTGTCTCCCAGAGTCTGACTCTGTGTTTGTATGTGTTTTCTATCTCTCTCTCTCTCTCTCTCTCTTTCTCTCTCTCTCTCTCTTTCACTCTCTCTCTCTCTCTCTCTCTCTCTCTCTCTCTCTCTCTCTCTCTCTCTCTCTCTCTCTCTCTCTCTCTCTCTCTCTCTCTCTCTCTCTCTCTCTCTCTCTCTCTGTTTCTCTCTCTGTGCTTATTTGTCTGACTCGGTGAATTTGTGTGTTTTTGTCTCTCTCTCTCTCTCTCTCGCCATGCCTGTGTGTCTGACCGTAGGTTTGCCTGTTTCTGTGTCGGTCTTTGTGTGTTTGTGTGTCTACCTGTGTGTATTTGAGAGTGTTTTTTCTCTCTATCTCACCATGCCTGTGTTTCTGACTTTGTGGTTACCTGTCTCTGTGTCTTTTTTGTGTGTGTTTACCTGTCTCTGTGTCTATCTTTGTGTGTTTATATGTTTGACTCTCTATGTTTGAGTGTTTTCCGTCTCTCTCTCACCGTGCCAGTGTGTCTGACTGTCACTGTGTCTATATGTTTTGCCTCTCTCTTTCACCATACCAGTGTCTCTGACTTTGTATGTCTCTCTCTCTTTCTCCCTCTCTTTATCTCCCCCTCTCTCTCCCTCTTTCTCTCTCTCTCTTTCCTTCTCTATTTCTCTCTCTCTGTGTTTGGGACTCTGAGTGTCTGTTAGCCTATCTCTGTGTGGGGCTTTGGGAAAAAATTCTACCCGTCTCTCTCGAACTTCGGTAAACACTCTGTTAACCTATTTCAGACTGTAGTTAATCCCCTACGATTCCGCTAGATTCTAACTTCATAATTTTTCAGTCCAAGGATCAAGTTGAGTGGATACATCAGTCCATTTTAATTTTCTTGTTTATCTTTACACTGTCTTTCTCATTCTTAAGAAAAAAGTATTCTTATTAAAATGATTTTTTTTCAGGATCCAGGCAATTCGCAGAAAATTGAAGATTTGGAATCCAGAGACCAATTAACAGCTAGTAACAGTAGTGCCAATGCTAGAGTGGCTCAAAAATATGCCACCAAAGGAGCCATATCCGCCATCATTTCTCCACAAACAAGGAAACGATCCGGAAATCTACCAGCGAAACGTATCATGGATCAAAATTTACAAAACGCAATTTTGGCTAAGATCACGGCACTCTTACCGAAAAGACCTAATCCACATGATACTTCTAGAACGACAGACGATGAACTGAAAAAACATCTGTTAATCAGTTCGATCAAAACAGGTCAAAATATCAATTTTGGTGCCAAGATCGCTGAAGATACCACCACAACTTCTGCATATTCTAGCAGTACTGTCGACGATACTGGTCAAGAGACAACAACTGAATCTTCTACAACTTTTCTATCATCATCTTCATCCAACCCCCTTCCCTCTGACAAAGAAGCTACGGTGAGTCAAACACTTAAAACAACTCAGTAGATACTGTATCTTAGGATTTATTCAGCCAAACAGAACCATCAAATTAAAAAAATAACTCAAATTAAATTAAAGAGATTTTAAATTTAAATAAAATTAAAATTAAATGAGGGGGTTACCTTCTTCTGAATCTCTTTTCTCCGAAAATACATGAAATTCCATATTTTACAGACAGTGGCTTTGGGGTTCTCATACCTGTTTAATTTTATTGCATAGATTCACCAAGATCATATTTCTTTTTGATAAAAAGAAACTTAAATCTGTTTTCATTTCCTAATAGCTTTTGAAGAGATACTATTAGATAACAAATTTTGAACAGTAAAAATCAGCATAAATATTAGATTTTCTTGTTGAATTTATTGAGCACAAAGCTACGTTTTCAGGGATTATATTCCAAGGGTTGCTCATTGCTTACAATTGTTTTATTACTTTGCTGATCCAAGACTCTCTTCATCAATCCTAATCTTTTTTTTTTATCAAGTTTATTATTCGTATAGCAATTATGCAGCTCAGTTCAATGAAGCTTTAAAGTAATTATCGATATTAATCGTTTATCAAACAGTTCGTAGTAGCAAACTGTAGGTAAACCAAATAGTAAAAAAAAACTATTGAAAAAAAGAATTTTGATAACAATTATCACACTAAAAGAATTGATTTTATGATGATTTCAAATATATAAAATTCATTAAGTTTTTGTATATGACACCATCAAAAAGCCAAGTGATCTTAATGAAAATCAAATCATCATTCATGGTGACGTTTTTGTTAGTTGCTTTTCCTTTCTAGGGATGATTGCGTCTAACCAATGGTCCTATAAAATTGGGAGAGGGCTCATTCAGCCGGAAATTAAGAGTTCTTATACCCTTTTTAACTGAAACAAAACTATTGGAGGGCAACTAGCCCCCCTCTCAAGATCTCTTTTTCCCCAAAGAAATCCAATCAAAATCTGTGGCGGCCATTTGTTTCAACATGTCTAAAAATCCCCTCTGGGGATAAGATGACCCAAACAGCACCTGGGGAATGAGCTGTAATGTCTATGATTTACCAATTTTTTACACATAGTATCTGTTATTGGAAATATAAGGCAAATTTTAGAGGGGAATTTTCAGCAAAAGAAGAATTTTCAAGATGATAAGTTTTGTTGTCAGGACATTTTTCAAGGAGGATGTCCCGGTATAATTTGGAAAATTATCATGAAAAATAGATAAGAGTAAGGAGCAATATTAAAACTTAAAACGAAGAGACATAATCCTGTATATGAGAGGATTACCCCACCTGACTTTTGTACCAACTCTTTAAGAGCGACTGCTGAAACACAAGGGCAGTTTAACTGGAGCAAATAGTCTTTTAAGGCACCACAAAAATTTAGTATAAGAAGCAAGGTATTGAAGAAGAGGCAGTCCCCCTTGCGCACGGAATAGCTTATGTTCGTTATAAGTTTTAATATTGCTCCTTAGTTTTAGTTATAAAAAATCTTTTTCTTTTTTTTTGTTTAATTTTGTGCGGACTGACTACGTACATCCTTATAAAAAACTCCTGCACAGAGTGACAAAATGGCTTCATAAATTGGGAAGCTTTATATCTATTTTTTACAATTTAAATTGATTTGCAACGTCAGAATTTTCCCTTGATACCATTTTGGCACCCTTGAGGAAGAAATTGTTGTTTTATACAGCAACACAGCAGAACGCGCAACTTTGATCTATTACCATCGCTTTACTGTTTAAGAGCCTCTAAAACTTTTAATATCCATTCGAACGAGCCCTCTGTCGATATTCTAGGATCAATTATCCAGTATGGTCACGCCTGAAAAAAAAATTATCAGGCGTATGTGATCATCCTACTTAGAAAAACACAAAATTTCGAGTTTTTTTACGGATCTTCAGTAGAGTTCTCTGGTACGCTGAATATCGAGATTATTTCCTGTTTTGTTGAGTGTTTTCCCGTTTCTTGGAAAATTAAGTAAATTTTGTCAGGCTTATAACTTACAACGGGTTTTGCGTTTTTTAAGTTCTTCCTGCAAAACATCCCAAAAAATGTCCCCACCTCAAATAAAAATCCTGTATACAGCTCTGGGACTGGGCTTTGAGCTCCACGTCCTAAGTGTAGAGATTAGAAATGGCGACCTAACACTGGATTGGGGATTAAAACTCATTGATCCAGTCATTCTGACTTGGATGCTTAGTGGGAATATATTGGGCTCTTTCCCCTACTATAAACTCCTATATCTCATTTGGATCATTTGCGAGATTCTCGCTTTTGTAGGCAATATAATCTTAATCTGGCCTGGCCATAAGGCCAGGTTAAGCGACCAACCGGTAGTTTATGACCCCAGGTGTACTTTTCGTACAGGAACAGATTAGGTGTTAACTCATAGAAATCTGAATTTTCTTTTGAGATCCGATTCCTAGCTGAAATATTTTGAAACATTTTGATCATAGTATTTTGTCGAACGCAAGCTATACTTCCAAAATAGCTGAAAAATTTAAATGTACATCTTTAAACATACAGTGAAAACATCAAGTAAAGTGCGTGTTTTTCTTATTTGTTTGTATATCTGTCTGTCCAGACAAAACAAGACATTTATATAATTAGATTTTTTTTCAAAAACTATATTAAACCTCAAGAAAAAATTCTTAGCTTATATTTTAGTACAAAAAAGAGGATACACTAACAAAACCACAATTGGCTTTACATAAATAGATAAACGCTAAATCATTAAAATTTAGGAAAAAAACTTTTGAAGTCGACACATTCAGGGCTATGCCTTGCATGCTATATTTTGCGTTTCAGAAAAAGGTAATAGCCTACTGACAGCATCACGACAATACCCGCTGCCTCAGGCTGACAATAATCTTTCACAGACTTTGTCTGATTTGAGATCTCTGTCAACTTTCAAGGCACGTGTTGGCTTCTTGTTCTCTCCATCTGCTCATTGATCTGCTCCATCATTTGATTGCTCGTGCCGTCCATCGTAGAAAACGGACTTCGATTTGCTCGGACGATGCTCAATCCTTAGGCCCTCATAAATATGGTTTCATTTTGTTGAGTCTCTGTACTGACATCCACCCCTTACAAATGTCCTCGCTTCATTTTGGCAGTTATTGGTCCTTCAATTCTCGTGAACTATACCCTTGCTTCAAACGAGAAGAAAATAGACGTTCAGTCCTCACGGTTTGGACTTTTTAGCCTCTGGAATTTTACCTTCCCGCTCCACTTCCTTTGGCTCTTAGGATCATGAGCTTGTAGTTTTAGCTATTTTTAAGTGGGGATCCAAAACCACAATACAATCCTCAATTTCGCATAAAAAAGTTAATATTTAATCGCTGAAAAACTAGGAATAATGTCCAAAGTTAACATTTAAATGACTATACCTCAGCCTACTTCTTCAACACTAGCTTCTTTGTCTTCAGCAAACTGTAATACTGACAGCCTCTCAACAGCTCCTACTTCTTTCAGGTATGATAATAATTTCTCAAGTACTCTCTCTGATTTGAGCTCTTAAACAATTTTTTAAGGATGACCCCAAGGGTCCTCCCCTCTCTCTTTGAATTCACTAACACTTGGAACTCGGACACGGGGCCATAGCAAAAGACCCTCACTTCGCTCAGATGGTGCAACAGCCCTAGGCCTTCAAAATATTCTCTCAGCTAGCTCAATGAGAGCCAGATATCCAGCTCTCGCAAATAGCCCTCAATTCATGTGGGTCCTTGGATCCAAACATTATGTCCTTGCCTCACCTGGAATGTGAATAAGCCTCCAACCCTATCAAAAGTCCTCATTGCACTTGGCCTTTCAGCCTTTGCGCTTTCTATCACTTCTTACTACTTGCTTTACTCACCACAGTCAAAAGCTCGGTCCTTTGTCCATAATAACTTCATCTCAAGTCAATTTTTTCGTGACAAAAGAATATTTGAATAGAATTCACTTTTCTGGCTTTAATGTTTTAAGTGGTTTTTCGGATAAATAAAATCTTGGTCCTAAATAAACACTTGATTTTACTTTTCTCGGATATATTTTTTTTTTTTTAGGACGAGTTATTCATCTCAGATTCAACTGTAGGGGACGAGACCACAATATCATCCACAAATCTTCGGGAGTCAACAACAATATCATTGACATTAACAGCAGATGGGAATGTCTCCACAGAGATGCAAGACATTTCAGTAACAAGTAGCACAGACTATCCCTCGACATCAGGTTTTACTAAACAAGAAACCAAAAGTGAAACCTCCTTTACTGATAGGACAATGTCTAATTCTGTAGATTTTTCTTTAAGTACTAGCACTTTTAGCCCCACTCTGGATAATCAATTGAATGGAACTGTAAGTAGTAATAAAAATAATGGTGAATATCCCACTTCTTCTAAACTGTCGACAATTATAACAGAATCTTTAGACTCTAATAGTATACCTGATGAATCGTCTGTTACAAATATATATAACAGCACGATTACAGGTGTTGATACAACCCCTTCTTATTCAAGCTTTAACCCTACTTCCTTGAATCAAACTTCTTCGCAAATGATTACAATCTCATCATCTTTCCATAGCAGTACTACCAAACCACTCTTCTCAACCACCTTGCCTTCTTCTGATTCTTCTTCATTTCTAAGTGCTGTAAATGATTCTAGTGGACGCACAGAAACAACTTTTGAAGTTGACACTTCCACGGCTACACTTTTTTCTGTTTCTGTGACACCTACTTCTTCATCTTCTATTAATACTATGATTTCAGAAACAGCTTCTGAAGCTGATATTCCATCCACTTTGTCTTTCTCCACTTCTTCGAAATTAGCTTCTTCATCTTCAACAAATAGTAAAACTGACACAAAAATTGGAATTGAAGAAGTAACTACAGCCAATATAATGACCGAATTAGACTACGAAATGACCAAGTCCATCAATACTGATTCAACAGAGTCAACAACACTTGGCCCCAAGGAAGGAAAAGAAACATCTTCCACTTCTTCTCTTGAATCAACGGTGAATGTAAGCAACGATATCAGTGAGAGTAACCCTTCGAAAAGTTCTATAATATATACATCAGTTTCAACTAAAGACCTCGAAATGACAACAGATAAACATTCTGACTTGACTAGGGAAAACACTGAATCTTCAACAAGACCTTTTGAAGAAAACACTACTGTTAATTCTTCTGATGGCCAGGAATTGGTCCAGTCTTATTATTCAACCACTTCAAGCGATATCAAAACAGTACATAGCACTACTGTTAGACTATCAGAGCCAACGACAAGTACAGAAAATATCATCGTATCAAGTGATGAATCAATAACTATTTTGTCTTCAGAAACTGAAACGCCTGCAGTAACGTTGAGTCCTGCTGAATCTGATAGTGATCTTTCTACAGCAAAAACATTACAAGACTTTTTCACAGAGAGGCATACCGCCACTGACGATTTAACAAGCGCATCTAGTAGTCTTCTTGAGCTCACTTCTGAGATTACTGACGGCGCAACAAACTTTATCACAGAAAAAGAAAAATCGAACACAATGTCTTTCACACTGTCAGTTCTATCGAACAATACATCACCAACAGTAACCTTTTCATCAAGTGATAGCAAACTCATTCCTTCAGCAAATACTACAACTGAGTCTTATTCTTATTATACTAGCAAAGACACCAGCATTACAACATTTTCATATGAAAGTTCAGCCTCACCAGTTTCTGATAGCAAGACACTGACCAGTACGGGCAAAACCACTGTAATTTCACAAACTGAAAATTTAAAAATAAATAGTGAAGCATTAAGTACCGAATTTGTGTCAATAACTGATAGTGGCACATCTGTAACATTTGTGTCAGAATTAGTGACAGCCACCAAAAATACACCTCCATCGTCAACGGAATATACGCAATTTTCAACATCAAATGCTTCAATGCAACAAACCAGTGAGCCTGCCTCTCTTAGCACTATTCTTGGAGCTGATGCGACAGCTGAAGAAGCACTAACCGACGCGTATAGCAAAACAACAACTTCAAAACTATCGAGCAGTACCAAGAGTTTTGATACGCTTAATTTAACAACAGAATTTCAAAATCTCGAAACAACAGTTAACATTGGAGCTTCCACAGTAGCAATTATAAACAACGAAGAAGAAAATATGTTGGATAGTGGAACTACAATAAGACATTCCACTATTCCTTCAAAATATGACTTTTCTGATGGCCAAACATCGTTGAGCAGTCAATTGTTTTTCTCAAGCACTTCAGATGATGCAAAAAGAAACCAAAGCACTACTGTTGGACCATCAGAATCAACCAAAAATACAGTATATACCAGTATGTCAGTCGATGGATCAACAGATACTACACTATCAGATACTGAAACGCCTACAGTAATACCACATCATGGAGAATCTTCTTCTGTTTTGCAGACTACAACAGCAACACACGACTTTACCATGAACAGCAAAGCTAATGCTGATTTTGTAGAATATTTTACAAGCACAGCAAGTAGTCTTCTTGAATTTACTTCTGAAGTTACTGACATAACGTCAAATTTTAATACAGACAATTCTGAAGAAGAAGTAGACACTATTTCTTCAACTCTGCCAATCTTATCGGACTACACATCACCAACAAAAACTTTTTCTTCAGATAAGGCTGATCTAATTCCTTCAACAGACGGGACAACCGAGTCCTCTTCCTCTCGACCTAGCTCGGTCACCGATACTGACAAACTTTTATATGAAAGCACAACTCTACCAACATCTGGCACCAGCGAGATACTGCCGAGTACGAACGAGAATACTGTAAGTCCACAGGCTGATGATGAGAAAGCAACACAAGAAAAGTTTACTACCAAATGGTCAACAACAAGTGAAAGTGAAATGTCAGCTACCTTTGTGTCAGAAGCAGCTATAGTCTCCTCGAATAAGCTACCCTCTGTAACAGAATATTCAACTCTATCAACACTAGATAGTTCAACGCACCAAAATAGTGAGCCCACCTCTTCCAGAACTAGTCCAAGCACTGACAAGGTAACTGAAGAACTAATAACAGATTTAAATTCCATATCAATCACTTCAAAACCACTGAGTAGTACTGAAAGTTTTCTAACTTCAGGTTTTACGTCAGAATTTCAGGATTCTGATGATGAAGAAAAAATCTTGGGTAGTGAAATCACAGTAAAATACTCTCCCACTTCTTCGACAGATTATTCTACCAGCCAAATGCCAAGCTCGAGTACACTATACATTGTAGATACGTCGGAAACAGAAACGACACTTATTCCTAGCAATGCTACACATGATGCTAACTTAACGACTAAAAATAGCGAGGAAATTTTTTCAGCTTCTACATCAGAGTCCATTTCAAGCACTCAAACTACTACTCTACTTCCCGCTGAAACACCAACTGAATTTCCCGCTACTTCAACCATGAAAACAGACAATCTAATGAGTTCTACGTCTAGCATGCTTATTGAGTCGACCACTGATCTAGGATTAAGCCCTTCAACTGACACGAAAAGCATAACAACCACTTTAGCCTTAGAAAATAGCACAAAAACACCCAATACAATAAGCTTAAGTTCCGAATATCCAAGCTACAGTGCAATAGGAGATGTCGATACTACCCAGACAATTGAGACGACTGATGAAAAAACGATCTCTTTAAATCACATTACTACGTCTAGCTTTTCTATTTCCAGTACAGAATCTTACACCGAAGCTACCAAATTGGAAACAAGTACTCCTATAGCCATTAATATATCTGTCACAGAACCGTTATATCAGTCAAAACCTACTGGCTCCGTAATGACATCAGATACTTTAATACCGGACGAAGCAACAACAAGTAATTTCAGGGATAGTTCAAAATTTTCAGATGCCTCTGCTTACTCTAATGAAATATCAACCGTAGACCCAACTTTTACTGGGAACGATTTTGGATCAAGTAGCTCTAAATATGAAAGTGAAAGTCTAAATGAAAATGAGGGAACCGAATCTGGGCTAAGCGTTTCAGAAACAGATACTGATGAATATATAAGTACAACTCGAGCAATAACAGAAAGCGAGTTGAATTCAAAAACTACCGGAAATGTTCTTCATTCAAGTGACACATCAGCCAGCTTCACGTCATCGACGAACTTTGACATGTATACAGAATCATCAGTTATTACTAGTAAACCAACTTCTGGAATTGATTCAACTACAGAAAAATTAGCAACCTTCACAACGATTTCCACTTCCTCAATATCGACACCAGAACATCCCAGTTCAAAAACAGAAATGACCGAGATTACAGAGTCAGCTTCTATTATTGACACGGTTAGTACGCATCAAAGCACCACAGAAGATGACTTTGTTGCAACTACTCTGCCAAATAATACTGAAACATCAGTTATGGAAACAAACTATCTTTTCACCGACAGCTCATCTAGTTTGAACCACAATGAGATATCGTCTGAAAGTTCTACAAGTATTAACAACTTCGAGACTGAAAATACGGTACCTACAAAAGCCTTCAGTCAATCAAGCAAAACCTCAACTGTGGGCCCAACCACAGCTGCAGAAAATGTTGATATAATTAGCAATCCGTTTCAAGAAACAACAGTGACCCCTGGCGACATTAGCTCTACTCAGATACCAATAGTTACGAATAATGATGAAACTAACTCACCATTTCCTGAGACGACAATAAGTGAATATTCAAAAACGGAAGAATCGACAATCCATAAAACTGAAAATATATCTAGCCCAACAATGGAGGTACCTGCAAGCAGCACAGAAGATTACCCTACCACCCTTGCGTACTCCCACCACTTCACTGGATTAAGTACTACAATTAAGGCTGAAAATTCTTCTTTCCCTTTTACTACTTCAGAAATCTATTCTACGGTAAGTCTTCTTTCACTAACTTTTCATATCTTCAAACTATCTCAGCTAACAGAGCTAAGAGCTAAGCTCAGCCAATTAAATGTTAAAATTGTTTAAATAGGTAAAAGATACCTTTCTAACATACAAATTTGTAGAAAATAATAAGTATGAAGCACGAAAATTGCCAACTAGACTGTTCCCTGTTGTTTTTCATTCTACTCAAAATTCTTCCTCAAAAAACAATTTTCCATACTCTAGCAGTCCAAGATGTTTTAAATTACAAACAAAACACAAAATTGCGAGGGATTTTCAATAAATTAAAAACTGAAATTATTGACAAAAGACAAGAGTGGCACAACTTCGGAATTTCTTATGATGAATTGCATCGTTTTTTCCTCGTCGTCAATTAAAATTGCAAATTGTTACCATAAAGTTTTACCACACAACAAGCAATGGCAAGACATTTAAGTTTTCTGAAAGAAAGACTACTTTTCAAATGCAGTCAGTAAAATATTAATTATTGCTTTTTCTTTTAAAGCTAGAAGAAAATAGCATATGTATCAAAGTACTCAAGTAAAGAAGAACAGAATAATTGTTTTCTTTTTGCTTTATTGGGTTCCTCTCGGAATCTAAAATTGGGGTATCTGGGACACAAATTCTTCTAAATTCCACATAGTATCTTTCTAATTCTGGTAGCATAAGTAAAACAATAAGTAAAATAAATGGTATGATAGTACTTCCTATATATAAAGTATTGCTTTGCAGTAGATAAGGTGAGTAGGGCCTCTAGGAACTTTTTTTTCCAACAATTTTCTTCGGTAAAACCTACCATGAAAACTTGAATAAAACTAAATATTTCTTGTTTTGATTTTATATTTTCAGTATTTAAGAGGGAGGGGTTGAGATTATGCATCAATAGCTCTATCTTTTTCCTCTCTTTGTCATTGGGTTCTGTTTTCCTAACTTAACAATTTTACTAAGGAAGGATCGCACTGGTAACCTGTATCCATGGATATGATACAATACCCTCTGCATTATTCAACAAAATTACCTGAGTACAAAAAATTACAAATGATGACCCTGAGGGCACCATGTTCTTTAAATCACGCCATCTACATTATCCTGCTGATTCTCCTGAGGCCTGACAAAAGTAATAGACACATACAATTTTAGATCCTCTTAAATTTCCTGAACAGCAGCCCTAGACAGCAGCTTCCTAGTTTTGGTACCCAAGAGATTCAAAAGTATCTGAAATTGGGGATACCACTTGGAAATTTTGATGCTCAAGAAAATCCATCAAGTAGTATATATGGCCTGATATTAAGGTTAAAGAATACAGGGTACCGCCAGGATCAATACTTGCTAATTTCTGCTATAAGCAAAATCATTAAAAGTAATGCAAAACTTTTAAACTAGAGAACAAAGTCAATATTGCAGACGGAAGGGAACTTGGTATAAATTTTTGGTTAATATACTATCCTCCCCAAAGAATAAAAACAAATTTAAAAATGCGTGAATTAAATACATCTTTTTTGTTAAAAGTTTTATGTCTACCTTATATACACGGATATACATATTATTGTGTCATCCATTTTATTTATCGATTTTCTTAGGGTACCGGAAGTAGCAGGCTACTATCTTGATTTCAGACTCCGAAGGAGCACTAGCCAGTAGACAAAAGTACCGATTTTAGGGAGGACCCTAGTTTCAGTTATGGAGATTTTACCGTCAATGCTCTTCGTCAACTCTTAACTTCTTACTCTCTTAAGAATATTTCTTAAAAATAAACTGTAGCAGTCGAATCTAAACTTAAACTCAATTTGTTGATTGAATATTAATTTTTTTAGGATCTTTGTCAATCCTTGTAATTTTGATCAGTGCTCTTTTTCCTCTACCAAGAAATCGCGAATACTAGCCTTACTAGATTTAAGCAATTTGAACAGGATTTTTTTCCTGATAATTTCTGATTTAACAAGATAAAAAAAAAACATTGCTTTCGCTGTTGAAATTCTGGTCAAAAACAAATCAGTTTATTTGGATTTGTTGAATAAAAACATAACATACGAGAGATTAGACCTTTTTTACCCGGTTCGACCAAAGTTTTGGTGAAAACATTTTGCATTGGAAATCTTTTGAGATAGAAAAGAACAATTCTTGAACTTAAATACTTTGGTTGTAATCAGTAGTAAAACAGGTAGTAAAAATTGCCGTAGAGACTAGAATTACTAAAAACTATAGGTTTCACTATTGCTGAAAGTTTTCAAGCAGTGGCGCTATTAAGTTTCGCCAAATATCTTTTAAAAATTTAGCGTGAATAAAACTGTAAATTCACCTTATCAGAAACTACATTCAAATGTGCTACAGCATATTTTACCAAACAGTAACAGAAAAATCTTAGTGTTGGTCAAAACCCGACTAGAGGAAAACTTCTTCTTACTGACCCCCACCCCCTCCATTTAAATTTTTTATAGAAATATGGCACAATCCAAAGAAATTTCACAGAGACAAAAACAAATAGTTTTGGAATAAATGATTTTTCTATGAGAAGCCAAGTACAAGCCATAAAACTATATATTTAACTTAGATTTCTATATTTAAGAAATATACGTAATTATGTTGAAATGTTCCCCTTTTAAGCTTGAACCATGGTATTTTGTTTTTCCTCCTCTGTGGTCATGCCTAATGACCATTTATGTCTTTGCAAACCAAGAAACGAAAAAAATGTTCCTGTTATCATTGCTCTCTCTCTCTCTCTCCCTCTCTCTCTCTCTCTCTCTCTCTCTCTCTCTCTCTCTCTTCTTCTTCTTCTTAGAGGAAAGACACATTATTTTCATTTTGCATTTCTTGATCTTCATTTTATCTTTTCTTTGATGGCAAACTATACATTGCAGAGCAATATACCCACCGGATCCACTGAAGCCGTAATATATTTGACTACAACTACTGGATTTGAACAACCAACTGAAAACATCAATTTTGACAGTGCTTCAACGTCTTTCATACCTAAAGACGCAACCACCGACTACACCTCAGAGATATTAATCACGAGTGAAATATTTGAGACGACTATTTTGCCTACTAGAGAATCTAACACAAATAGCGATAAAGACCCCTCTGATCCAGAAACTTCTTCAATAACAGAGCCAGTGTCTGTATATAGCAGAGGTTCTACTGCTACAGGCTATGCTGGGTCAACAATTACGAGCAGCATAATTTCTGCAGAAAGCAGCGCGGTATCAAATGAAATATTAGAGACAACTACGACGTCAACAAGCGAGCATAGCCAAAACACAGATAGGATTGACTCACAATCCATGTCTGCAACAAGCTCAATTACAATAAGCAGCTTGGACGGGGTAACCATTACCACAACTGGCGAAACATCTGAAACAACTACACTGACAGATACTAAAACGTCTGACTTTATTGGATTTACTTCAACACTATCGAGCCTAAAAGGGACGAAGAGCTCTACAGAAACAACCAAAAAAGCAACAGAACGTTCAACATCGCTGAACCCAATTACGGCAGCTAAAACTAGCAACACTGCAACAGTATTTTTAACTGACGAAACGAGCTCGTCAGTATTTACAGAAACTTATACGACGAATGATGTTGACGACGTTAATGGATCACCAGCCACGTCATCTAGTGGATCAGAAATTCCATCCACAATTCACTTTATAGATTCAACCACCAATACTGAAGTTACTATTACGCCAGATCAAGTTACTGATAACAAAGAAAGCAGTGACACAACACCACCTCCTCCGACAAGTTCCGGTAGTACAGCATCTAAAGCGAAGGACACAACTGAAACGACAAGTGAAGCAACAGATATTAGTATAATGGAGGAGACTTCATTTTTTAGTAGCACTTCAAGCACCCCTAAGTACAACACCGAATTTACAAGGAAACCGGATCCTACAGTTGAGGACGACGAAAGTACTTCAACAGGATTGTCAACGTTGACACTAAATAATATAATAACAAGTGACAGCAGCCAGTTCTACGGAATATCAACGACAGTATCAACGTTCTTCAATGAGGTATCAAGTCCTAAAACAACAGGAAGTATTTCAACAGTAGGCGAATCTATCACTGAAGATTCAAGCATAGCAAATTCGAAATCCAGTTCCAGCTTAACAGGTAGAACAAACACATATTCTTCATCTTTAAGTACAACCACCGAAAAAGCTCTACTTACGACAGTGTCAGTAGCTACAGATTCAAATTCTACGTCTTCAACAGACAGCAAGCACGAAGGACAGACTAGCTCTCAAGCAGAGTCTACAACCACTTCATCCAGTTTGTTCCCTATTTCTACTATGCCCGATGAAGATACAACAATATCAAATGAATCCGAAACAAACACCTTATTAACAGAAATGGTTCCAGGAGTGACATCTCAATATTCTTCTTCGACTTTCCTTCTTTCTACACCTTCAACATCCGATGAACCATCTTTAACAACTATCAAGCCTGAAGTCAGTACTAAATTTGACGATCTATCTTACTTTACTAGTACTGAATTCGTCCCGAACAGCTCCTTAAGTTCGACTTTGTCTTCTTTATACACTGACAATTTCTTGAATAGTACTTCGTCACAAAGAGAGGATAATTTCGCAACATCATCTCTATCATCTTTGAGCGAAACGACAGCTGAATCTACCACACTTGACAGCCTATTTGACTCTAGTAAAGCATTCGATTCCTCTACAGCTGATCCCCTTGAAGAAACTATACTTTTTGATCTATCTTCACAATCTACTGAAATTACAACTTCTTCTTCGCTATTTTCTGAAACTTTGAATTTCCATGAAAATAACTTCACCACTCCTTATTATATCTCTTCAATGTCAGAATCAATTACAAACATGACATTTGGTGGGTTTTCTGACACATCAATTAGCTCACAAATATCATCTTCAAAGCCGAACCATACGTCCATAGCTAGTTTCGTAACTCCTTCAACCACACCTATATCTGTCTCGACAACTAAAGTTTCTTCTGATATCTCGGAAACCACACTACTCTCTTCGACTGTTTCTGATTCTTTGTCTTCTAATGATGCTGAACATCAAAGCTCAACAGTATCATTAATATATACATCAAAAGATTCAACCGGTTTAAGCTACAAAACCACAGAAGAAAACATAGTACAATCAAACTCAATGGGCTCTTCTATTAATGACGAAATATTCCCTTCTTCTTCTTCTCTTTCTTACACGTCTCCAAGAGACAAAACCACCTCCGAAACTAGTTCCACTACCATTTCCTCAAATGAAATCTCATCGACAAACACTGTTACATCAGTAATAACATCAGAACCAAAACTTATTATAAATACTACATCTACTTTTCCTTCGTCAATTATGCACACCAATTCTTTTCAGGCTACTGAGATCTTAAAAGAGGCTTCAGAGACAACAGAAGATTCATTTCGACGTTCCACATCTCATATTTCGCAAACTACTCCTGACTATACAACCACAATTGTTTCTACAGCGACGAATCACGAAAGTACCAGCACTGAAACTACTAAATCTTCGACAGATATACATTTAACGGCGGACACTGGCCTGAATTTATTTAGCGGAACTGAAACCACGTCGTTTGCATCATCAACATATTTTGAATCAGATGCAACAACAGTTTTTTCCTCATCTTTTGTTGAAAGCACAACTGATTTCGCACATTCAAAGACAGGAAAACCTACAACACTAGACAGTGGAGTGACTGGCACAGTTACGACAAGTGATATAGACGTTTTTACAGATACAATGTTGCCAACCACTATGACAATCACCACAACCTCTAACGAACTAGAACCTGAATTTTTAGTAACAGATGTAACTGAAGCCTCAAAAACTACTAATTTTGAGCTTATAAGCGAGTCCCCAACGCAAGAAGACGAAACCACTTCTGCTTCAATAAGTGTTACAGGTACTTCTACAACCCTGGTACCCACTGTAGGAAATATTACTTCAAGTTCAAAGTTTCCTACTTCTCAGCCTACAACTTCAGCACTACACTTTTCAACTGTTCAAACAACTACAGAAGATGCTGGCGAGACAAATAATTTCACACTAAGTAGCTTGGAAACTGATTCAACTGTCTATACTGTTGGAAATGCATTATCCGAAAAAGATTACACAGATAGTGAAATTTTAGATGAAGCAACAACTATCAATCAATCATTATTTAATTTTTCTAGTAGCTACACTACAAGCTCTACCATTGATATGGACATAGATTTTACTTCAAAATACTTCAATGAGAACATTACGGACATAGCAACACAGACAAATCCTACAATAGAAACAACTACTTTTACGCCCATGGAAGAACTGCTTATAACCTCGCCTGGCTTTGAAGATGCAACTGATATAGCGGAGACAACAGAGTTTACATTGTCGAGTACAGACACGATATCAACTACGTCTTATGTTAGTAAAGATCCAGGTTCTTCTACTTCTGTAACATTCTCAGTACAAACCACAAATTATGGGACTCACACACCTGAATCAAACTTTCTTATAACTTCTGAAGGACCTTCCAATACAAATGGCGAAACAAAGCCAACACCCCTTGAAAGCTCCTCAATTGAAACCTCTACTTACTCAACTGTTGCATTGGAACAAGAGAACTCCACAAGTTTGAGCGACTTAAATACAGAGGCAAGCAATGGAGTCACTTATGGTTTGACAGATATTGAAACAAACTCGTCAAGCACAGATCCAGCAACTTCAAGTGGAATGGATAAAATGACAACAGATCTAATCTATTCAAATTCTTTTGAAGCAGAATCCTATACCCAGGAAACTTTGCAATCAAACGAAACACCAACGGAATCCACTATGTCAACTACAACGGCATATATAGCATCTTCAACAGTTAGCGATACACTTACCACACAGGACTACCTAACTAATAATAGCAGCAGTAGCGCTACGCCAACGTCTAATGAAACAATGTTTTCAACAGCAAGTAGTTATACAGATACAATAACGACTTCTACTGCAACAATAGAAGAGGAGGCTGGATTAGCCGAAGCAGGTGTCTCAGGAACAACAAAAGACTATACTGACTTGGCTCCTTTGATTGTTAATGGCACCACCGTTGATATCTTTTCAACTCATAAAAGCTCGACAACACAAGAAACAACGGTAGTAATGCCAACTGAATCAAATATTGATACCACCTTGAACAGCAAATACATTAGTAGCAATCTACCATATAACACAGACGTAACACCATTTTCTACAGCAGAGTCAACAGACAGCAACAGTTCATATGAAACACCGGCTATTGAAATGTCAACAGCTTTGGACATTTCATCGTCGACAGAATTCATTTTTTCATCAGTAAGTTCTGAAAAGGTAGAAGTCACTACATTTGATACATTATCAACAGGGCAAGATTTCTCATCTCCCTTTCCAATGAATTCTGATAGTGAAATGACAAACATGGAAACTTCAACCACTGAAATGATTGATAATGCCACTACAGAATCGACAACAGATTATAGTGACAAAATAATTTTAATAACTGATAGTACAATCTCAGATTTGGTGAGCTCGACTCGGGAAAATTCTCCACCTTTAGGCACAGCCACTGAGAAGACAACAGATTCAGACATCGATACGACATTAAGCACCACTTATTTTACTACTGATCAGTCACCCAGTGCAGATTTACAACAGCATTCTACAATAGAACCAGTACACAACAACAGTCCAGAGCTAACTGTTTCTCATAGATCTACTTCAACAGAATTTAGTGTGTCTTCAGGGACTCTCGGATTTACGGAAATTAGTCCAATTTCATCCACTATGCTTGATGCCTCATCTGTCTTTCCTACAACTCTTAATAAAAATGAGATTATGTTGTCGACTACAGAAATAGCATACACTACTGATGAATTAGAAAACGAAATAAACCGGACACAACAAGCAAGTACAGTTAAGTACAAAACTAGCACCACCACTTTTGGTGAAAGTACAGCTTCTTTATCGCCAGAAGATACTACCACTGTCATAGATACAGACCAGGTCACTGAACTGGAAACAGACGGTATAGACACAACTTTAGAGTCTAATGGAGGTAAGGGGACTAGCACAGAAATTATGAGTACTACAAGCATACAAGGAACAACTACAGGACCCCTAAATAGTGTCTTTAGCACACAAAGTACAGATAAAGTCCCCAATACGGTCGTAACTGAAGAAACTACAACACCTGTAACAGAGCACCTCTACAGCTTAGTCTCCACTACTGGCACACACAGTCTAGATTCTACCTCAACTAGCCCTACCGCTAAAATGACAACCGAGTCTCCCATTGCAACATCTACCGTAGCGGGAGAAAGAACTCCAACTAACAGCGACAATATAGAAACAAGTATGTCTAGTTCACTAACATCCAGTGTAACAGCCTCAAATGAGTTTGGAAATAAAAGCTCAGTAGATGCTACCACAGACGAAGCTATTGGAACTGACAGCATCACAGAAAAAAGCAGTACTTTTCCATACACCCAAAAAGACAAAACAGAATCAGAATATATAAACCCAACAAATCTACCTTCAGGCAATGAGGCTACACATAAAACGACATTATCTTCGACAGAAGCCCCGGATACTTCAACAACAAGACCATCTGGTTTGGGTATCTCTGATACCATTGAAGGAAATGTTACACAAGAAACTTTGATATCAATAACTTCCCTGGCAAGTACTTTAAGCAACAATGAAGTTTTTACGACGGAATATTTGACTAGCCAATTTTCACAGCAAGGAATTATTTCCAGCACACCTCAAATTATAGATGAAAATACAACCGTAGGAACGCAGGAGACCACTTTACATCTATCCACAAAAGCACTTCCTTCAACAGCCACCACAGTGGCAGCTACAGACTTGACGACAGAAAGCATCACAGAAACAGAAGGAGTGGCTGACCCTATCACAAGCACAAATTCACCTGAGATAGAACTAGAAGAAGAAAAAGATGAAACTTTGAGCTTTAGTACCAGCTCCCCAAGCTCTAATATTACTCCTTCAGATCCAATGAGCGGGATAACCATTCCTCCTGGGATAATTTCTGGAGGCAGTTCTGACACTGGTATTATTACAACGGCTCCACCAATAATAGGAGATGTTACCGAAGAAACCATAATAATGGATAGTACTACCCCACCTTCCATCAATACTATTGGCCCACAAGATGGGATCGTAGTAAACCCAGGTGGAAGCATAAGCATACCCAAACCAGTCAAACCAATTAGACCAAAGCCGATCAGGCCAAGACCAAATCCTAGTGGCAACTCCGGTGCTGCTCAAAACCCAGCACAAGCATCTAATGAGTTTCTGCCAATTGTTCCTAATGCCTTTATTACGGGAGGTAATTTAGTTGATGCAGTTCCGCAATTGGTTGACTACCCACCAATAGGACCCCCAAGCGATGGAGTTAATGGTGGAATACTAGCTCCTGGAGACACTTTTGTTCCATCTATAAACTTTCCTCCAATTCAAGCTGGATCAGGAATTACGGGAGGAATATTGGATCCCAGCAACAATCCAGATTCATTGGTGAGGAATCCCACAGCTCAGGCACAGGGTCAGAACTCTTTTTTTGGAACACTGTCAAGTTTAGCGCGAGGTACATTCCCTGGGATTGCTACAGCTGCAGTGCTTTTGTCTGCACCATTTGCTTTTGCAACTGGTTTTGCGCCGTTAAACAGAGACGATAATGCAAAACCTAGCTTCGACATACGTAAAGTAATTAAATCTAACAAGAATCACTTATTAAGAACAAACTTCAAGTTGCCTATTAAGAAGAACGATGCGACAAAAATTCACAAAAATTTAAAAAATTTGTTCAGAAATAAGGTTAAGGATGAAGCCCCATATGTTCATTTCTTTCCAGAATCGCTAGTAGAAAGGCAACCGTTTTCACTTCAAGAAGAAATGGATTACGACCAAAATTTTGCGAGAATTGAAAAAGCAACCACAAGTCAAAAACATGAATCCATATCAAAATCTTATATAGGAGATGCAATGCAAGATGTTTCAAGAGGCAGTCCAGAACAAAACATAGAACCAGACCACACTACAAATGAATTAAAACGCTTCCGCCTTAGGGATCGTAAGAAAACTATTTCTAAACAAAGGTATGACAACAGTGACCAAATAAAATATACGGACATTCACCAGGATAAAGAAAGTTTTTATGACCATACCAATAATCAAGAAGTAATCAATTGGCAAAACGAAAATGGAAACGAAGAAGTAGAAACAAAGCTGCATAGAAAGAAGAAGAAGAAAAGGAAGAAAAGACCACATTACTACCAGTCGGAAAAAAGTGTGAAAGAGCCTCTAACCAATCAAAAATTTGATTCGTTCAGTGCACAAATTTGGGACGATCCATGGAACGGCAGAGAAGATACATTTCATCCCTCGTTATATCCTTATGATCGTGAAGAAAGAAAAAGGGATATTCTTGAAGAATTTGCAACCCAAAAAAAGGAACCGAAATCTAGGAGCATTTTTAGCCATTTAAATGGCCCCATTCATCTTGGTAAACGGTCAGTAGATAAAAATGAGAGAAGAAGAGCATCGGAAGCAGCCAAATTTTATCAGCTAACGCCAAAAATCTGCAAAACGCAACCACGGTTATGTTCGATTTTGATGAAAAGCTGACAACCCCGTGTTTTATTAACTAGTTGGAAATACCACTGAATGACAAACTTAATCCTTGAATTTGATGACAAAGCTTATAATAAACATCCCGAATTTATTATACGGTAAAAAGCAATGTATTGCATAAATATGGTTGCAATATTAATAATGATTACCGTATAAGTGGTGTAACAAACTAGTAGTAGAACTTCAGTTTTAAAATTATCCTTAAAGAATTCAGGTGGTACCCTCGTTTTCACTTTAGCAGCTGTTTAGATCAGATAATCTTTGATAAAAGGGATCGACATCGTACAGCCTACCTATCTTTAAATGTACTACACGTGCTTAGAGGATTACTTACTGACTTTAAATTGGAGTACCTAGTACCAAATATTTTTAATTATAGAAAGTTAATGTTGTGATTATTTATAAGTTATTTATTTATTTATCTAATTTATTCTACTGCGAAGCAGTTTAATCTGGGTTACATGGTGATTGTTGTTGTTGCTTTTTAATGAAATAAATGTATGCTATACACAAGAAAATTTTTTCAGAATTTAGCTATTTCTTGGTAAAAATAGAGTCAGCTCTTTGGCACCAGGTCAGGCATCTTTCCATCTTAACTCAGTGCAGCGGCTTCCTAATTTCAGCACCCATGAAATATAGACGTCCCTAAAACTGAGAATACCGACATCTATTATAGGCCCTTAGGTAAATCAATAAGTAGTATAGATAGCAACAAATTTAAGGGAATGAAAACAGAGGCATCAGTAGAAATATTACATAATTATTTCTGACTACATATATAGACAAAAGAAAACTGTGAATAAATATCTCTTGTATGCTAATCCTCTCCCCTCCGCTACGACCAAAGAATCAAGCTTGAGAAATTTTAAGAAGCCAACATTATATTTTGCCAAAAAGTATCTTATATACTTTTTAAAAAGTATATACTTTATTTATTGTCCAAGGTAACCGGGATTAACAAGTCGCAATTCTAATTATACACCCGACAGGGCACCGATCCTGATACCAAGGGTTTATTTTTTAACATGAACCACTATTTCTTAGGAACTTAAGCTTAAGATTTAGGTAATAAGTTTATTAAAAGGTTTTCAGGGAGAAAATGAAAAAAAAACTTTCTTTCATTAAAAATAATCAAATTAAGAGAAAACAAAAATCACAAGGGAACAAAAATCATAAGAGAAAATTGATTTTCAAACTACCGAATAGTGATAGCCAGCCAGATTATCGAAAATCTCGAGACGATGGACTCAAAGAAAGTCCGCTAGATGACATTCACGTAGCCCATGTAGTGATTGAAGAATATGCGAAAGCTCATTGGGCGTTGTAACCATGGTACCAAATTCTAAAAGACAGTGGTTACAGTTCATAATGATTTCAGCGGTCTACTGTTTACATTTCAATCAAGCTTAGCTACAGTATCCTGTCCGGCAGCCAATTTTCTTGATACACAAAAAAAGATGTGCTTAAAGAGATTGGAAATAATAAAGTATTTTCAAAGTCCTATTACAGAAAAAAATAACTGAAAGAAAGGAATTAATTAAAATACCGGAATACAAACTAGCTAGAGGCTACAAGTCCTAAGCCCAAGAAGATTGTAACCGACCCAAGGAACAAATAATATTAGGCAATTACAAAAATTCCCTATACTGCAGATTTATCGGAGCAAATTAAAAAATACAAAGTCATGACTCCATTTGGTTCTTTTCCCAAAATAATTATTTATTTTTCTTGGAGCATTAAAAAAAAAAAAAAAATCAACATTCTTGTGTGTGGCTTCTTTGGATTTTTAGCCAAAAACGCGCACACGAAGACTTCAAAATTGGAAAAAACGTCAACAAGATACCGAAAAAAACTATGAAAAAAATCACAATGAACAATAAAAATACAGATTTTCTAAACTAAGGGCTGGTGATAGCCAACCAGATTAGCAGAAAACCTCCAGACGAAGGGCTGGAATGATATCCGCTAGATGATGTCCACAACCCCATTCCTCATTGAGTGATAGATCCATGCATGTTGCCACCATGTTAGCACAGCACAATTCTAACGAACAGTGGCTATGTTTAGAGCCGTTCCTAGGGAAAGTGGTACAAGGGAAAATTATTTTACAGCACACCCCCTCCCGAGCAAAATAAAAGAACGAATCAAAGTGAAAAATTTGATCAAAGTGGGCAACCCCCAGCCACGGTACCTCTCCTATCCACAGCTTTCGGGGCAGCTACCCCGATTTCCACCCCCCAGCTCTGGCTATGGTTCATAGTTATTTTAGTCAATTTGCGGTTTACATTAGATTTATGGCTAAATTTCTAATTTTATGAAGAGATAAATAACTCACAGATATTTTAGGCATAGATTAATAACTAATGAACAGAAGTAGTTTTGATATAGAAGATTAGAAGCCAACCGTAGAAAGAGAGAAAGCCGAAAGGGATTTGAGTCAAAATCCTAGGAGATCAGCGTCACCTCGTGATGAAAACATCTTTGGAGGCCCGTTCACCAACAGGAAGAAGAGGTCGTAACGGGCAAGTGAAGTCCTTCGACCAAAGCATAAGGCAGAAGAAAATCATTCAAACTTATTAGCCATAAAATCAATCTATATATTACTCCATTAGCATTTGAGTTGGACCTCTTAAATGCGGTAATGTTAATCAGATAAATAATAAACGCACCGATTATCGTCAAGGCCAAAACAAAAGGGAGTGTCAAGCAATTATTTTTTTTTGAAAGCGAGCTATTGTGCTCTTTAAACACACTTTGTTGCAGAATGTTTCAGCTCTTTAAGTAAAAAGTTAAAACAAAAGTTATCATTTTTTGCTTATTTTTAAAAGTGACAGTGAATTTAAAACGTAGATTCGAGCTTTGGACCAAGTTGTTACCGAAAAGCACTCAGTTACAGTGAGCTGGTCCTGGGAAGAATTTTGACTACTAATAAAAACCTCATTCAATATTTGTCAAATACTTAAATTCTTGTTTAAGGACAACGTAGAGCATTTAAAAGTAGAATGCTTTAGAAAATGAAGTGGAATACTTTTATTGCGCAACACCACGGATGTCTCCGACTTGCTTTTCGTTGTTAGCAGAGGGGTTAAAAACTTAGAAATGACAAAATCTTTAAACTCGGTCCGAAACAAGGACCTAAGCGGCTGTAAAATCTCTATGATCCTTTATGGAAGAGGTAGATGGTGGTGAACTCAATACGTTTTTTTGAGTTTCTCAGTTGGTGAAAATGCCTCTGATAGTGATGTACCTATCATAGTCCAGGCGTTGGATTACTTCACTGGCAGAATAAAACAGCTGAATATCTTAGGGTTGAATCCTATAGCCAAAGGCCTTTCTGAAAGTACGTCGCAGCGTAAAGATCTTTCTGAACAGAAGGGGACATCTCCACTACAACATCAAACGTATTAGATGACGAAAAATCGGAGATGCTACTGTAACTGAAAATAAACCAAAGTTGCTGAAAATCAATGACTCCCGAAAATACGGGGGGGAGATTTTTTTTCACTCAAGATACAAAAAGGATATTTTTCGATATCTAGGGGCCAAAAAATCTAGGGGAGAATTGTAACCTATTTCTCCTATTGTCGCCCCTGGTTAAGAAGCAGTTTTAATCGTACACGAGTAGTTCTTCTTTTTTTTTTACATCGAAGACACAACAGAAACCATTCAATATCAAAATTTGTGTTTTCTAAAATATTTATACGAGCGCAAAAAAAGAGTATGAAAAATTTCGGAGAGTAACATACACTTCTCATAGCCTTGAGAACCAAACAAAGTAGGAAAAAACGGATATTAAACATATAATGAAATACCAGAGATGACTTCAAGCGACGTACAAGCTCAGCAATGTACACAATTTTCATACACCCACTTCCCTTCCATTCAGAAATAAAATAAAAATCTACAGATGGATGGCAGAGCTTTAAGTTAAGATAATTAATATATATATATACTAATACATACCCTTACATTTCGACTTCATCTTCGGAAGCCTCTATCAATGGAAAAAAGAATTAAAAACAATAAATAAAAACTAGATCTTTCTATTCTGGTTTTATTCAATTCTTTAAAAACAACTTCCTGACGTAAGGCCGAAATGTTTGAGAACTATTAGTACATTCCAAATCAAAAGCTTGCCTTAGTCAAAAGGTTTACTCATAGTATATATACATAAGTATATACTTTATAAATATATAATATATAAATATATATATATATATATATATATATATATATATATATATATATATATATATATATATATATATATATATATATATATATATATATATATATATATATATATATATAGCGACAAAGACCACACCCCCTTTCCATCACAAACACCAAAAACAAGAAGAACAACAGGGAATTCTTTTCGCAAGACAGTGGGAAACTAATTAGAATGAATATTTCGGCCCTGTGTCCAAGGGCCGTCCTCATCAAGACATAAACATATAAGAAGAAAAACTTACAAGATACAATCAGTGTAACTAAAATGATTTTTTTTTTTTTTTAACAGTCCTGGCATCCTTACTTCATCGAAGTTCAACCAGGACTGATAAATAAATTGTGATGAAACGAGGCAATTCATTGAAATGAAAGAGAATGATTAAAAACACGTCTTTAGTGCCAATCTTGCTTTTTTGGCTGCTGATCTTATACGTCTGTTTGTGAAAGGTTCTGTGTTAATATCTGTTGGTTTTTTATAATTTTTTGTAAGATCGTTTTTAATTAAATCTGTGTATAGAGCATTTAGTGAATATTCTCCCAAGTCTCTATTTAAGAAAATATTATTATTAATCTTAGATCTGATTTCAATTGCTAATCAAACTACTTGCTTTATACCTAGGTCACTGCTAATATTATAAATATATTTCATAATTTTACACTGTAATTTTTTTATAAAAACAATATAGAAAACCAATAGATATAGCACAGAACCTGTCACAAATAGGCCTATGAGATCAGCAGCCAAAAAAGCAAGATTGGCACTAAAAACGTGTTTTTAATCATTCTCCTTTATTTCGATGAATTGCCTCGTTTCATCGCAATTGATTTATAAGTCCTGGATGAACTTTGCTGAAGTAAGGATTCTGGGATTGTTTTTTATTTATATAAAAAAAAAAAAGAAATAAGAAAATCATTTTAGTTACACTGTTTTTATCTTCTTGTAAGTTTTTCTTCTTATGTATTTATGTCTTTCTGAGGGTGGCCCTTGGACACAGGGCAGAAATATTCCTGTTCTAATTTTTCCGAATTAACCATCCCTCCACTCCTCCCAAAATGGTTGAATCGGGGAAACGACTATTTCTAATTTAATCTAGTCTGGTTCCTGATACGCCAGCAAACTTTCATCATTCTAGGTTATCTAGAAGTGCCCGAACTAGTAAAACCGGGACCAACAGACAGATAAACCGACAGAAATTGCGATCGCTATATGTCACTTGGTCACCAAGTGCCATAAAAAACACGTTCTAAACGACGGCCTAGTTTACCAAGTCCAGGGATCGCCGTAAATATTTAGATAGAAAATAAGAAACACTGAAAAAATTAAAGTTATGTCATAATAGAATTCATCAATGTGTCATCCAGGTTTAGCATGAAAAAAAAATAAATAAATCAAAGCTAAACTAATTTTGGGATATATTTCTCAGCACAAATACAAAGCATTTGAGATCTAATTCAAATATTGCATTACGTGTGTAATATTACCTGAATTTATGGATTTTATGAGCTCGCACTTGGGTGCAGACAGCAGTTGCGAGCCTTTCCTTGCATCCAATAGTTTTTTTTACGATCAAATTGGATTTTTTCCATTCTTGAGTCGGCTTCATCAAGATTTTGAACCAATTTTGGTCCAATATCAACCAAACAGCCAAATGTTTTTTTTCACTTCGAAGTCATCTATAACAAATGTAAAAAAAAAACCTTTTCGCCATTCCCCTTGGCTTTTTTTTTCTATCAGGGAAAAGATGGCAGCGAAGAGGGTTTTGAGTCAGCGTCAAGTGGTTGGCGTTGAACATACCTGTAGCAGCATAACCAATCTTCCTTGATTATCTTATAGCATTGGAAGCAGGATCAACAGACCTCTACATTGCAATAAAATAGTCTGTATCAGATTTATCGCACTTGAAATGATGATTGATGTTTCAGGAATACAGATTTTAAGGCCCACTGGTTGAAAGTCACTACTTTTGTCAGCATGACTTGGACTTTTATGACGGTCCCAGGTATGACACCAAGGTCGACTGTACAATCTGAATCCATCAGTTTAAGATAAGGGCTAACTTGCACGCCGTCAAAGGCCAACATGGCCCTGAATATAATCCGGTTTATCACAAAGCTAAAAAGTACAGCAGGATAATATGTGGACAGCCTTCCGTTAACATAGATTTGGACACGTGCATTACGGAAATACACTTTCAGTAATCTTACCATCTGGCCAGGTACTCTACCTTCAGTCATAATAACACTGTTACCATATCTTAGGAATTGGGTTGAATACTGTTTTACAGCTCTAATTGTAAACTGCTGGTGCTCTTTCTTGGTGTTTAAGGATTTGTTTAAGCAATAATAGGTGACCAGCCCATCCTGTTCCGGGTTAGTAATTCGCTAGATTGAGCCTAGCTCTAGTATTATGTAAATCGGTTGAGGAGCGCTAGGGGAACTTTTATGCAACGTACATCGGGTAAGTCCTTCTACATTTTTGATATTGGGAGGTATCTCCTTTCTTGAAAATAGTCATTCTGTGGATCTCGCTAAAAATTCCTGTAAGATTGGAGCAAATGGTAGCGTTTTTTCTTTATCCATAAGCTGAAGGTCAACTTTGGCAGAAATTTCGACTTACCAACTGGTCTGCTGTTGGCAAACTCCCAGGATGAACAAAATGGCATAGACATTTTTTTTTTCTGGCAAAGAGATTTTAACCACTTTGCATCAATAGATAGATTTATGTACTTGCGAAGCGCTGTAAGAAGGATCAAGAGGATTTGATTTCTTCAAACAATTGGTAAAGTGTAGTAGTAATCGGTCATATTCTTATTATCATGAGCTGACAGACTGTGGTAATTCAAAGGCGTTGTAGAAAGGCGTTGTTAGAAAGGCGCTCTGTGAAAGGTGTTGCATAAAAATCAAAAGGCGCTTCAGGTTTTTATATTGTAATTGAATGCAGCTGTTTATGCAAATGAGGGTTATAGTCATTTAGACTTGTTAACAATAGAATAAAGGCGTTCTTATCTTACATTTTAAACAAGTAATAATTGTGTATTTATGTATATAAGTATTTTTTTCTCAAAACAACTCTATAGTTTTTACCTGAAATTTGGCAAAATAGCATTTCCTGGCCCGAAAAGAACGATCTAGACAGGTCACAAATTTCGAAAAAACTCTTTTTACCCTAGCAGTGCCATTAATATATTATCCCTAAATCTTTTTTGGAAGTGAAATTAGGTGACCGAAATGCCAGAAAGAACTGTCAACTGTCAACTGGGCTTAAAATCATAGTTTAATGAAAACCGATGGAACGAGAAATTTAGCAGCTCTATAGATATCATTTATCGACACAAGAGAGTCAAAACCCTTAAATCGCACACATAATCCAATAGAAAAGGTTGTAATAACCTCTATCTACGACCGTCATATGAAAATCCTATATCCAATTAAAACCATGAGTGGAAGGAAGTGGATTTAAAGTGAGGGATATGCATAACCTCTTTTGATATTGGACGGTCACAAAGTTTTCAGCATCTAACTTTTTGCTCGTTACTAGCAGTAGGATAAGGGACATCCTATTGCGCTTCAAATAATTTATATTCTACGGGTAACTTTCTTATCGCATGCATCTCTGAATATTTCTTTACAAAAAAATCATTTAAATTTTATATGCTGTCAAAAGACAGCGTAGGAAGTTAATTAATAAAATGTTTGTGGTCAATCGAAAAAACTTTTGAGATTTTAGTTTCTTAATAGATAGCTGGAGGATAAATGCACCTACTGCATGTAATTTTTTTTTGACATTTTTGAAACGAGAAAACTGTTTGTCACAAAGAAACAGGATGACAAAATTTTTTTTACGTTTATTGTTTATTTGTTGATTGTTACAATTGTTTATTACTATTATTATTATCATTATTATGTTATTATTATTATTGTTATTATTTGTTATTATTTATTATTGTATAATTGTTTTTGCGTTTATTTTATCAAGACGCAGCTTTCAGTCAATGTTTACCATATGGCCGAAAAATTAAGCTAAAAATAAGAGATAAAAAGAAATTAATGTTTATTCCCTTTTAAATCTTTTCTCTGGATAAGGATCTGTTGATATTCTTGCTCGTTGTGGCTGAACTTCTTTTCGCTTTCTTTTCCCCATTTTCTTCTGTTTCTTCATTTGAAGCATATATTCGGGCACTTCACATCCAGAATCTCTCATAACTTGTGCAATACTAAAAAGAAGTAATTGTCAAAAAATTAAAAAAAAAAAGCACATTGTTATATATATGCCCAAAACGGAGATCACGCTACTGAGACTTTTTTGCGCTTAGAAGACACATTTATTGATATTCCTTTAAGCACTTAAAGGCAGAAAAGCACTTAAAAGCACTTTAAGCACTTTAAGCACTTATTTAAGTAATCCAAAGTCACAATACTTTTAGAAACGTTACCGATCTGTCGCAATATTAAGACACCTGATGCCAATAATGTGAAGAAAAAAACTCCCTTCATTTCACCATGGTTACAATCTTAAGTTTGACCTTCTCCCATGTAACCTTCAAAATGTTGCGACCTTTTCCTGTTTAATCTGGTGTCTTTATACTTATTAAAATTAGACTAGGATTCATATTTTATGCTTTAAGCATTTCCGAACCACCTATGATGTTATTTTATTTTACATATAATGTTATTCATTTTATATTATTAACAGGTTATTTTATACACTGAACTGGTTGAATTTTCAGCATTCCCCTCTCAAGAACCAAAGTATTTTTTGTTCCTCGTTTTATCAAAACATGTTTTTTTTTCACATGCGCCATCTAATTTAAAAAAAAAATTAACACATTGGATACAAAATAAAGTTGAAGAATTGCAAAAAATTAAAAAAAAATTGGTGGTTTTACAATAAGACTCCCATCACGCCTTATACTATAAGAAATGACAAAACAGGAAGCTTAAGTTGGTTTCCGAGGAAAAAAAAACAATCAGCACCATTTAGCGTTTCTTAGGAAATCTTAAAGCTGTAAATACTTTTGAAATTAATTCTGTACCATGATACTCTTTTGGTATAAGTGTCATAGACCAAGCGACTAGACGCCGAGTGGGCCCCTTGGAAGAATTTTTTGCGAATTCCGTTAAAGAAACAAAAACGGAGAAACATGTACCCATTGTTTTCAAACAGTTATTATCTATTACTTACAAAAGAGAATATGCAACGGTTTTTTTTTCTGTTTAGGCCTTTCGTACGGCAGATTTCCCTGCTAGTATATTAAAAGATTCATTATATGATCTTTAATTTTCAACTTCTTCAAGGATGCATCACACCCCCCCCCCCTCCAAGAATTACATACTTGATTTACTTATTACATTTGATAGAATACAGTAAAAAATTAGTAAAAACAATTTATGAAAAAGAAAGATACAAAAACAAGAAGAACTGATTCAAAGGTAAATTTGCACAGTTTATAAGGATAAGAAGGAATAGCAGATTCAAGCAAAATAAAAAGTAGGGCCGAGAAACATAATAAAAGAGAAAAAGAACTTGTTCAAAGAAAACTTGCACAGTTTAGAAGGATAAGTAGAAATGATGGAATAAAGTGGAAGAAATAGTAAAAAATAATATAAGAAAAAGTAAGACAGAGGAAGATACAAAAAAAGCAAGAAGAACTGATTCAAAGGTAAACTGGCACGGTTTGTAAGGATAAGAAGAAATAGTGGAACAAAGCTAAAGAAATAGTAGGACCGAGAAACATAATATAAGAGAAGAAGAAGTGATTCAAAGAAAACTTATACAGTTTAGAAGGATAAACAGAAATGAAAAAAATAAAATAGAAGAGATACTAAAAACAATATAAGAAAAAGTAAGACAGAGGAAGATACAAAAAAACCAAGTGGAACTGTTTCAAAGGTAAACTTACACAGTTATAAGGATAAGAAGGAATGGTAGAATAAAGCAAAAGAAATAGAGCGAAAGCAAAACAATTTTTTTTAATTGTGGAAAAATCGTATATTTGAGGGGTTTTCACTTTTTCTTTTTGCATTTTCTTTTTTCATTCTTCTTCCTTACTCAAATCTTCGTTTTTTTATTCTGTTTTATTCAATTTGACCTTATATTTGATTTTTTCTTTATGGTATAAAAATGTGAAATGAAAACTCTAAATAGTAGAACAAAAGAAATTAACATAAGAAAAAGTGACTTATGAATAGGATTGCAGTAGACAAGGAAATTCAATAGTTCTAAAAACATACTTAAGAATTACCTACACAAAGGGAAGGTGGGGTGAATCCCCCCTGATATTGGTCTGAAGGACCACATTTCTTTCACATGTGTAGAAAAGTAAAGAGTGGATCGCTCATTGTTTTGTCAATTCGAAATTTTGCTTTAATAAACTAAAATGATTACAGTTGAAAAACTTCCTTATTTTATATTTCGCCGAAATTAATCGTTACTTCAGCGACTGAAAATTATTCTCTTTTTGCTGTGTCTTTTTTTATTCTTAGTTTTTTTTTTGTCCTGTTTTTTTTTTCTGAAACTAAATAAAACCATATTAAATATTTAAGATAAATATTAAATAAATAAAAAATTGACAAAATTATACGTTTTGTTATATGGAACTTTATAACTGCCTTATTTATTGCTTCAGTCGGCAAAATTGTGTTGAAAATAAATAGAACCACTCCAACTTATCGAAACAGTTAAACCGCCTGAAAAACAAGCAAATGTTTCCCAAAATGAGAAACAATTGAGAGCCAATTCTGGCGTCCTTTTTGTCGGTTTTCATGTTGGAAAACCATGAATTTTTAAGTTTTTCTCTTATTGTTTCTAATTATGACATTTTTATGCCATAAAATGCCATTTTATGACATTTTATGACATTTTTATCTCATTTTTTCAGTGTTGCCATGTTTAACCATGAAAATAAATAAGCATAACCGCTAAAATAGTTAATGATAGTAGCCTTAACCTCAAAAGCTGTTGAGAAAGCTTTTTGTCCGTATAAATTCAAACAGCAATAATCTGTTGATTCACAAACGTCTTGCGAATTCGCAATCGCTACGTCTTCAAAGGAATTTACACCTTCCCAAATTGTTTAATGCTGTATACTTTGTTTTTTGGCTGATTCACCCCCTTTTTTTCTTTTCTTTTTTAATTTGCCACCCACTATTAACAAAAACTGCATAATTGAACATGAGGATCTTCTTCAGTAACATTTGAATTCCAAATTTTAATACCGTAGAGGGCGTCCTTTTTTTTAAATTGAACATTTGACTACGCCTTAGATACAATAATTGATCTTTTTAATCATGCCATCAAGTTAGAACAACGAATATTTCACATCTAAAATTATTTCAAGCATTCCCTATTATTTTAATTATTTCTTCTTTGAAACTTGGCAACAAATAGTTTTATTTACCTTCTTAGATTAGTGCGATCTTCTTCAGTAAAGAAAGTTACCGCTCTTCCAGGACGACCAGCGCGACCAGTCCTACCTGAAAAAGAATTAGATTAAACTTAAAATAAAAAAAGAAAAGAAAAGAGAATGGCCAGCCAGTATCTAGAATCCAAGCTAAAAAAAAGTAAAAAAATAGATCGCTAACAATAACCTTAACATGAAATATATCAAAATAACTTCTAATATTTGTAATAGCTTATTAACTAATAAATATTAATTTGTACTTCCTGATTGTGCCAAGAAACGGATATCAGCACCGCCGATACAGGCTGTTAAGTCTAATACCTTCACATTTTTTTTACCTTTTAATATAAGTATATTGCCTTATTAACACGTTTATGAATATGTTATTATGTAACGAGTATAATAATATTACAAACTTAAATAAGTTTGGGTATTCTACAATATTAAATCTTTCAAAAACCTGCGGTTAAAAAAGATTTTTGACTAAAGGAACTCTGCTTGAAGGGTAAGTTAACAAACGCAAAAAAGTAGAAAGCAAATCAAAACCTAACATCTAGTTAAAATTTGCAAAATAATCAGTTTGGCTTTTGAACTACATGCAAAAAGATACTAAAATGATGTTTATTTTTTTCTTTCGAGGCTAAATAGTCGTTATAGATCGTAGGATTAAAGAAAAAAACACTGAAGTGTTATTCTGTGCAGTAAATTTGTTCCAAATCCCTAGTTTGAGCTAGGCGAAAGCTATTTTTTATATTTTCCAAAATAAAGGTGGAAAAACCACGCTATTAAAGTTATGTTACATAATGTGAAACTTCATTAGAAAAGCACAAGCTTTCAGAGCTTTATCCTGGGATTTTGGCTATCAACACTGCTGAGTATATAAGTCTTGTGGTAATTATTGTGGTAATGGTCTTGTGGTAATTATTGTGGTAATGGTCTTGTGGTATTTAAACCATGAAGCAATCACTGGAAAATACACACTATTGGTCTAAATGACAAATAAAATTTTAAAGAATGTTTAAAAACATAAGTGTTTTATATGGTCTTATTTGAAATCTTTTAAGACGAGTTATGAATTACAACGTTAAAGTATAAGTCAGCTGAAGTTTAGTTATTGCTTTAAAATATTTTGTGGGACATTGCCCGCCATTAAAATTCATTCATTCCTTCATCATTAACTTATTCATTCATTTGTTTGTTCGGCATTCAAATTCATTCATTATATTTCTTGGCATTAAAATGCTACTGGCTTGGTTTAGCGACAATAATTTTTTGGTATATAATGAGTATACATACTATGTGTACAGCCCCTCATAATACAATCTCTCCATACAAGAGATATTAGCAAACCAGCTCAATAAGATAAGTTTGGACCTCAGGTTATGAAAGCTATTCAATAGTTTTCTTACTTACCTTTTCTACTAAGTCTGACATCAAGACCGACACATACGAATTTTCCAGGAGCAACGTATTAGAAGTCAATAATGAGGATTTTTTTCCCAAGACAGTGAACAAACAAAACCTACTTGAATATTTCGGCCCTATATCTAAGGGCCGTCTTCAGCAAAGAAAATAATAAACAATAACACACTTACAATAAAATTTATTGGTTAAAAATCCATTTTTTAAAATAGTCTTGGCTGAAAAAGTTCAGTCTTGGCTGAACTATTCGTTAAGAAGTAATGATGCCTAGGCTATTTTAAAAAATGGATTTTTAACCAAGAACTTGTATCGTAAGTGTGTTATTGTTTATTATTTTCTTTGCTGAAGACGGCCCTTAGATATAGGGCCGAAATATTCAAAAAGGTTTTGTTTTGTTCACTGTCTTGGGAAAAAAAATTCTTTTATTATTCTCTCTTCTGCATTTGTATTATTTATTAGAAGTCAATGATCGGCATGAGACTCGTAATCTCTTCTTTCACTGCCCCCAGTCCAGAGACCAAGGAAAGTAAAAAATAAACTGACTTTTCAATCTTAATTTCCTAAATTCAATCGAATTTAAAAAACAATAAATATTAAAAACACTTGTCATTATTGTCATAAGAAATTATGAATAGCGTATATATAGGAGGGGTGGTTCAGTTCACTCACTGCAAGGACTACCTTAGGACAATGTTCTGATGTTAAACAGCACCAAAAAGTAGATTTTAGGCCCGTTTCTGCCAACAGCTGATGTAAATTCATTATTTCGACAGACAATTGCAAAATGACACCTTCAAATATAAATAATATTATTTATAATATTCAAATCTTCAAATAAATAATATTCAAATAATATTTTAAACAGTGTCTAACTTCAAGACAAAAAAGACGATATGAAACTATGAAACAAAACCCGTCCAAAGTCGTTTTTTAACAAAAAATTTGCAAAGTTGTTTTCATTCCTCAATTTTTGGAATTTCACATTTAAATCCCTTTCTACAATTTTCTACAACAAATCCTTTAATTTTTAGAAAGTTTCACTAACAACTGTTAACAATAATTTTCTGTTAGCTCGCATTAACATAAGTGTATGTAATGTTTCTTACAATATTTTAGTAGGATGGTGTATACCATGCCCTAAATCATCAAAAGTAATTTCAGGATGAAATTTGAAAAACTATTACTCATAATTTGTACATAAACATGGGAATTAGAGCCATATTTTGCATGTATTCCTGCTTAATAGCGGAATAGTTTTTCTCTGTTTTCCGAAAGATTGGGTTTCTGTAATGTATTTTTTCCACTGACCCGTTCATTCCTATGTAAAAATAATAACCAACTTGAGTTTTTTATCAGTGCGAAGAAGTCACATGTAAACATTGCTGCACTATCTAATGAAACCCCCTAAGATAAAGAAAAATGATTTCTTTTTTTAACATTTTTTTTCTAAACTATTTCCTATATTTTCTTTTTCCTAATGTTTTAAAATTGGCACCAAAGTGCAGAGCCATTCCTAGGATTGTTGGTCCCCGGGGTAAAAATTAATTAGAGCGTCCCCCTCTCGACTCCAACATAAGCAAAATAAGCCGGAACGAAGTGAAAAATTGGAAAAAAGTAGGCAATTCCACAGCCGCGGCACCCCACAAGCCACAACACCCAGGGAAACTGCCCCAGTCCTCCCTCCCCTCCTGGGGAATGGCTCTCCCACAGTGTATGGAAAACTAATAAGAAAAGAAATTCAAGTTTTCTCTCCGAAGAACAAGCAACGCCATCTAGCCCTACACGGCCAGTTTATAAAGTTGATTACTAAAATAAAAAAAAATGTTACTTGCATTTTTCTCTTTTTTTACTTTTGCTTTATATTGGGAAAGACACAAATATGTCTAGTTTCCTGTGTGGACTACCATTTTTTTATTTTTTTATTTTATCTCTGAATTGTTTTTACTTTTAAATTTGTCGGGTGGCATGTTAGGTTGATCAACCATACTTTTTTATTGCACCCTACTCTTTCATTCTTTCTTTAGTTTAAGTGGATAATAAATGACTATCTTTTCTAAGCAATTTCGCATAAAATACACAAGCATAACCTAGACTTAAACAAAAATACTGGCAATTCCTTAGAAACATATCTTTTAACTCTAACAGCTTTTCTGGGTTGACACCATTCGACCCAGCCAGAAAAAATCTATACGAACGAAACTTTAATAAAGTTCACCCAAAATGACATATATTATGTATGCATGTAAGGGCCACGACATGTGCATCTCTAATAGTTTTAAGCATAAATTTGTAGTAGACAAATAGTAGGGAAACCTCTGTTTTTTTGTTGTTTTTTTTACAAAGCAAACCTTGTTCCCTTGAAAAGTTAATACCTTACAGCCTTCGTATCGACTATCACTTCTATAGAAACATCAGAAACCATTTCTATACAATTATCAAAATACAGAGACACAATTGAACATAGAGGGTGGGATGAGAGCTATGCATTCTTTTTTTTAATTTCAACTAAAAAAATTGACTCAGTAGCGTTAGGTTGTCTAGGTTGTTTCTTTATTTTATATAATTGGGTTTTAATTGCTGTTGAATTAGAGGGTTTAATCCGTGTATTTTTAAAGTTATCAAAGGATGATGCTTTCTAAATATCGCAAAACCCAAAAGTGAGAGCCACCACCACAGTTCCCGCTTTCTAATTCTTCTCTCATAAACAACAGCCAAATGTGGGAAGCAGGTTCCAAACGTGGTCGTATGAGAACAGAATGTTAAAGGGAATTCACCGGTTGAAAACATTTTCTGTCCTTAAACAGATGTTAAAAAATTGTTGGTACATCATTTTTGAGCCGAAATTTTCGAGTTTTCCTCAAATTTCCCCTAAAGAAAATTTGGTTCTCTAGAATCTCCCTGGAAATTAACATTCGTAAATCCATAAATGTCAACAAAACTTTTCAATCCCCTATTTCAGCTAACGATAATTTCCGAGGCGTTCATTGTAGAGGCTAATCCTCACATAAAGAAATTCAAGAAAAACCCTTAAAATTTGGAAATAATGCAAGCAGTGTATAAAAGTAAGATACAATGATGCAATTGCTATTTTTTTAAGGATTGGAAAAAAAACATTTTTTTCATTTCTAAAGGGAGTGCATATGGTCTAAGATTTAAGCTTTTGCTTCCGCCTTGAGCAAAGTGAGGAGGTGATTAGGACAAGTGAGGAGATATTTCTTTACCAGAGATGGACACCTCAAAACCCATCTGCCACCTTTTTTGGGAGGAATAATTTAGCTCAAATAAGTTTTACCAATGACTGCAAAATATAACCTATCTTTTTAATAGAATTATTATAAACACTACCACTACCAACAACTCATCGCAGCACAAAGCCACCTAAGGCCAAGGCAGAAACGCGAAGCCGAGTCAGTTTCTTCATTATATCTACATCAAAGATGACCACGCCATGCTTTGCAACAGCATAGCAAAACTCCCCGATTGGAATGAGGGGATAAGTCTCGAAAAAAGATAGAGAGAAAAAAATCAGCAGCAATTGGAGAAATTATTAAATAATTCCTCAGAGCCTGATTGATTGAAGAGGTAGAAAATTTAATAAAAAAAGTATGAAGGTAGAAAATTTTACAGAGTCCGATTGAAGAGGTAGTTGACATTGCTCGTATTTCAGGAGAAGTGCACATTATAATTCAACTTAAATCTTCAATATGAGAGAATTATCATGGTGATGAGAGCCACGTTTGTAGACTGCAGATCTGCTATTTAACTGCATGGAGCAATATTCGTCTTCGTGTGAGTCTAGCCCAACACATTTCGCGAAATTTTGTTTATGTGGACAAGACAACGGTCCATACCAAACACGCCCAAAGCCAAAGAGCAAAAATTGATAAAGAAGCGAGGATCAACGGAAAAGGAGGGGAGAGACAACAGTGAACCTTTTTTGAACAAAAGGCGCAACAACAGCGCTTGCAAGCCTAAAAAAGACATATGTCTTTAAAAGTTTTTGGATGAGGTGCACAATTCCAACAAAAAGTATTAGATTAAAGCATTTTTCTTCTTCATCATCCTTTTGGAAGCAAAAAACCTTGAGGTTCTATCTTAAGGGCTGGACTCACGTAGCTTTCAGTGCCAATTTGCAATGAAAACGGAGCCGTCTTTAAAAATTGGGGTATTTTGGTATCCCATTTTGAAAAGTAGATATCCTTAAACTAAACTACTTAAACTATTTTAGGGTCCCATTGGCCCCAGAATTCGCGATTTTCCAAGCCACCAAGAAGTATTTTTACCTCTTTGTCAGGTCCCGTTTTAGAATTAGAAACTGTAATAAGAAAACCACCTAAGAAATATCACCTGCAAAACATAAGTTGAAGCACTAGGAATTGATTACCCAGCTTTCGGAGCCAATTTGCAATGAAAACTGTGCTTGAAATACTTTTTTGGTTTTTGGTGCCGATTTACATAAGCAGCGCCAAATTTCATTACAATCATTAAAAAAATTCGCTTCAGCTGGAAAGAACTAAACAATAATAGTGATAGTTAAGTATTTAATAATAAAAGACCTTTATGATTTCATAATGAAAAATTTTGAAATTTAGTTAAATTTTGTTAAAGAAATAGAATTTTAAATATTAAAATCTTCATTATAAAATAAATTAATGATAATAGTAAAAGAACCAACTAATAAGCTGAGATCAATCATGCAACAATCTATAACCTACAGTAGACTAATGGTGTCCATGATGTTTAGTTTTGAAAATCTCGCGAAAATGGAAATTTTTTTGTACTGCTATCATTTGCCCACTCAGCACCTGAAATCGGTGCTCGAAAAAATCTACGTGTATCCAGCTCTTTAATCCGTTTTTTTTAGGTGATTGAGGCAAGAAATCCTTGCCGCATATCAAAACAGAAGAATATTCGAATTAACCAAATGAATATAGTCTACTCTATTCATATTTACCTATTTTACATATTTACATACCTATTTTACATATTTACATACCTATTTACCTATTACATATACCTATTTACATATTTGTCTATATTATTCATATGTACCAAATGAATATAGTCTACTCTATTCATATTTACCTATCCTATGAATATAGCTGATAGCACTGCTTGGGAAGTCGTAGTTGATGACTAAATTTACTCCTTTGAAGTCGATACCTCTGCCCATCAGTTCTGTAGAGATAAGAATCCAAATCTTTCCAGTGCGAAATCCTTTGACAATATTCTCTCTCTAGAGGAACAAAAATTCGTTAAACGGAAATAAATGAAATTATACAGGTAAGGTAGAGTGTCATCTCAATACCTACATCTGATGATAGAACATAAATGAATAGTTCATAAAAAAAACAGGCAAATTAGTGAAATCGGAACATTGTAGAATGATACAAATTCTCGAGGTTCTATTTACATAAAGGAAATTGAGAAAGTCCTGCGTTAAAGGTTTCTCAATCGATACTGTATTTCCTCTCCTCTGTCATTCCCTGTATCTCTCTGCGTCACTTTACCTGTATATTCTTTTGCTTTCTATCTTTGTCTCTTTCTTTCTCTCAATCTCTCTCTTCTCTCCCTCCTTTTCTATCTCTGCGTCCCCTTACCTATATATTCTTCTACAGCACAAATAAACATAACTCGTAATCAGATGTTAAAATCAGATTGAAAGGCTTGTTTGTAAAGTCAGATGTACGTACGAAATACTATGGCAGATAAATCAAACATGAAAAGGAAATTTTTTAGCAAAATAACGAAAAAAAAACCCAAAAGCATCGATTCCACAGCTTTCAGGTAGCAAATGAACTATTCAGACTTCCAATGGATCAAGTTAATTAAAAACGAAATAGAAAAAATCCTTGCTGGTTTGATTTATATGAATTAGCGTACTCGTTTCTGTACGTTTCACTTACTCGTTTCTGTATGGAGAATCCTTTTTAAGAACCCTTTAAGACGGACTTAGCCTAATTCATTCGATGTCTTCAATTGAACTTTTTCATTACTCTTTATTTTTACGAATATCCTTGAATACAATCCATTATCTCCACCCCGAAATAAACACAAACAAAGAAACTGAAAATGAACTTAATGAGTCGATTATGAACAGTTTGGGATGATTTTCTCCTACAATTAATACAGTTGATATGTTAAATGTGTATAAAACAGTCCTTATTTCGAGCTGAATGTTTCTATTTCTTATAAATCGAAAAAAAAAACGCACCATCATAACCAAGATCACTGAAAAAAAAAATAATTGTGGACTGACAGTTTGAAATACATATACTGATATTTACTCCATAAATTCTTAATAATTTTGGACTCATTAAAGCTTTAAAGAAAAGTGAAAACATTTAAAATGTATTTTGTATTCAGTAAGGTGCAAAGTATGTTCTGGTCTTCAGAAGGCATGGGGTGTCAGGCCTACTCATGCTTAGTTTCTGCTCATTTTGAGTTTGACTCGGTTATTTATTGTAATTTCTATTAGTTTTGGGTTTGATTGATGTATTCATGGGGATTTGTGTTTGTTTTGCTTGAAAAATTATTTGACTTTGAATCTGCTCATTTTTCGTTTAGTGCAGCTCTTTACTTTTCTTTGAGTAACTTATTTTGTGGAAACGGTTTTTTGAGATTAATTCTGTTTCTTTTTATTGACATAGTCTTTTTCATGGGAAAAGGAAAGAACCCTTTTGACAATCTTGACACACATAGGTTTAACTTAGTTTTGTACCTCCTCAAGTTTTCCAAAGAAATAAAACTTAATACCCATCCCAAGAGATTGTATCCATTCTCTTTTGACAACTTGGATGAACTTACACTCTTTGAGTCTATTTTAATTGCAAGAACATAAGAAGTAATAGTAGTAACCCTGAAAGTTTCAAGTTAATACCCTCAGTCATTTTTGGAATATTGCTGACACGTCTTTTTGACAACCAGCATTCACACAGTGCCCTTTGCTGTAGTTTTAAAGTAAAATAAACTTTCCATGAAAGTTTCCGTTTTATACCCTATCCTAGGGCATATCCTTTATACCCTATACCTAGTAGAAGTAATAGTAGGAAAAATATGAGCAGCATTAGTGCTAACAATAGTAGCATTAGTAGTAAGCAGTAACGGTATTCACACTCTGCCTTTTTGGTCTAGTACAACAGCCCCTCCTCATGCCCTGGTAGTTTCTACTTAATACTTAAAGTCGTAGTAACAGCAGTAGCAGCATGGACAGTGCCTTTTGAGCAGAAGCTATTTCTGAAAAATTGTTCATACATCCCCTTGGAAACCTGAATATACACAGTGTGATTTCATTTACTTCAACACACCCTAAATGTTTCATGAAATTTTCACCTTAATACCCTTAACCTCAGTAGGTGTAGTAGTCATAGATGTCGTAATAGTAATAATAGTGGTAACATGCCCATAATGCCTTCTGGTTAGTTCAAGGTCACCCTCGACATGTTCTTGGTCAAATGATCATACCCCTCATCATTCCCTTAACGTTCCAACTTAATACCCGCAAGCATTCCAAAGTTTCCACTTTTTGACAGCCTGTATGGAGATAACCTATTTTGATTTAGTTCAAAACTCCCCTCAACGTCCTTTGAATGATTTACTTAAATACACTTGGTCTTTTCGAACACCAAAGGTCAAACATGCCTTCTTTCCCAATAACAAATACTATGTATAAGCAATGAGCAAATTGCACAACTGTATAGGGTTGACATACCCAATATCCCAAGAAACATAGTTACTGGGTCTTTCAACTATGCTGAGCAAAATGGCTATAGATATAGTTACCGAACGGTTCTAGTCTTCTGAAAAAAGGCTGCCTCAAAATTTTGACTAAACGTGTTTGGAGAATAAATGGGTTTGGGCAGAGGGCTACTTGCCCTCCAATCACTTTCGACTCTTAATAAGACACTAGAACTTTCAATCGAATGCGCTCCTTGAAAAGTTCCCATGATATTGCTATTTATGATAGCGCTTCGCTGCCTATGATAGTGCTTATATGCTCTTTTGAAAACCTGCATGCATATAGTTTTTTGTTTAACTGAAACTCCTCCTAAATATTCTATAAAAGTTTCACCTTAATCACCTTAGCGTCATTAGTTAAACCAAATGTAGCAGTGGTCAAGTTTTGTTTTTACCACCGTAGTTAAAAATAAGAATAGTCTAATTTACCTGCAATGGAGTTCTGTAGTCTTCTAACTTTTTCCGAAGATAAACAGTAAATTATGTTCGAAATTATTAAGCTCTCCATTTATTTATTATTATTTTCCGTCTCTATCTCTATTATTATTATTATCTGTTATTATTATCTTTTATCTACTATTATTATTACCTATTACTATCTCTAATATTAATAAGCTCTCTATTTATTATTAATTTTGACCGCTGAAGTAAAAACACCAAGTTCAGAAATCGACTTTCCTTCATTTCATTTATTACTTTAATTACTTTCTTTAGTTACGTTTTATTATTTACGGTACGCTTTATTATTTTAGTCACGTTTATTATTTAGTTATGTTTTATTATTTTAGCTACGTTTTATTTTTACCCGCACAAACAAAAACAGGAATAATATAATTTACCTGTACTTGAGTTCTGTCCGCATGAATGACATCCACATTTATTCCGTCATATATCAACTCGTTAAATAGTTCCTTGGCCCTCTCTTTAGACTCTACGAAAACCAGTACAGGAGGTGTCAATCCCTGAAAACAAATTAATCTCTATGCCAAGTTCCATTATTCGTGAATGATAAAAAGAAATAAAAGTAGAAACCCTTTCCACTAAAGATACAAGAAATACCAACCTCAAAGCTAAAACAATAGTGCCATTTGAAATTCCAATTAAAATACCATAATAATTACCATATACTATATTAATTGTAATACTACTACAGTAACAATAATAACATGATTTACCATCTTACAATATTAAATACTACATACCTAATAACATTCTCTGTTGTAAAAGGTGAATTCTTCCTTAATTCACCAAGTAAATAGTAAGAATATCTTTGTCTTGGGATGGATTTTGACTTTTTAAACATGCTTTTAGTATTTTGAGCGCGTTTCGGCGTCACAATCGTTACTTATTCAACTAACTCCTTTGGATATATTTACACTACCATCTAGTTAAGACGAAAGCAAAATTCTTCATTTGATAGATGGCGATATCAGCAGTGTTTAGATGCAGGCCTTTTTTGACAATCCAATGCTGACTTGCATCTGCACATTCTTTCCAGAGTTCTCTGAGAGCTTGTCAAATAGAAGTAACTATGGAAGTTCACCCGAGTAAAGCTGAAGTAAGTATTCTTCAAAACAGAAATAGATTTATAAGCAAAAATAATACAAAAAAATCTGACGTTAATTTTTTTTTTAATTTGGTGCTCGAAAAAATGTCAATTAAATATTTTGAAATAATCAAAACTGCACACAAAATTTAGGAAAAGAATTTTTCGGGAGTAATAATAATTCATTGGTTGGTACAAAAGCACCTAGCAGAAGATAGCGAAAACAAAGGGTTCAGATAAAAAGGACTGAAGCTGTAGCCTTTTACTACCACCATAAAGTTTCTTTTCCTTTCAAGTAATTTATTTTTCCTCCTCCCTTGCCATTTGAGTACACTCTTTTTTCGCTGGTTTCCCTGCTACGTTGCCAAAAAGAACGATTTTTCGCAACTTACTATCCTTTTTGCGTAAAATACGACCAAACCATCGTAACTTTTTTTTTTCAAAACAGTCAAAAGTCGTTCAAAACAGTTTCAAAAGTCGTTCAAACGAGCGCTTAGAAATGTCCTCTTTGACAATTCCACTAGGTAATATCTAGTATGTATTTCTCAATTTTTGGAAGTACCAATGTTTCAAAGCAATACTTGATAAATGTTCACTTAAGAATTTCGTCAAGAATTAAGGATTTCTGATGGATCCTTGAGGAATTCCGACTATTTCTCATTTTTCAAAGTACCAACATTTCAAAGAAATATTGGATAAATGTTCACTTACGAATTTCTTCAAAAAATTAAGGATTTCTGACCAAGGGTTTTTATTTGAAGTTTTCCTAATATCACCAGGTACTTTCCCTTTATCAAGAAACATGTTCATGGTTTTTAGCATCTTAGTTTATAACTAAAATAATTCGAAAAATTATTTAGCTTTAGCATTTTCCAACTTTTGTAATGGTATTTTCAACTTTTACATACTAAATGACGTTTTAGTCCTCTTAGTTTTTTCTTTATCATTTTTTTTAGTAATAATAATTTATTATAAAAAACAGAGACAAAATCAATTGGTAGCACACCAAAAGCGTCACTTGCAAATGTGTACTACTAATAAAAAGAAGAAAAAAAAAACAATTTCAAACATATTCTATAAGAAGTTGGAGGTTTGAGACCGTGTATCGAAAAAAACCTATATCCATATTTCATACACAGTAAAACTACATACTGTCATGATCCCAAAGCAAAAAAAAACTTGTACATTCATCATCATTTTTAATTCCATCAATCTAAATCTCTTTCGAAGGTATACTTACCAGGCAGCCCCACAAGTAAAACAGATTTAAATCGACTAATGGGTAATTCCTTGTTGCTTGAGATAAACTTATCACAGTTGATTCGCGCCACCCCAACAGCTACATATATATAAAAATAAGTTGTTTGTGTGTTTGTGTGTCGAGTGACGTCACTGTCTGCATATGACGTCTGAATTATTTCATCACATACCAATTAAAAACGAATGTATTCAAGCCGAAGTAGCTCAGTTATATAACTATCTGTGTTGGCGCAGTGGGTTTGACCTTAGCGTGGTAATACGGGACCCAGAGATCGAACCATGCTGCAGGAATGCACTACAGGGCTGACGCAGGGATCTTAGTAGTCAAGAAGCGTCGTTAATCCGATACAAACACAAATACAGTAGCTAAGTTGGTAAAGCGTTATGTTCCCGGTTCTAGGTCCGAGAGGTTCCAGGCTCGAACCTTGGCTTTAGCATTAATACAAAAGAGAAAAAAACTAAAAAAGATAAAAACTACGAAAAAAACTAAAAAGAAAATACTAAAAAAAACTAAAAAAGCTAAAAAACTAAAAACAGGGTAAAAAACTAAAAACTAAAAAAGTAAAAAAACTAAAAAAGGTAAAAACTATAAAAAAACTAAAAAGAAAAAACACTAAAAACTAATAAAAAAAACTAGAAAAACTAAAAACTGAAAAAGAAAAACTGAAAACTGAACTAAAAAAAGTAAAAAAAAAACTGACAAGTAAAGGAGAAAAAGAAAACGAAAAAGAAAAAAAACTAAAAAAGGTAAATGTATTCAAGCCGAAGTAGGTGAGTTGGTAAAGCGTTATGTTCCAGGTTCTAGGTCCGAGAGGTTCCAGGTTCGAACCTTGGCTTTAGCATTAATACAAAAGAAGAGAAAAAACTAAAAAACAAAAAAAAACAAAAAAAAATAAAAAACAGGTAAATACTACTAAAAAAAACTAAAAAAGGGTAAAAACAGCAAAAAAACTAAAAAAAAAAACAAACTAAAAACTAATAAAAAAAAAGTAAAAACTGAAAAAGAAAAAACAAACTAAAAAAAGGAAAAAAACTGAAAAATAAAGGAGAAAAAGAAAACTAAAAAAAATAAAAATAAAAAAAAGAGAATATAAATGACGACCGGGACACTCAAAGAGAAATTACAGACTGGGACATCGGGACACAAATGACGACTGGGACGTGTGTGTCGACTGACGTCATGTTTGTGTGTCGACTGACGTCATGTTTGTCGACTATAAATGACGACTGGGACACAGGGACACAACTACAACGGGTACGCCGGGGGGCACAGGGGGATATATAAGGCCAAGAGTTTACTTGGCACTGAAGTCAGATTGATCCCCCCTGTTGTCACATTTAAGAGCATCTCCCTTCTTAAGCAGTTTGACTAGAATACCTCTATTCCAATCACGTGGGACTTTTCCCATGCTCCAAACCGCTACTAGGAGAGCAGTCAATACATTTAAGTAGGCTCGAAGGGATGTCTTCAGCATCTCAGCCGTTATCCCATCGACTCCCGATGCACGCCATCTTTAAGCTTTTTAATAGCTGTTTCTACATCTACAGTGCTTGGAGGATAAGCTCTTACGTCAATTTGTAAAAATAGGATGTCAGGTACAGTTTATCGGTCATGGAGTGGGGGACAATTAATTATATTTTCAAAATGGGACGCCCATTTTTCGTCTACTTTCTTAGGATCTGAAATTATGTTCCCGTTTTTATCTTTAACAAGTGATGAGCGGTTCACTTTTTTCCAACTATCTCAATGGTTAGTCGGTAAACCATCCTGGAGTCACATTTCTTTGCAGCCTCTTCGGCAAGTGCTGCTTTCTCTTCTATCTGGTTTCGCTTGTCTCTTCTTGTACTCTTTTTGACAGCTTTATCCTCTTCTTTACAGCGTAGCTGCAGACACTATTTATCTTTAGGTCTTTAGTTCCTTTCGCAGTGATTCCGGGGGCCTGCAGGGGTCGTCATCAGGGAGGTTGAAGTATCCGAGGCTATTGTTAACGTTTCAGTTACAGTTAGTTTTCCCAAGTGAAAACTAACCGCTAAATCCAATAAAGTGACACAAATAGTAAAAAAAAAAAATAATACTTCTCGTGACAATAATAAGAACAAAAAACTGGAACGACTTTGAGCAAAAAAAAGGACAAAGGAGGCTACCCCGGCACAGCAAATTCCAAAAAAATTCAGTGCTAAAATATTCCAAGTGTAGAAAACAAAAATAAAAATATATCCCAAAAGTTAAGTGACTAAAACTGGATCACTAAACTTGGATCACTTCCCACAATTCAACAGGGCCACTAAACAATTAAATAACAATTTCTGTTGAGAGTTATGATAACTTTCAGGCAATACTAGTACTAATAGTACAGTAAATTAGTAATAGTATAACCTAAAGAAAGAAAGTTGATTTGGTTCATTGTTTCTCTACAACATAATCAAATGTTTTTAGGGCACAATACCAACTGCAGTACTATATCGCCCAGTTCGTAAATTGTGACTTGACTCATGACTGCAGTGAAGTAACTGAGTGATTGAATATTCTGATAAGTTAGTCCGTCACCGCTTTGAAAAAAAAATATAAGTTGACTGTGTCTGCATTAAGCATGATGGAGGAATATTTATGGCAAAGTAGTTCAAGCTAAAGAAAAGAAAATTTGAAGAACAATGGTGAAGGAATACTTACTTTTATTAAAAGGTTTCGGAATGCCATCAACTTTCCAGATTCACTTCCAACAAAAACAAGCTCTTGACCTACGATATCAGTGGCAGCGTTTCTAGAAAAAACAAGAAGATTAAAAAAACGTTAGAAATTGCGAACAGGATAGGAATGAAATGAACTTTTTTGGTTGAGGGGGAAGACTTTTTTTGATAAGATTGAGTTTTAGATGGGTAGTAATTTCATAGTACGTGAATGGTCTATCAACACTATTAATTATTTAAACTTTGTTGCAGAATTAGAAGCATTGTAAAAATCGCCAGCAAAAACCAACCTAGGAATAAAATATATAGCAAATAAAAAAACAAAGCACATAAACAATCCTAATATTTAAATGACAATACCTAACACGTAGATTAATACAACACTTTTTTCCAAAGAAAAAAATGGGCAATTTAACTGCTTCTTAGTCAATCCTAAATTAAAATAATTGATACTTGAACATCAAGTAACAGTAAATCCTCAAGCAATTTGTCCAGTGCAATTTCCTTCAATCCATTTTCTTTTTTTTCAAACAAGGATTAAGTCTTAAAAAAATCAAAAATTCAAACCAAAAACTAAAATTTACAAAATGCGAAAGAACTAAGATGAATTTACTCCAAATATACGTTAGTTGAAGCTGTCTAAAAACATCATTTCTATAGACTATTTGGTCTAAGCGATCTAGAGAGTAGTTCAAACCATAATAGTATATCCTGACAAGAACACTCAGGCTAGTAAAACAGATTTCAAAGAAGTCAGGCCTAAAGTTAGAAACTATAATAGTAAAAGGGGACGATTGTTTTTATACGGCTTTAGCATTTATATCCAGTGAAAGTTGCTCTCGATTGTCTGGAAAAAAGGAAAGTTGCTCTCGATTATCTGGAAAAGAGCAACTGTAAAAATGCTGCATGTAGAGACAAGGCCAAGCTCAGGGATTCTGCGGGTGGTTCTAAGCACATTCAGATTAGAGAGTGATTCAAGTCTTCTACAAAAAAGAAAAGGTTTGCAGGGTTTATCAAAGTCAGTAGAAGAATTCGAGCGAAGAGCAGAAAAATGGGTGTGATGCTGGTGGTTTTAAGGATTACCTTATAGGAATATATAAGGGAAAAATAAATCAGAATAAGTTTGCCCTCTTTAGTTGTATTTAAAAGAGGTTTTCAGACGTCATCGCTGCAGCACCAATGCGAGACGAATGGAGAGGCTTTGTCGACGCCCTATGCGCCACCGATGGCTCTGGAGGAACTAAGGTCTAAGGTAAGGTTTTCACCTTAAGGATGGATTATAGCTCCTAAAAGATATTGTTTAGGGGATTGATGCTAGCTTGTCCAAATTTTTGATTATCGATTACATTGTAGTTTGTATTTTTTGGCCCAAGTAAAGATAAAAAATAAATATTCATGCCCCAAGGATAAAGCAAATTGGAGACTTTGCTCCTTCGTTCATTCCGAAGTCTAATGATTTAGAATTTTACCTTTATTTCTAAGCTTTCAATAAAGAGAGCCTCTTCTTTTCTACTTTGCAGAATCATCCCTACCCATAAACCTCCAAAAATGAAAAGAACCTCTTTCCAATAAAACTATTTAAGCATGAATCTACCTTCAAAGGGAAAAATAGCTGAAACCAGAGCAATAATTCAAAAGGCCAAAAACGTCTAAGATCCAAAAATTCACTTACTTTGCACCAACCGTCACCATCACAACATTATCCAAGTTTAATTTGCACCATTGTTCGACATCATAAGCAAAAGTTGCACTGAATAAGGCTCTTCGAACCTGTGTTGACTGGCATGCCCGGTAGATGGTAGCCAATTGGTCTCTAAAACCTTTCGGACCGTCTTCAAATAGCTTATCTGATTCATCAACCACCAACCACTCAACGCTACAAAGATTAAATTCTATCAACTGTACTTTATAAGAGTAAATTCTTTAACTGTAAATTATATTTTTAGAGGGGCTAAGCTATGGAATACGTTAAATGAGAATATTAAAAATAATAATTTCAGTGAATTTAATAGGCTGTTGAAGAATGAATTGTTTTCTAAATATCAGTTCAATGTTTAATGTAACAGGATGCATAGTTGATAGATTAAATTGGTATTAAATCATAAGTGTGTTATTTTTATTGAGATGTGTTAAGGAAGGAGTTGAGTGTTAAGCGAGTGGTAGCAGGGTATATGATGTTGTAAGTTTTGTTTTGTTTTTAAACCCCCTTCTGAAGTTAATGCTAAGTTATTCTTTTTTTTTTCTTTTTTTTGATTATCCCTCCTCCATATCATGCTGTGGTATTTGGAGTGAATGTGTTTATTTTAAGTTTTTTGTCAATAATTGCTATTAAACAAATACAAGAAAAATATGGAAAAGAAAATGATCGTATCAGCAGCACGCTCTCTGCCACCAGGGCCATATCACAGTGCACCCATCTCACACCACGCGAGGTAAACTTCCACAACGCATGGGAGGCACATTAAGATATTCATGATTTTTGGATGGTTGACCCCATTGGATTACATAAGAAGCTTGACTCGGGCTCAACTCGGTAGAAAGAAAGCAAGTGAAAAACCAAAGCTGCTGGAAACTTTCAGTCAGAATCATTCCCCTGACCGTTGCAAATACCAAAACTATCAAACATTTCAGCTCACTTGAACATATCACTTGAAAACAAGCAATTGAACATAACGATAAAAACAAGAAACATCGAAAAACCAGTACAGTATAAATTTGAAAAGAACACGGAATACTACAGTTTTTCCTTCCTGCGATAGGGACTAATTTTTACAAAAGGGGATGTCACCCTCTCAATAGCGAGTGCAAAGCTCAGTTCTGTTAGGAACCTATAAATCCTCCCACCATTGCTGACCGGTTGCTACCCCGAGGCAAGACACCTAGCTAAGCCCATGCTCACCTACTTCTTTTTTATAGAATACAGTCAGGCACCATAAAATTTAAAGCCATCCACAGATAAAAATACGCATATGAGCAGTTAATCACCAGATCGCTTATTCATTTATACAATTTTTCTTTTTTTGCAAATTATAAAAATCCGGCAAATTATATGAAAAACAAAAAGTAACTGTGAAATGAATAGCATAATCTCTGTATTTATGTAGACAGATATAGATACCCTCCTAGTCTGCATCAATGCTTAACGTCAATGGCCTTACCTGTGTCACATTACGGTGCAAGGATTTATTCTAGGAAGACCGCCGTTTTCTGTAACTCTTTAAAAATACACGTCAAAATTCAACTTTAAAAAATCATGAATATAGCACTAGATACATAAAGAGTCGCCAATCTATTAGAAGACGGGGGGGGGAAGTCATCAAAAATCCCAGAAATTCAAACTGAAAATACGCACGAAACAAGAAAACCTGGACATCTCTTAAGACATTAAAAAACCTGGGGGGGGGGGGGGTTAAGAAAAAATGGCGAAATCAAAAGTAAATAAGCAAGAAACTAGAAAAATTTGAAAGAGAAGAACAAGAAACTAGAAAAAATTCGTAGGGTTCAAGCTTATTACAAGGCGCTACACACTAGAGTGTGTCCTGATCACACTCAGGATATCAATATGGTGGTAATAATAGTAATGTTTATAATGTGATGAATATAATAAATACGATAACAATAATAAAACTACTCAGCTACAAGTCAAAGATGTTTCTTTAATAAACTGAAAGGTTTGTGTTTATCAGGGTCAAAATAAAAAATCCGTATACACTATGCGAATGATGTGTTGTGAGGTATTTAAGGAACAGGGGATTCGTTGGAAAAACACCGGCAATGTTTAAAGGTATATAATAAACGATAAACAGATAAAGGATAACGGATAAAGGATAACGGATAAAGGATAAACGTGACTATGGCAGATGTAGAAGCTGAGATTAGCAAGAATTTTGTTGAAACTATTTGAAAAAGACGTATAAACAATTGAAATTAAACATTTTTGATTTCTTTATGATCCTGCTTTGGCTATTTGATTATTTACTCATTGTTTTTGAAGTTGATTCAATCTTTACGTTGCCATTCTGTCTCCTACATTTCATTTTCTTTTTTGTGCTTCGTGGTGACACTTATTGTAAAACATACACCTGTATAAAAAGTATAAGAGTTAAATTTTAGGAAAAAAAATTGAGACTTAGTTTTATCTGAAACGGGCTATTTTAGTAAGTACTAAATAACGATCCATTTAAAAAGAAAAAATTTAGTAAAACAAACTAAATAACAATACTAACAATAACACAAAACTAAATAACAATCCATTTCAGAAGGAAAAAAAATCCTACTTACTTTTTTAAATTAATATCAGAGGGATCTTGTTCAAGTAGATAAATCAAACGATTTGGTGTTGTCACAAGAATGTCTGAAAAGTAAAGAGGATTTATGCTACTCTTATTACAGAATTAAGATAGTTATGAAAATTTTACAAAAACACATAAAAAAATGGTGATTCCCCGAAGGTCAATGTTTTTAAAGATTGGAAATTTTTATGATTCCAACTAAAACTCTGGTAAAGAGATTTGACTTCTTCGACGTTTGTATTGAAATCTGTCAGATACTTGTGGAGAACATCCGATGTCTTCTCTGGAGGGGATATAAACAAAAACAAAGAGCCTTTAGACTACAATTAATGAATTTATCCTTAAGGAGTTTCCATATCACCCCTCTCCCTTCCAGTAAGTATGATATGAGCACTTCTTAATGTCCTCCATAGAAAAGATCTGACGATTCTTTGAAAGTCACGTTTATACACATGGATGAAGATCCCATTTCATTAAGGATCGGACTCATGCATGCTCACCCGTAATATTTTTCCCTTTTAACAGTGCAAATACATGGGGGGTAAATGCTCAAAAAGTTGCAAACCTCCAAGGGAGAGTACATGTGAGAATTTCCAAGCGATCAGGGGGTGATTTGAATCATGAAAACTGCATTTTAAAACACAATGTCTGGAACACTATTATAGTATTGGTGTAAGCTATCGTCCCGTGGATACAATTTTTTCTTCACAGAGTAGGTGATTTGGTGATAAAATTTATAAGGATACAAATTGAATGAACATCGAACACAGAAAAAATTTCAAGCAAAAATTCCGGTTAAAATAAGACAAAACCTAGAAAAGAAGCACCCTTTCAATTCATGACTTTATTTCTTCTCCAAGGCCTTAACGAGAATAAATTCTCGTTAATTTTGTTATATTTACAAGATTTCAATCACTCTTAATTCTTGGCTTTAATTTTGTTTAGGCTAGTTGATTATAATTTCGTTAGTTGACTTTTATTTGTTGATTTATATTGATAATTGAATATTCGACAAAATATAAATTATTTTCAACCAGTTTTAACCTCTGGAACAAAGAGTAGGGGTAACTTTTGAGTGTGGAAACTAACGCTAGTGTCTAAAAAAAATATCAACGCCATCTAACGTTTTTTATCAGACGCTTTTTATTACTCTAATTTTACCAATTACACTAACTAAATTAATCATTTTTATTATTGCACTGAAAAAATGCCAAGCGTCACCAACGCTAGATGGCAATGATGTCTTTTGTTGATACTAGTGCCAGTTCCCACTCTTACAAGTTACTCATCCTCTTTGCTCTGGAATATTACCGAGGCCTCAACTCGAAGCCTAGGCCATTGATATTTAACTTTCAAGACAAAAAAGAAGAGAACAAAATATTTCACGACAACATGCTGATACAAAAAAAAGCACCCAATTAACAGTTAACAGTTGTAATACCTTGCTTTATATAATTAGTAAGTGCCTCTTACTCTACAGAAAACTCGCTTATAGGAAACTCATTCATTTTTCGTAAATAAAAACATTTTCAAAAAAGGAGTTTTTCAAAGAAAAGCAAAGAATCATATTAAAACCTAAGACGAGCGGAGACAAAGCTTGATAGTAATTCGAATTTGAAACGGACATAAAATGATACTGATTATTTAATTAAATTTAAAACAAAGAGAATCTAAAATAAATAATCATACCAAATATACAGAGAACAGATACTGCAATAGATGGATTATTGAATCCTAAAGAGAACATAAATTAGAATGGATATTCAAGTCAAACTTAAAACAAACTGAAATTACCCACAAACAGGAGTAGGACTACCGCTCGTCCTTAAGGCCATAGTAGCATTTGTACTTTGCTGAAAATTAAATGTATTTTCAACAATGATTCTTTTTAAATTCAAAAATTGCTGAGATTTCTAGTAATTCATATAATTATTAAATAGTTAGGGCGAATTTTTTTTTGATGTTTAGACAAATAAAAACTAAACTGTTCAAAATAAATGTTGTTCTCAATAAGACGCAAATAAAACCCAAGCTGCTTGGAGGCTTTGGGATTGAAGGGGATAGCACCACTCTTATTTGTAAGCCTTGTGATATTATTTGTGTTGTTGTGTTTACATCGATGTTATGACAAATAAAAACAGATTGCATGAAATACAAACCGTTTTCAGTAAAGGGCAAGTGACGCTATGACCTTTAGAAGGATTAGATCGTAGCAGTCTTACTCCTGTTTGAGGTAATTTCTATTCTTTTTAAGTTTAACTGGAATACATATTTTAATTTCTATTGGTTTAGGACTCAATTATAGCAGTATCTGTTATCTTTATGTTTGATATGATTATTTGTTTTGATTTCTCTCCACTTTGGGTTTTGTTTTATTTATTGATAGTAATTTCTGCTCGTTGTAAGTTTGGCTTTCTAGAGGACTTTATGTCTGTCTCTATGTTCACTTGTCCATTTTACTCCATCCTATAAATCCCTGGAATTTTCAACTTCATCCGCAGCCGTTGATACACATCATCCTGAACATTCCCTGAAAGTTTCATTTTCACACCTTTAGTCCTTCCTGGCACATGGCGGATACACCATTTTAAATACCTAGATGCAAACAGTGCTTTTGATTTAGTTCAAAATTACCCTCAACATGGTCTGAAATTAATACCCTTAATGGTTCCTGAGATATTGCAAGTACGTCATTTTGACAACAAAGATGCACAAAAAAATTTCTCATTTAGTTCAACATCACCCTAAACATTCTCTGAAACTTTCGGCAAAATACCTTTTGAGTGTCTTTTCATTTAGTTCATTATCCCCCTCAACATTCCCCTTAAGTTTCAATTTACTATCCTTGACCGTTCCTGAGACATTACGATACGCCATTTTGACAACCTGGATGCAAAAAAAAATTTTTTTTATTTAATTCCCCCCCCCCCCTCCTCGTCAATATTCTCGAAAGTTTAAACTTAATACACAGAGCCACTACTGAGACATTACAGATATACTTCATGGAAAACCTCCCCGAAAGTTTCAATTTTATAACCTTGGCCGTTCGTGAGACATTACCGACATGAGATATACAGATGGCTTTTGGAGTTGCAGAACAGATACACAGCTTGGAGGTTGGGTGGCCTGAAGTTTATAAACAAAGCACATCTCACATAGAATGTATTCAGAAATGTGATATTATGTAACTATATAGCGGACTGAATATATTCTGCAACATTACGTAGGGGCCTACTGACAATCTACACTTAGAATTCACTAGTTGAAATTGGGTCAGTCCGAAGGGTACCGTCAGAATCCTAGTAACGAGCAATTTTGTCCCTAAGACATTTTTTAATAAACTTTTATCTCACCAAAATTCCCCGATGACTGTGGTCCAAACTTTTTAACAGCCTTGCTAACATTCTCAATCATGTGAATTCGTAGACCAATTCCTTCGCTTAATTTTTGACACTCACGATAAGTCTGTTGGGCCAATTCTCTAGTTGGTGAGACTACTACAGCTCGGAAGCCTTTCTTTTGAGGTTCACCAAGACAATGAATTAAGGGTATGAGGAACGCTGCCGTTTTGCCAGAGCCAGTTGGGGCACATGCCAAGACCTCACGGCGCTGAAAATAGAAGTATCTAGCTTTAGTCTTTATTTTCTACATGATTGTAGAAAATAATACAGATTGCACATGATTATTTTCTACATGATACCCCAACAGCTAGTATATATATATATATATATATATATATATTATATATATATATATATATATATATATATATATATATATATATATATATATATATATATTTATATATACGCCGCCAAGAAAACGTGAATGAAAACAGTTTTGGCTCCGAAATCAGCTTAATAGCACTTTAGTGCAAATTTTTGTCCTGAATACGATAATTGAATCAGATTTTTTTATACCACAATATAAGCGTTCCAAGTTTTTTTTTTGCAAAATTTAGGACTGTTTAAGATACCCGATTCTTGAAGAATTTTTACTTACACAAAGTTTTTTCAAAGTGTGATCAAGTTCTGTCTGGCACCAAAATAATTTTTTGTTGCACTAATTAAAACTGGATCTTGAAAAACAAAAGTTTTGAAAGAAATTGCCTTACGAAAATAGTACTGTTTGAAGCTGATCATAAATGGTAACCGTGACCTAGGTTATACTAAATAGTAAAAAGTGACAACGAAACGAACTTTCTGGAACTTCAAAAAAGATCTTGAGAACCTTCGAAATGAATGCTTATAAAATCAAAAATACAGCATTTAAATAGTAATATTGGAAAGCCATAGCCTGTAATAATTGAGATTATTTATAATTTATACGTTCGCAAATACTAACTTCATTCGATCTGAACCATTTCGATTAAATTTATTCCCATAAAAATATTTATGTCAGTTAAATAACCCACCGAAATCAACAGTTTTCTTGAAAATTCAGCAAATATTATCCCCGAGACAACATTTTTGACATAAGGGTTTAAGTTAGTCAGTGTTTTAGAATGTTCAAACACAGCTTGAATAACATCTCGAGTTCCAGAAATTTCTACAAGATTTTTTAATGTAACTTAATATTATAGACGAATGTAATTTTTCAGTTTAATTGGTATTTTTGCTAAACTATCAATTTTTGATTAAGGATAGAACAAGGAATGTTACTACAGTAGTAAGTTGTAGGGAGAGCCTACTTAAAACTTAAAAATAAATGCTTACACTGTTTCATTTCCCATTTTAACGAATAATTTAGTTTTATTATCCACAGCTAATTTTTTATTTATGACAACCATTTATCATGTGTTTCGGGACTTCTCTGGTCACATCTACCGAGTAAAATAAATGTTATGCTCTCCATTAAGTTATAAAATGGCAGTTTTAATTTGTTCCTAACCTTCTAAAAGAAAGAAGTTTTCATTTCTACAGTTTTCATTCATACTCTGTTGAAAACCCGAGAAAACCCTATCTTACCCTGGGTAGCACTTATTAATCCTATTTTTTTCTCCAGGCACTAGCAGGCCACTGGAGCTTCGAGACGGTTAAGACGAGAGATGGTTAAGGACTCACCCGAAAGCTGATGCTTACATCTACGTGTTTCTTATAAATTTTTCCTCGTAAGACCAGAGAAAATACCATGTAGTTCAGAAAACAGCACTTTACGGTGCCATTTTCTAGAATATCAATTCTATACACGCCATCTGTGTCATCTCCTCCTCATGTCCTCTCGTCATTTCATAAAAGTAAAATATTTATATTGGCAAAAAGACAAGCCCTATTCGACCCATAAAAGGTCACACTGCCAAAGGATTCAAATTCTTATGTAGGAAATTGAATTTCCATCCTTAAATAGGGGTTTACGGTTCCCTTGTGAAAACTGAGGAAAACCACATTTCAGCATCGGTAGCAAGACTGTTGCTTCTCCAGCTTGGACGAGCTCTACAGGCATTATTATTATCCAGAATTATCTGGCAATCGAAGAGGGGCGATTCAGAGTCAAAGGGTTAGAAAAGGGAACTGATAGAGATGAAAACAAGGATTCATGACATCATGAAGCTGGCAGAGAAGATTTAAAGGAAAGTGTTAGACTAAAGAAAGGTGGGGTTTACGGTTCCCTTGTGAAAACTGAGGAAAACCGCATTTCAGCATCGGTAGCAAGACCGTTGCTTCTCCAGCTTAGATGAGCTCTACAGGCATTATTATCTAGATTTAAAGTAAAGTATTAGACTAAATAAAGGTTCATAAGTCATTCCCGGAGCACAATTATTAAAGCCAAGGCCATATCCAGTAGAGGGGGTTACCAGTTTCAACGCGTTTTGTATTTTTTTTTCTGAAATCCTGGATATAGCGTTAATTAAAGGATATTATTTGAAGAATCTAAAGAAAAATTCGCACACTAACGCAAAATTAGGAGCAATTACTAGTCGCCATCTACTCCTTATTAGGTCCTATTTACTAGTTAATATTCTTAAAAGAACCGAAAGCTTCCGGGGAAGACAAAGTAATATTTTCCTTTCACTGGAAGAAGGTGATAGACAAAAAAAAATAAAATAAAAAAAATAGGTCAGGCTTACTAGAACAAGGAGTAGATTCCACTGTTGTAAGAATCGAAACTTATAATGATAGCCACCGTGTACTTATAACCTGTAATAGCTCAATTTTAAGCCATGTAGAAATCCTGGTAGCCACAGGTTCTTTTGATCACTTCGGGCTGCTGGCAATAAATGTAACAACTTCATCTCTTTCCTAGGCCTCCCAAACGCATAAAGAAAGCAGAGGTTTGCTTACTCTTCTCTATTTGCTACTGTTACTTCTGTGTCTGATGCTTCTGTGAGCTTCTCCTTTTTTTGGATCCTTCTCTACTGAAAGAACATTATTTTTTCGGAAATCCTCTGCATTTCTCTCCCAAACAAAATACGGATTTCTATTTGCCAAATTATGCAGTATGTTGAATTAAAGATTGACTGTAAACTTACCTCCATCATTAGTGGTATTGCCTGCATCTGAATAGGTGTTGGAGCAACATAGCCCGATGCATTTATATTCTGAATTAGCGTCGAATTCATTCCGTATCTTGACGAAAGTTCACTAAAATCTTCAAATGGCTTGGATACATCACTTCCTTGAATATAGATGCGATGTACCTTTCGGAAGTGATTTGTCTGAAATAATAAAATAGTTTTAGAAGAAATCCATCTATATTGCATCAAAATACGCTGTATCCTTAAAATCACTCTGTTTTCTCATACCCCAATCAATTTTGTTAATTTTAGAATCCGCTATCCATGAAGGCTTGTCTTTCATTTCTTTTTCTAAGAACATAAAACTTAACACAATTTACGTTATTATTTTCGAACTGTGGCATGTACAAGCTAGTCTACGTCACTTTGCCTCAAAATATAGCACCTATTAATTGTATCATATGTATTATATTATGATAACACTTTGATTCTATGTGTATCACCGACTGATCGCCACATAGAGATTTTACTAGCAATTCCAAAACAACGTCATTGCGTTTGATTATTAATGATAATTGCTTCACAACTGCATTCATAAATACGGGATACCCTGGGAAGCATAGGAAACAAAAAAAGGTAGCAATTAGTATCAGCATGTGACCCTTCGTCCTCTAAGAAGAACAGGTATTAAAATTCTCCTTTACAGGTTATTGTTCGCGATAATAAAAGAACCCGAACAATGGAAATTTAAAGCCTGGTATTGCATGGGTTGTATAGTTCAACATCTAAGATTTCTTGAGCAGCGTTTTATTGGCTCTACGAGCACTCCTACCGGATTTCAAGTAATGTGACACTTTAATGGCAAAAGTAGGCAGGGCTCAGAAGTGGTGCACACCTCTGAAAGTTCACCTGCTCTGTTTTCTTACTCTGTGCCCAAAATAAATTTTACAAAATGCTCAAGCAGACTGGAGATCGGAAGAGGGAAATAGGTATCTGAATACTTCTCAAAAGAATTTCAAGCCGTCCAGTGAAAATAAAATATCTACCTAACTCTCTACTGTAAATTTATTCATGGAATATGATCCGGAGGGTTGAAGGCTTCAGTTTGTGCCTCCAACCATATAGGTAAAAATAAATTCTTGCAGTGACGGGAGGGGGCGGTCTTCGAGAGGCCAAGCGCCCCTTTTGTGCCTGAAATCATAGATCTACGATTTTTACATGTTTTCAATTATAACAAAGTGCAACACGTTTACTTTTCCTTTTAAAAGCTGTAGATGGGAGAGGAAAAGAAGGTGTTGAAGGGGCAACTGTCCTACTTATAGATTCAAGTCCTTGTGTGATTTCTTTTCAAAAAAAAAGACCCAGCAAATATATCTTTCTTATAAGATGTTGACGGAGGGGAGGATTATTGGAGGGACTAGGGGCCCAAATCCAAAAGATTAAAATTCGTTGCATGTTTTCAACTTAAACAGAGTGCAACATACCCATCTTTCTTATTAAAAAAAATTTGGAGGTGACAGAGGGTAAAGAATGTTGGAAGAGCCATGGACTCACTTCGGCCCTTCCAGTCACATATATTAAGAGTTTTTGCAAGATTCTGGCTCGAACACGGTACATGCTTATCTTTACGCTTAAATGTTGGCAAGGACATTATGTGCCTATGGTCAATTTCAGTTCTTCAATCATAACAATGAAAAGTCCTTATGTAACTTAGCTCTAACGAGGTGAAGCATGCCTATCCTTTTGCTAAAAAGTTGGTGGTGGGTGCGCAGAAGGATTTTGGATGGGCAATAGGTCCACTTTACGTTTCACCTGAAATGGGTTAAAAAGCCTTGCCTGTTAAACCAAGCGCAACAAGCTTGCCATTCTGGAAAAATGGCAGGACCATAAATTTTGCCTCTAATCTTGGTATGATTCTGGTTAAAAAAATTACAGAATTTTCTGCTAAGAACTCACCAGTAGGATAGACACGGAAGAGAAATTTTTCATCTTGAATGAAGTTTTTGTATAAAAACATCTTTGCGACTTTTTATAGGAGTACAGAGAAACCCCAAATTTTTACAGTAGTGGCAGAACTACTAAAGTTTATGTGGCATATGTGACATGGTGCCTTTTATCTTAATTCTGAACACCAAGCAAGAAATCACAAACTCAACAGGATCACAGACAGAAATGATTAGTAAGAGTAGGTGGCAGCACTTTTGGATCCATAGGTAAATACTTATTTTTTGATCTTTAAGTTTTGCAGTTTATTATTCGATAACAATATTTTCAAAATGGGGTCAGGATGCGTCAAGGCACGTCTTAAGCGCTTTTAGGCCAGTTGCTTGCTTGCTCAAACGGATCTTTCCACTCGAAAACAGGAACCCCGCTCGAAGAAACGAGAGCTTGGCAAAATAATTTCAAATTTTCTTATATGATTAGACGATAAAACTCCCCTAAAGCTGACGCACTGTTGGATCTAGCCAAAGCACAAAAAAAAATCCATCCTTTCAGGCAAGAATTATATGCAGCTTTCTAAAATATAATACATTATTTATCAAGCCAGCAGAAGAAAAAAATGACAAAATTGGTCCTGCAGCAAAGTAAACTACGATAACATTTTTAGGTATTTGAGCATGGAACACATTTTTAGAGGCGGTCTTCAAAGTTCCCGGCCAAGAGAAGCCATGAGCTTGAAACGGTTCATGACCTTTAAAAGCCGGTATAACATATTCACCCTGATCACGGGTAGCTTCATCCGCTTGAAACTAGTCTTTCGGGGGGAGGGGGATAACACCACCTTACGTAGGTGAATCATTCTGAAAACATCTTTGAACTTTTCATTGAACCTATCAATCTTCTTAATTTCTATATCCTAGACCAGATTTTCTTTCCTTCAGAAGCTAGTTAAATAGATTAGCTTTAAATAGATTAGGTTGGAGGAGGAGCGTGCGTAGCTGTGTTGGCCTCAGGCGGCTTGGTGCTGCAGTGAGTTATTAGTAGTAGTAGTAGTATTAGTAGAAGCTAGTTAGTACTTTTTTCAATACAGACATTTGTTTGATCTCTAAAACAACAAACCAGTAAGGTATGAGAGGTAGTCTTAAGTTCACACATAAAAACAATTACGACGATAGGCAATATTTATGGATTGCACCAATACCTTATTGGTGCCATCCATAATTCAATTTTTATTCTCGCCACTTACCTCTTTCGTGTCTGTTGCTAACACTTATACAAACAACAAGAGCTAAGGGCTGATATGGCACTTGTGACGAGGCCGGAAGAGCCAAGAGCTCATATGGGATGAGCTCTACCAAAATTCTAAGAATCAAAGGATTGATTTAAAAGGAAAATCAGAGGCTTAATACCGGTCAGGATTTAAAATAAGAGCTCTGTGACACGAGGTCTTTCTAAATATGAAAATTCATTAAGATCTGATCACCCACTCGTAAGTTAAAAATACCTCATTTTTTTAATTTTTCCTCTCCCTTCAGCCCCCCCCCCCCACCTGATGGTTGAATTGGGGAAAACGACTTTATCAAGTCAATTTGTGCAGGTCCCTAACATGCCTACCAATTTTCATCGTCCTAGCACGTCCAGAAGCACCAAACTCGTCAAAGCACTAGAACCCCCCCTCCAAACTCCTCCAAATAGAGCGGATCCACTCCTGTTTCGTCAATCGCGTATCTTCTATATTTGATTATTCTACCCACCAAGTTTTATCCCAAATTCTCCACTCTAAGCGTTTTCCAAGATTTCCGGTTCCCCCCTCCAGCCCCCCCTCCAATATCACCAGATTTGGCAAAGATTTAAAATAAGATCTCTGAGACATGAGTTTCTTCTAAATATCTAATTTCATTAAGATCCGATCACCCGTTCGTAAGTTAAAAATACCTCAATTTTTCTGATTTTTCCGAATTAACACCCCCCCCCCCCAAATCCCCCAAAGAGATGTCTATCACATATCTAGAACTTGTGCTTATTCTTCCCATCAAGTTTCATCCCGATCTCTTCACTCTAAGCGTTTTCCATGATTTCCAGATTCCAAGATTTCTGTTTCCCTCCTCCAACCCTCTATGTCCCCAGATCCGATTCTAATTGAAAATGAAGCATCTGAGACATAAAATCTTTCTATTTAAGTTTCATTAAGATACAATCACCCGTTCGTAAGATAAAGATACCTCAATTTTCATGTTTTCCCAGATTTCCAGTTTCCCCCTCCAACTCCCCCCAATGTCAACGGATCCGGTCGGGATTTAGAATGGAAGCTCTGAAGCACAGGGTTATTCTATATTTCAAATTTCATTAAGATCTGATCGCCCGTTCGTAAGTTACAAATAGCTCATTTTTTTATTTTTCCGAATTACCCCCCACCCCACCCCAACTCCCCCAAAGAAAGCGGATCTGGGCCAGTTATGTCAGCCACATATCTTAGACTTGTGCTTATTTTTCCTACTAAGTTTCGTCCTGATCTCTCCACTCTAAGCCTTTTCCAAGATTTCCGGTTCCCCCTGCCCCAACTCTCCTTAATGACACTGGATCCGGTCGGGATTGCAATGTCAGATCTGAGTTACGAGGTCCTTCTAAATAAGAAATTTCATTAAGATCCGATCACTCCTTCGTAAGTTAAAAATACCTATTTTTCTAATTTTTCAGAATTAACCTCCCCCCCCCCAATAGAGCGGATCCTTTCCAGTTACGTCAATCACGTATCTAGGGCTTGTACTTATTTTTCCCACCAAGTTTCATCCCGATTCCTCCATTCTGAGCGTTTTCCAAGATTTTAGGTTTTCCCTTCCAACTCCCCCCAATGTCACCGGATCCAGTCGGGATTTAAAATAAGAGCTCTGAGACACGGTATTCTTCTAAATATTAAATTTCGTTAAGATCTGATCACCCTTTCGTAAGTTAACAATCCCTCATTTTTTCTAATTTTTCTGAATTAACCGTCCAACCACTCCCCATCCCCCACCCCTGATGGTCGAATCGGGGAAAACGACTATTTCCAAGTTAATCTGGTCTGGTCCTTGATACGCCTGCCAAATTTCATGGTCCTAGCCTATCTGGAAGTGCCTAAACTAGCAAAACCAGGACAGACAGACAGACCGACCGACCGACAGAATTTGCGATCGCTATATGTCACTTAATTAAAACCAAGTGCCATACAAATCGAAACAGCAATTTCAACGGCTTTTGCTGCTTTGCAGAAAATTAGCAGAAGACCCATTTTGCCACATAAAACCCAATTTTTCCAACTTCTTCACTTTTTTTCAACACCCTGTCCACAAGGTTGCCACCAGTCAAATACATAAGAACACGAAAAAAAATTGCTTAAAAAATATTAAAGAATAAAACCCTAGTTTTTACAACAAAACAACTTCCTAAAGTAACTAAATCTATTGAAGTCGGTAACGAAATTGTAGCGATAAGCGAATATTAATAGCGATATTAGCGATAAGCGATATTATTAGCGATAAGCTAATTGTAGCAATAAGCGAATATTACTCCTGTGTGAACATCATATTGGTGCACCTAGGGTAGAAGAGCGCATTCATTATTTTTTTATTTTCTTCAACACTCTATCGGCAAGATTGTCACCAGTCAAATGTACAAAAAACAGAAAAATTGCATAAGAAAAATAAAAAGAAAAAATTTGGCCTCTATGTGTTTTTCTTTTCTTTTTTTTCTTCGGACCACTTCGTATAGAAAGAGGTGGTCCATTAAACTTAGGAGAATGCACGTTCGATTAGAAATTGATAGTTCTAGTTCCTTTTTAAGAGTCAAAAGTGATTTAATTTCCCACAAAACGTTATTTTTTTGTATTCATATAATTTAAAGAGGGTCAAAATGCCAGAGATTGAAAAATCTAAGATGGCCAATCGATTTCACTTAGAACAAACATACTACAGTCATGTTATTTTTGTCAATAACATCAAAAGGATTTTCAGCTTTCGAGGTTTCAAGAAAGAAAAATCATTCATTTATTCATCAATCAACGATGTTTCTCGAATAAAGAAGCCCTTATGCAGGCACTGCGGCAGCTAAGATCAAATATCCACTAGTCCACTACGGAAAAAAGAAGATTTAGTTTTGGCTTTGTGGTTTTTAATTTAACTAATTTTGACTTAGCCTTTAAGCACATCAGCTAGATATAAATTTTACACAATTAAAGGTCCTTACCAAGGGCGTATCCAAGATTTTTTCAGGAGGGGGGTAGAAAAACTTAACAAAACGTATCAAAGATGTGAATATATGCATTTAGTTACATTTTTATGAGTCAGACGAAAAATCAGACGGGGGGGATTCAAACCCAGCAACACTCTACCCTGGATGCAGCCTTAGTCCTGACAGTAGTTAAGGCTTAAAAGCCTTAATTGATAGCACCAATTAATTTGTGTCACCTGTTCCTGTTCCAAAGCTAGAAGCTGCTGCTTGGATCTTTTCTTGGCTTTTTTCTTTCTTGATTTGGACAACAGCAACGCTTCACTATGACAACTAAGTAACTTCAGTTTTTCTTCATCTTCCTCTTTACAAGAATCAGCATCTTCATCGTCCTTGACTAGAATATGACAACAACTTATCAGGATTTATTCTAAAACTTTTAATTTTTTCGCACTCAGTCCGGTTCTCACATGCTCCTACAAAGTCACCTTCAATTTTGAACCAATTAGATTGATTAGGTTCCATGAAGACTAAATTGAAAAAAAAGTCTTCATATGCCAAGGCCGAAATAAGTAGGACGCAAACGAAATCAAAAAGTTCGTGGTAACCAACTGTAGTAAGGAGCGACCTGGCTCAATAGTAACCAAAACTCTAAAAATGAAATTTTGATACCAATAGTTACATCAAAAGAATCGCATTTTAATGCTGATTTTTAATTTGATTTGATTTTAATAATTTTTTTAATGCTGAAAGTTACGAGCCTGAGAATATTTGCCTCATTTTAGAAAATAGGGGGAAACACTCCCTAAGAGTCATACAATCTAAATGAAAATCACACGATCAGATTCGGCGAATTAGAGAACCCTACTGTAGAAGCTTCAAGCTCCTATCTGCAAAAATGTGAAATTTCGCATTTTTTGCCAGAAGACAAATCACGGATGTGTGTTTATTTGTTTTTTCCCCAGGGGTGATCGTATCGACTCAGTGGTCCTAGAATGTGTTGAAAGGGCTCATTCTAACGGAAATTAAAAGTTCTAGTGCCCTTTTTAAATGACAAAAAAATTGGAGGGCACCTAGGCCCTCTCCCACGCTAATTTTTTCCCCAAAGTCACCAGATCAAAATTCTGAGATAGCCATTTTATTCACCATAGTCAAAAACCTGATAACTATGTCTTTGGGGACGACTTACTCCCCCGCGGTCCCCGTGGGAGGGGCCGCAAGTTACAAACTTTGACCTGTGTTTACATATAGCAATGGTTACTGGGAAGTGTACAGACGTTTTCAGGGGGATTTTTTTTTTAATTTGGGGGAGAGTTGAGGGCGGGTACGTGGGAGGATCTTTCCATGGAGGAACTTCTCATGGGGGAAGAGACTTTCAATGGAGGGGGCGCAGGATTTTCTAGCATTATTCAAAAAAACAATGAAAAAATAAATATGAAAAGTTTTTTTCTACTGAAAGTGAGGAGCAGCATTAAAACTTAAAATGAACAGAAATTATTACGCATGTGAGGGGTTTACCTCCTCGTAATACCTCGCTCTTTACGCTAAAGTATTTTTAGTAATTTAAACTATTTATTCTACGGTCTTTGTGATTCAGGGGTCATTCTTAAGGAATTGGGACAAAATTTAGGCTTTAGTGTAAAGAGCGAGGTATCGACGAGGGGCGAGCCCCCTCATATACGCAATAGAAACATACGAATATAGAAGTCCGCTACGTAAGTTAATTCTTAAGTTACGTATATTTTTTACTTATGAAAACGTTCGTAAAAAAATTAAGCTATAGTTGCCTTTTTAAGTAATCAAAAAATTGGAGGGCAACTAGGCCTCCTCTCTCGCTCCTTTTTTCTCAAAATGTTCCGATTAAAACTACGGAAAAGCCATTTAGTCCACAATAATTAATATGCAAATTTCGTTTTAATTATTTATGAGTGGAGAACCAAGATCAAAAACTGCATTAATTCAAAAACGTCCAGAAATCAAACAAAAAAAAAACAAGTTTTTTTAAATGAAAGTAAGGAGCGACATTAAAACTGAAAACGAACAGAAATTACTCCGTATATGAATGGCTTTTCCTCCTCAACGCCCCGCTCTTTACGCTAAAGTTTTTTACTGTTTTAAAATGTAGAGTTAAGAGAAAGAGTCAAACTTTAGCGTAAAAAGCGGGGCGTTGAGGAGGAAAATCTATTCATATACGGAGTAATTTCTGTTCGTTTTAAGTTTTAATTTCGCTCCTTAATTTCATTTAAAAAAAAACTTTTTTTTGTTTAATTGTATTCAAAGAACCATTATTCGGAATATAACAACTTCTCTATGTAGAATATTATACTAAACAATAGAGAATCGTTATAGGTGTTGAGAGGATTAAAATTTTATTGGAAATCGAGTGTAAGTTTTCTTTATCCTCGAAACGGAACACCTGTTTAATTGAACACCTTTCTTTAAAAAAAAAAAAAAAAAAAAAAAAAAAAAAAAAAAAAAAAAAAAAAAAAAAAAAAAAAAACTGTTATATCTTTCAGTTAAAGCTATTGCCTAAACTCTCTGAGACTGGAAAATCAAAGTTCCAGTGATTGGACGTAACTGAATTGCTTAATTGACTGCCTCAAAATAAGGCAGGTCAATTGAATAGTAAAATGATGATCACTATTGCTTGACAATATTTATTTTTGTCTGTCCGTTTTGTATTGCTTACGAGAGTTCAGGAACAACACTGACGGCTTGTGTTCAGTTTTCTATTAATTTGAACTGAGTTTTTTCGTGAGGTATTTTGTTACTTTCAACTGGGTTTACATAAGGTTTTTTTTAGATTGCGCAACTCCCAGCCCTTTCCCCAGGGACTATGGGGATCATGTGGGATCAACCTCCAAAAACAAAAATTTTGGAGCTTTCAACTATGTCAAGTCGAATAGCCTTCGTAAAATTTTGAGTGAATGTCTTTGGGAAAAAAAAATGCGTCGAAGTCGGATTATCTACCCTCTAATTTTTTGGTCACTTAAAAAGGGCACCAGAACTTCTTATTTCCGTTAGAATGAGTCCTTCAAGGACCATTGATTCGATACTAACCCTCGATACGACCATACAGTTGCAAATAAACACGCATCCATGATCTTTCTTCTGGCAAAAAATAGGAAATTACACATTTTGTATGAATTTGTATATATGTATGTATGTATGTATGTATTGTACGTCTGTGTGTACGTATATCTTCAAATTCCGGTTTTCTAAAGTAAGGTATGTTTACCTCTTTTTTCTTGGCAAGAAAAAAGAACACTTAAATATTTTTGGGTGAATTCCAGTCGGTGTTAACTGCAAAATAATTTTCCGTTTCCTTGCTCTCTTAGATTCATATTTTTTAGATTAGGGCCTTGTGAGTTACTTCAACCATGTTAAGAATTTAAAAACCGAATATTAAAACTCAAAGGGAAATATGTTGGACATGACTGGCAAAATCATTTAATCTGCACGAAATATAACTGTGAAACAACCTTAGAGTTAAATAAGCATTATACTAGTAGAGCAATTAGCAAAAAACGGGTTCTAGATATAGTTCAAAGCATACTATTTTAAGAAGTACAAAGAAGTGGCGACGATATTGTCAGTTGAGAAATAAAAATGAAGTTTGTCTATCTGGTTGTTTATCGATGGCTATGTTCTTTTTCTTCCCAAGCACAATATCATCCAGATGAATATTACCAGACAATGGAGTTTGCTCATGGATTACAATTTGGGTAAGATCCTTGAAATAAAGTTACAAGATGTGACATTCGCAATTGCCCCCTGTATTGTTGGTCTCCCACCTACTGAGTACTGAGCAGCCTGGTTCTCTGCTTATCGATGAGGATACAAACTTTTATAAAGCTTGCTCTATTTGAAAAAGACGAGAGATGGATCAAAAGACATCCCTCTCTCTTGTTTGGGACAAAAGTGAAAAAAAAAGTTTTTCCAAATGAAAGTAATGAGCAAGGCTAAAACGACCAAAAATCATCATGAATAGGAGAGGGGGCATTGCGCCCAAATAAATCTCGATCGTGACGTCTAAGCTTTTTCTGGTACTTTACTGAAAACAAAACATTTCTGATATGTTGGTTGAGAGCATGAAAATACTTTAAAAGTATTGACATATATTTGAAAAAATACTTTTTTCGAAATGAATAAAGCACTTATAGTTACTATTTAAGCATTTCTTGCATTATAGTAAGTTTTCAGTAAAGTGCATGCAACCACTTAAACAATACAAGGTGGTGTTGAGAGGGAATGAAGGGGGTTAGCCTCCCTCAAAGAACATACCTTTTTTATTATTTGATTCCTGTTCGCTTTTTTTATTTGTCACGTGAATATGGTTTTGGTTTCTCTCATAGAAGAAGGGTTTCGTCATTTGGAAGGGCTAATATTTTACTGATATGATTTTAATATGCTTTACTGATTTTAATATATGAGCCTAGAATTGGGGCTATTGAGAAGCAAACAAGTTTAAAAAAGAATATTGTTACATCATAATATGCAGCACATTTTGAATGTACTTTCACTATACTTTACCCCCCCCCCCTAATGTACAAATATATTGCAAAAATTACATATTTCCCAAGCATTTTGTCATACATAGGAAACATAGGAAATTTCTAATTTGGGTTATATACTTGCACATTAAGGGGGGAGGGGGGTAAAGTACATTGGAAGCACCTTCAAAATGTGTCAACTATAATTTTTATGCATAATATGAAGTTTTTTTTCTTATTAGCGTGTTTCTTTCTACATTGCTCCAATTCTAGACTTATACCCTAATATCAACAGGCTATTTTTGTGTGTTTTAATATTACGAAATATAATCGGAAATGCCTCGCGATTAAAACACATGTGAAAAGGATTTCCTATCTGTGTTCTTGCCCATTCCATGTGCTGGCTACTCCACGCTACCAGCAACTTTTCATAGTGTTTGGAGCATGCAAGACCACCACAGCTTAGATACTAATATACAGTTATGAAAACTCCTATCTTGCCCATGAGAAGCTTTTGGTACAGAGCTCTGAACTTGGCGCCTCCTCCAATCCCGCGCTCCAACGCGTAGATCGTACTACAACACCATAGGCGGGAACGCAATTTTGTTTTGAACGTAATTTTCACATAGCAATGAATCACAGCTTTACGATTCTATTCACGGCGTCAGTCCAATTGCTCCGACTTCTATATTCAGACTGCCAGTTTCCTGTCTCCAGCCACTAGTATCGCTACCCCGCACAAGGTCCCAAAAATAAATCGAGTTTTCATAACTGTATTGGTATCTAAGCTGTGAAGACCAGTTATTTAGACGTGGCCAAAGTTTGAGGGTAGTACATTCCCACAAAGTGCACTTTCGGTTGTTTCATCTTTTGTTTTTTTATTTAATGAAAAAAGTGCCTTTTTCCAATGAAATGACCAAAAAACGGTGTTTTCAAAACCTAGGCAGGAACAAAAAACTCAGGGGGCAAGGATTCCCTTCCCTCTATTATCATCGTTAGAACTATTACTTCACATCCTATCTAATATACATAAATAAAAATAGTACAAATAAACCAACTAATTATGTTTTCCTATATTTTTAAGATTATAGAAAACTACGGCTTTACTGAAAACACAGAAGTCAAGTATAAGAAACAGGAAATATTAATTTAGGAGTCAAATGTGAGTATGTACCCTGAAAAAATAAACGAATCTATAAAGCTTGTCATACACCTGTCTTACACCAGTAACTTTCAGTATAGAATTAAAATTATCTTAAAAACACAAGCGTAAAATTAATTTTTATTAATCACCGCGAAGTGATTGAAAATTTTTAGAAGTAAGAAAATTATCAAGACGAGAAAGCATCGCCTTCTTAAATATTTTGCTAAACACAAACAACAAAGAAATTGGAAGATTGTTAGCTGGATCATTTCGTGCCCCCCCCCTCCTTATATAATATGATGCCTCGAGCACGCTTGAGACTACTTGGAAAATTACCTTGATGAAAGAAAAAGTAAGTAAGATTCGTTAAGGGAGAGATAATGGAGGGAAGTATGTACTTTGGTAGGAATATTATCAGAGCCAGACGACGAAGAATTGTCCAATCTCATAACAATTTACGTAATTTCTGTCTCCGTCGCTGGTACCAAAAATATTGATTTAATGCAAGGTGGCTCACGATAAGACCTGAAGTTGGATCTTGAAGGAGAATAATTAACAGCCGATGCGGTCCTTTTACCAACATTCGCAAAATCTGAAGTAAATACATCTTGAACATTCAGTTCACCCTCGATAATTTTGCCATCGAGATTCAAAAAAGAAGGGACTGATAGAGACTGAAAAGAGGGCCCAAGGACAGAATTTATAGACTGCCAAGTTTTCCAAATATCTTTACCAGCATCTGAAAAACAATTAAAATAATACTGGGACTTGGCCTTTCGAGACACAGAATTGTAAATATTCCTGTAAATTTTAAACTGGTTAAAGCAAACAGCTTTCATTGAGGTGCTAGCAGACTCAAAGGCCCTCCTGAGATGATTTTTTCTCAACCAGCTCCTAAGGAGACAAGGGTTCATCCAAGGATTTAGAGGAAAGACCTTCTTATACTTACGATTAGAAGGTGAAACAGAACAAATAGCAAGAACAACTTCTTTAACAGACTCATGAAAAGTATCAAATAAATTATAAAAATCAGAATCACTCTGAAAATTACCCCAAGAAATTTCTGCCAATCTTGACCATAGAAGCGTCAATTCCAATTCACCAGATCTAAAAGGTCTCTTATTTACACTCACCAGTCCTCTCAATTCATCAACAGTATCTAGAATAAACAGGGAAATACACAATAATGTCACTCGGTAAAACATAATTTTGGATCAAGGTAGCTGTACAGAAAACATTGTCAATCAGAGATGATGTAATCTCTGTTACGTGAGATGGGATACATACAGAAGGTAGAGTACCAGGGGCAAGCATGGACGAAAGAAACTCCAAAAATATGGAAGACCTTATATCCGTCAAATTTACATTAAAATCTCTCATAATAATTAACTCAGTCGACTGTTTGAGGATGTATCCAGTAGATCATTAAAAATGGGTGAAAACTGAGGAATAGAGGCACTAGGAGATCGATAAATAATACTAACAATTAAATTATCCTCCACATTTAATACCGATGAACAGAGACTCAAAGATCGAATAAATACATTCTAAGAGAATATAGGAGATTATTAGAAATATACAAGTCAAGATCACCCTTGGCCATCTTTTGTCGATTTCGCCGCCCCATCTTATAGCCTTGCAAAGCCAAAAGGATATCATTATTAGGACCTAAGAAAGTCTCACATAAACCAGCAATATTAGGTAGCCCATCAGAAACAATCTGTTTTAGATGGTCAATTGAGTAACAAAGACCCTGAATATTCAACTGGAGCACTGAAAAATATACATCCTGTTTCTTCCATCAAAAACATATTTACTCGATATTGTGGTCAAACAACTATTAACATACCCAATAGAATTATTAATCATACTTATAACATCTAGCAGTTTATTTTCTAGCTCAAAAAGTCGTCCTTCAACTGTAAGCGAGTAGTGATGTCTTCATGGTTTCAGATAAGCCCATTAAAATGGTGTAAAATTTGAGCTACTAGCCCCTTGAGACGTTATTAAGCGCACCTCGGTCTTACGCATACAATAGCACATTTGTGACGGTACAGTACACGTGTATGTTACGTAATAGGGAATATTTTCGATGCAGGTGCATGTTACCTAATAGAGTGTTTTTTCTTTGGTTGTTTAAAACCCCACGAGGGCCAGGGCTTGTTTACATCAAGATGCAGATGTTAATTAAGTAATAGGGAATGTTTTCTCAATGAAGCATGTGTTAATTACTCAAATACCTACGAGAGCCAGGAAGAAACCTTGAGGGGCCCCCCAAATCATATTTTCTTTGGGTGTTAGTAATAGAGGTTTTTTTCTTTAATTGTTTAAAAGCCTACGCGTAGGGCCAGGAAAAAACTTACAGGGGGGCACTAGTGGAGTACCTTCAAAATGCCAGGCCCTAGCGAGCAATTCCACCGGGCCCCTAGCAACCTTTTTCATCGAGGGGTCCCTACACAGCTATTCCATCAGGTTTCTAGCAATTTTTTTCATCGGGGGAGGTGGGCTATCAGTCTATTCTACTTATGCAAATGATTTCTATGTTACATAATAGAAGTTGTTAAAATTCAGAGCCCTGCCAAATGCACACTTAGGCATAATAACATAGCGAGTGTTTTCTTCAAGACATTCTTCAAGACGTTTTTCAAGACGTTTCAAGATATTTCAAGACGTTTTTAAGACATTTAAGACGCTATGTTAATGATGACGCATTCTCAAGTCACTTGTTAGAGGTCAGGGTCAGCCAGTCAAGTGGGAAATCCCCGGTTGTAACTGAAGATAGCGTGCACTTGGTATATTACGTACGTAAACCTGTACGTTACGTAATAGGATTTTGTTTACCTATATTGAGGATGACGCAATCACGTGTGACATGCTAGACGTCAGGGGCCCGAGGGGGATCCCCGCTTGTCATTGAGAAGGGCACATACGTGGAGTGTTACGTAATGAGAATGCATACGTGGGTTGTTTCATAATTCATTAAGAGATTTAATTTTCTTTCAATCCGTTTTTCTCAGGGGACATTTATAATCTAAAGATTTTTGTCCCCTTTAGGAATAGAAAGAGATTTCGCGTCAATGAATAGAGTGCTAGACAGCTGAACTATGAAAGCCTCCCAAATATCTTGATTCGACGAAAACTTTTTACATGATAACTTATCCCAGGCAAGAAGAATCCACCGTCCCACTTACTAGAATGATAAAAGGGTTCACGTATGTTCCTGAGACTGCAATAATTGACATGCAGGGGAGAAAATCGATTACTAGAAAATGGTTACATTTGAAGTGCAACTGCGTGTTAAGTAATACTTCAGAGGGTACTATCAGAACATACTGGAGTCTTTTACTCTATTGAAACTTGAATGTGCTATCAGAGATGAAATAATAGCGTCACAAACGTTATAAAATCATGAAATCACGAAAAAAGCAGCTAAAGGTCAATAAACAGAATAACATACGTGAAAAATCCCCCTGGAACTGCTTGCTAGGGTGGGCCAGCCACATATTGTCACGGTGGCGTGAATATATATAGTCTTGGCTCAAAGAAACGTGGCATTTTTATTAAAAGCTCTCAGAAATAACCGAACGCGAATGTTTCATTTTTCAAAATGTGATATTGCTACTATTAAGATTTAAGCTAATTGATTTTAACAGGCAGGTGCATCTAATAAAGCAATAGAAACAAGGCAGTCTCATTAAGACCTCTCAGAAAAATATCTTAATATGGCTTGAATTTACTTCGAATATTATCCCTCCCTCTCTGGAATCGCTTGTTAGGGTTGGCCAGTCACATTGTCATGGTGGCATGAATATGCATAGTCTTGGGTCAAAGAAACGTGGCACTTTCATTAAAACCTCTCGGAAATATCTAAATATGGTTCAAATTTACCTCTAATAACAGACCTCCCCATGGAATTGGTTGCTAGACTTCTCATCTTTCTTTAATTCGTGGTTCTTTTTGCTTATATTTTAATATGACGTATTTTAATATGATTTTGCTAATATCAAGATTTAAATTAGGTGAATGTAACAGGCAGGTGCATCTAATAGAGCAATAAAAACAAGACATTTTCATTTAATCCTCTTAAAAATATCTCATAATATGGCTTAAATTTACCTCTAATAACAATCCTCTCTCGCTGGAATTGCTTGCTAGGGTGGTCCAGTCACTTATTGTCATGGTAGCATGAATATGCATAGTCTTGTCTCATGGAAACTTGGGCTTTTCATTAAAACGTCTCAGAAATATCTTTTAATATAGCTTAAATTACCTCCAATGACAACCCTCCTACTGGAATTGGTTGCTAGGGTTCCCTCTTTTCTTTAATTCATGGTTCTTTTTTGCTTGATTTTATCCTTTATAAGCTTTTTCACGTTTTGTTTTCTGTTTGTTGAGTTTCACCTGATTTTTCCGTGATTTAACGATTTCATAACGAATGTGACACTTACTGAAAGCACATTGAAGCTTAAACAGAGTAAAAGAATCTTTTACTAGGAAATACCCTAAGAACAACCTTCAATATGACCTGATAGCACCCTCTAAATCATTATTTAACAAGCAGGTGCACCTCAAATGTAACCAATTTCTAGTAATCGATTTTCTCCCCTGCACATAAATTATTGCAGTCGTAGAGGAACATGCGACCCATTTAACCATTCTAGTAAGGGGGACAGGGGGTTCTCCTTGCGTGGAACAAATTATCACAAGGAAAGTATTCGCCGAATCTAAATATTAGGAAGACTTTCATAGTCCTACTGTCTAGCACTCCATTCCATTGAGGGGAAATCTCTTTCGATCCCTAAAGGGGACAAAAATCTTTATGTTATAAAGTCCCCTGAAAACAACACATTGAAAGAAAATGAAATCTCATAAGGTATTATATAACAACCCACGCGTGCATTGTCATTACGTAACACCCCACGTGTGCGCCCTCCTCATTTAAGAGCGGGGATCCCCCGCGGGCCCTTGCATGTCACGCGAGATTGCGTCATCCTTAACAATGGTAAACAATGTCCTGTTATGCAACGTACTGGTGTATGTGCGTAACATCCCACGTACGCACTATCTTCAGATACAACCAGGGATTCCCCACTTGACTGGCGGGCCCTAACCTCTAACAAGTCACGTTAGAATGCGTCATCCTTAAGATAAGTAAACATTCCCCTATTACGTAGCAACCAAAGAAATCTTTAAGAAAATGTCTTCAAGAAAACTGTCTTAAAAACGTCCTAACATGTCTTGAAACGTCTTGAAGAAAACACTCCTTATGATGTAATGACTTCGTTTGTATCTTGATTTGGCAGGGCTCTAAGCTCTAAAAACTCCTGCTCTGTAACATTCATAGAAATCATTTACATACGTAGAATGGTTTGCTAGTGACCCTCGATGAAAAGGGTTGCTTGGGGCCCGATGGAATTGCTTGCTCCGGCCCGGCGTCTTGAATATCCCTCACTGGCGGGCACCTGAAGGTATTTTCCCGGCCCTCATAACTTTTTAAACAATTAAAAAAATCTCGTGCGCTATAGTATTGCGTGCCCAGGTGCGCGTAATAACGTATTGAGGGGCTAGTAGTTCCAATTGTACACCCCCTATGGGCGTACTCGAACCATTTAGGCATATCTAACCACAATATCTACATATATATCTAACCACAATCTCCGAATGATCGAATCTTTCGTATCATTGATTGACCTGGTTTGGTTTGGCAAATTTTGGTTTGGTCCAAATTTGCCAGTGATCGGTCCACACAGTAAATTTACCAATTTAATCTGTTGCCCCATTTAAAACTTCACGGCACTTTTTTGTTAGCGATTCTGACAAAAAAAATTTCCACTTTTTGCCAGTTAAATCTTTTCTTTGAAAACAATTTGGGCAAGTTCAGCATATATGAAGCGCATTACCAGTGAAAACACTTTGATAGTGAAGAGCCATTCAAACAAAATCAATAGACATTTAAAATATTATTAAATTCAAAACCAGGGACCAAGCATCTTGTCCTTAATGATAGCCGACGTTTCTTTCTTTAGATCATTTCCAGACCTCTGCTTTACACCATTCATGACTAAGCAACCCAACATCTTTTCTTGTTCAAAACCATCCACTTTCGATTCCAATGATAAAATGCTACTTTCCAAGCTTTTAACCATAGCAAATAGTCCTTGGAGCGATATTTCTGTTTCTTAGAATTTTGGGTTGTAATCAATGAAAATTTCATCATGAATTTTTTTGACTATAGTATCAATTGCTTGATTTGCTGTATCAGGGTCTGATAGTTTAGCTTTCACTTGACGGGAAATCTCAGCTGTAAGATTCGCTTGTGTGCCATTTAATTCAATCCTGGGTAAAAGCTATTTTGTGCAGGGTTAGGCTAGGTGCCAGTGAACTTTGGCAATAACACTCGCTAGGTTTAATGCTAGATACGTAGGTGATGACGATTCATAAATGTCTGGAAACGAAACCAATTCGGTAAAGGCTTTGCCTACATCTTTTTCCGTTCTTTTACGAACACTAGCTTATCCGAAAGTAATTTCAAATTAGTCTCTGCCACTAGGTGATCGTAGTGATCGCTGTAGCAAAAAAACTGTATATTTCGATATTCCTTTAGCATCAGTTTTTAACCGCAAAACAATTGCAGGCCAAGGGGGATAACTTTTAAAGTTAACAAAAACAATATCAAAAGGCTTGCATTTTGACATGAGCGTCACAACGAGAATAAATAATTACTTATCTTTGAGTGGGGCAAGTAATCCAGTAATTCGCAAGAAATCAAAGTATTTCAATGCATGACTCAAATGACAATAGTGCTGAATACTAACTTAGAGCTACAATCCATAAATAATCCTTAAGCCGTAATCAGATACAAGTTTATAAATTTATCTAACAAGTTTCAATTATAAGTTCAAATGTAATTCACAGGCAAGAACAGCCTGTTCTCTGTGCCTGTAAGAACAAGCACAGAGTTAGTCCGGCTTAAATTCAACTAGTTTTTAACTGGTCAAATACTAAAAGAGAACTTTTGCATCCAGGATTCTTTTTCGGGGGTGGGGGGTAACATAAACTTTAAAAAACGCATCAAAGATTTGCTTATATTCTTTTTGTTATGTTTTTACGAGTCAAAAAAAATTTCGGGGAGGGGGTCTAAAACCCTAGCCCCCTCCTTGTGGATACGACCTTGCTTAGTCCCCAAGCAGCAGTAAAGGCATAGTTCAATGATTATCAACTACAAGCTTAATTTCTTTTCAGGTACGGCATGGCAACATGGGAGTTTCAGGAAAAGATACGCAGTTGTATATATCCCTTATTTATTTCAACTGCCTTTACTATCCTAGAATACTTCCAATGGGATAACCCTACGACAATAGTGAGTACTACAAGGATAATACATTGATTTGGATAAGTCAATCTAAAAATAAACATAGAATTCAATTTACTTGAAAATATATTATGCTACGCTGTGCAAGTATGTTGCAAAATTAGCTTCAGATTTGTAATCAAAAAGTACAAAACCGTTAAATGCCATTTTTAGTAGAAAAGAACTTGAAATAACGGGACTCGGAAGGAACATGGGCCCAAGGGCCTCAATTTGGGCCCATCTACAATAAGCATTTAAAATGCTTATATGACTCTGGTTATAACTGAGTGTAACACGTTCTACTTGAATACGAAAAGAGTTGAGACGATGAGCGGGATGTGTGGGCATGATGCTGTTCATACATAAAACACAACATAAACACAAAAAATAATCAAACTTATTTGGAATACCACTGCTACATATTTGTGTTATGAGACGGAATGACAGGGAATAATCGAGTAAAGTTCCATAAAACACAAAGGAATTATCCATATTTTTTGGTTTCCTCCTCGACTGGGAAAATTAAAAAATAATTACAGTTATTCGAAATACCACTGCTACATATTTGTGTTACGAGACGGAATGACAGGGATTGACCAAGTAAAGTTCCATAAAACACAAAGGAATTAAAGCTCCATAATGGCGTATAGGTGTTAAAAAATTAGTATGTCATTTATCTTTCGCTTTGACACTTTGAATGAAGTAACGCCAAATAAATATTATCTGTCCAGGAGCATGATTTGAATGGTTTCGAATTCAATTCTCGAAAACTCCGACAAAGAATCACTTAAATCAGCATGTGCACATACATGTCAAATTTCTGTACGTATACGTAGATACTGAAGAAAAAATAATAATATGAGTATTAACAAACGATAAAAATTGTGCTGCCCCCTAGACTAGTCTCTTATTAGCATTGTGGGAAGAGGATGACATTCTTGTAATATATTAATCTACAGTTTTATACTACACTCAAAAGTTTATAGCCCAATCTATTTTTTCTCTTCTTTCTAGTATTTCTCAGCTTACGTGCTCCAAGGATTTGTAACAGCACTTGGAGACTTTCTATTCCTCAAGATCATAAAGAAAGAACTTGGTAAAAAGGCTTACAATTGGTCACTTTTCTTTCTAATGACGAATTGGTTCTACATATACACTGGAAACAGAGCTCTAACAAACACGGTTGAGATGTCACTACTGCATATTGCATATTACTTCTATCCATGGCGAAAAGAGCAAAAAGGTAGATCCTAGATAATTAAACTAATAAGACTGTCAACCTCCATTTACGCTATTGACATCTTAGAATGGTCTGCCATCTAGAGACCCTCAAAAGTAAAATGTACATGAACTTTCAATGTATTTAACGGGATTCGTCAAATGGCCAATGCTTTGTCATATTATATGACCGACAGCGAAGCATGTCACAAGGCAGGGACAGAAAAGAAAAACGCGCAGCCTATGCTTTTTTGTGAGGATCGGAGAAAAATTATCCCCCCCCCCCCCAACAGGAACTTCGAAGTCACTTAGAACACATCCCCTGGAAAAAAAACTGCCCCCTCCCTCCGGGCCAAACTTGCTAAAACTATAATTTTGGAAATGTGCATTGAGGTCCCCAGGAACTTCAGGCTCGAACTTTCAAGCAACTCAAAAAAATTGTTGGTCCTATTTTTTAGGGTCCCGTTAATCCAGGAACTGGCAGTTTTAGGCGTAAAGACGCACATTTTTTTTTTCTTTCTCTGGCCTTTCACTGGCCCATATTTACGGAAAAACATTATTTGTACTATTTTCCTTTTGTGTTTTTTATGTCTCTTTAACCCAAGTATCGAGCCACTAGGAAAATTTTTTAGCCATACTTTGGTCCCCATACTTGGGGGTCGATGTTCTTTGGTCTTGTTGGTGACCAAAGAACTTACGACTGAAATTTGTGACCCTCTTAACCCAGAAAACAATCCCTGAAAGTTTTAGGCCAATTGGACACCCAAAATCAAACACGCCTCTTTTTTTCTGCTATATAATCTATCTTTAAACGATTTTCGATTTGCATAATTTATAACCCTTTCCCCAGGAGCTGTGGGGGTCATGTTATCATTAGAGGCATATTCATTGTACTTTTCTACCATTCTGGAAAAAAGGCTATTTCAAACTTTGATCAGATGTCTTGGAGGCTTTGGGGGTGGGTGGGCGATTAGCAAATAGAAAGGCACGTGGAGGGGGACACGTGGAAATGGCCAGGTGAAAAAAACAATTAATAGAAGGCACATAACTCTTAAAATTGGCAGCGCTAAAGCGTGGCCTCTTAAAAAAAGTATTTTAAGATTAATATACGTATTATAAAAACAGCATGAAATGACGGCGAATGGAAAAATTGTCTATTCTGAAAGAAATACAAAGGCACAGTCAGGGGGTAACACCTCCTAGAAAACTTAGGGCACCTTCTCCTATTGAAAATCTTCAACAAAAGATAAAATCAAAGCTTTGAAAGAAGAAATTAAATTTGTACCACCTAGCTGGCCAAGCTTAGGGCCAATACTACCCGTTTTAAGTTCAAACGCAGCTATTTATCTTTTTTTTTTAAATTTGATCATTTCAGGAGTATGGTTCTACAAAGTCATTGGTGTTCTTTCTTTTTGGATCCGACCCAGTGGACTTATATTTTACTTTACGCTTATCATACTACATTTTTATAGATACCCAAAAGAATTCATGATGAGTCTGCGTTTTAGTATACCTTCCAGGTAGGTACGCTATTTTCATGTAACAGTAGAAAAGGCAAATAACCAACTCTAGAAAAAAGCTCACAAATTGTTTGTAGGGCGGTACGGTTTTCTTGAAAACCTCTTTGGCAAAAAGAAAAGTTTTGAAAGTGAATTGGCTTTTAAAGCCCATTTTTCCATTGTTCTTTTGTTATGATGCTTCAAGATTCTTTAAATAAATAAGGAAAAAAAAGCTATATAGGCTAAATGATTCGTACCACCATTTTTTTAATAACTATCAATGCTGAAACTTTTGATCTTTGAAAAGATATCAAGTAGGAATTGTTTTTTACCTCAAATAAAATCTTCAAAAAAACAAAATTGCAGGTTACACCGTAGATGCAATGTACATCTGAAGAATGCTCATGTGTTATTTATTCTGTTCAGAAGTCCTCTAGAGGATTTTTATACACGATGGGCATTTACAGAGGCAAATTATCTTCTTTTCTTTTTAAAAGTTGAACAAATTACTTTCACTGACATAATTTGCCAAATCTGTGTTTTATCGAAACAAAATGCAGAGAATGTGACAAAAACAACTAACTTAATTCAGGGTAACATCACTAATTATCAATTTTCTCATGGCTAAAGTTCATGATGGTATGTGGGTATGTGGCTCCCGTAAGTAAGAGGTTAGTAGAGGCTTAATGACACCTGAAGCCACGGAGGCGGATTCTAGCTTCAATTTGGAAAATCTGTCTGTGAAAAGTGGAAGAAGTAGATGGCTCTTTTGTATGTTGTTTTATCTTTCGTTCTTCAGAACCAAAATATAGTTTAACTATAGTTTTAGTATATAGTTTAACTATAATTTTATACTTAGTTCTAAAGAACTATGTGAAGCAAACTTGTTAGAAAATACATAAAAAAGAAAGAAGATGTATAAATATAGGAGCATGATGTTTTATAACAATAAAAATAAATAATGTTCAGATTGCAGTAAAAAATAATTTAGGTTGGTAAGACCATATATAATAAAGCATATATATTTAAATCAGTATCTAAAGAGTTTTTAGTATCTAGAAATAGAAGAACCCATTTTTAAATAAAAAAAACAATTTTTTTCGTAAAATTCAGAAGCTTTAAGGCCCTGTGCGCAAGCCGTAAACCAAAAGAATTCAAAATTTTGCATTTTATTTTATTTTTCACTTTGGACGAAAAGGAATGAAAAATAGCCTGGTAGTATAACTTTGAAAAAAAATTTAAACCAATTTCCATAAACTAAAAACCTTCTCTTTTTTCGACTACAAAATTCAAAATTTAAAATTTTAACTACAGATAAATTTTGATTGACCATTATAAAAATATTCTGGATCCCTCGGGAGAACCTACATTTTAATAGGTCGGGTAGTAATTGTCCCAGGATTCCAAAAACGTACACGCAGCATAACCCTTTTCTTAACTATCCTTTCTTTCGTTCTTACTCATTTAAACCATAATTTTGGCTCTAAAAAAGAAAAACAATGTAATACTAAATAACTATAATTTCAGCATCCTGGTTGTCACACTGTCAATCTATGCTGACTACTGGTGTTACGAAGAGTTTTCGATAACGCCATACAATTTCATCGACTTCAACGTGTTAAAGCAGGCTTCCGCTCAATTTGGCATAGAAAGAGTCACTTTTTACTTGTACTGGTGCTGCCCATTTATGCTGACTCATGCCTGCATCCCTGCAGCACTGTTCATACTAAGTCGACTCAAATTTTGGAAAAGGTCAGCTTTGACAGCAGATAAAATACTTGTCCTGAATACAGTGTTCCCGTTAATAATGTTAAGGCAAGTAAACATTCACTAATTTTTTCATAATTTTCCCGCTTATACTACATGATGCGCGTCCGACGCGTACCTGAATCTAAAGGTATGAGCGTAGTCCCACTTTACTAAAAAAAATTATGAACAGATTTTCATTTTTAGACATGAAAAAAAAAATGAACAAAAAATCTATGGTTGTTTTCTTTTCAAGAAACAAGGAAAATTTCACAGAATTAATACACTGGGAAAGTTTATTATTTTAAATGACTACTTTCTTCGGTACTATTTTTGCTTATAATTTCGTTTCATTCAAAAATACAGATAATCGATACTTGGATACATAATTGAAACATAAATTAGCAATTTTTGAATCAGTCTATTTATTTTTCAACTGAACTAAAACGACAACAGCCAATAATTTGAAACAATGTCTTTTTTTGTTGTAACCACCAAAGAATTGAAACAAAAAATCAAACTACTAATCAAGTATAATGGAGTTCAGGACCCAGATATGCAAAGCAATCCACTTTGGTAGAAAAAAAAGGCCAGGACATCAATACTCAATGGAGTCAAAAGATTGAACAAGGATAACCTAGGTGTATTAGTTGTCAATCTCTTTGTTTCAGCAGACAGACTGCTGAAACAAAGGCTATTAAGACGCTAGTTATAACTAAAAGAAATCACACTAGTTGTTCCCCCAAGTTGCAACCATGATTTGAAAGGAGTTATTTGATCTAAGGTAGATGTGGACATGTGTTTTCCCAACCAAATTAATAGTTCTGACAAGGAAACTTTCAAACTAGTTCACAGGTATACAAAGAAATGCAGGAAAGGTCTCAACGACACCCCTTTCTCCTCTTGGAATTTGACCAATAGTTTGACCAATGTCTTTAATCGAACTACTGATCAAGTTTAAAAGAAACAACTGAACGTTTCTTCAGATAAGTACGTTTACGATAATCATCCCAGTTGTACTATTTTATATGCGAGAATTTTTGCAGCACTAGTTTTTCCCCTAATTCTATCTCATTCAGAAGCATAGGAAACTGTTACCGAACTAAAACTTACAATACTTTTAATTTTTAAGGAATCTGTTTAGTTTTCAGTAGAGCACAAATGCGGTTGTGAATTTTGAGGGGTTTCAGAGCCTCTCATTTTTGTTCCTTTTATGTTTGACTTGACCATTCATTCTATTTCCTATTGGTTTTAGGTTCCATATATTCAGTCCTGGTAATGTCTAGTCGTTTTAGGTTTGTATCATAAGACAATTTACTTTTTCTACTTGTCTTAAGTTCTAGCATTACTCTTTATTTTTGAGATTTTTCTTCAATTTTTAGAACTAAATACTATTAGTTCCTAAAATAGCATAGTTTTAATTTATATTAATTGCAAGAAAATTGATTAATTTCTTTTAGTTTTTTCTTCTAAAGAACTAAAATACCGGATCGCAACTGAAATTTTATAAGAAAATTAAGCATTAGTCAAAATTTCCATCCAAGATTTAGCTCTTTTTGCAATGAATCAGAAGTCAGATCATTTTCAAAGCAAATTAGGACTTGGCTCGTTTTTGCACCGGTTCTTTGGGCTTTCCTATTTCAGCCCTAAACTCCTTCTGTGCATTCTTAGATAATACGACCCCTTTTTCTTTTAGCTTAAATCCTCATAAAGAAGAACGATTCATCATACCCATTATGCCAACATTGCTTGTTCTATGTGGGACAGCAGTAGCAGAGTTTTTTGAATACAATAGATTTTCTAAACAAAATATTAGAAGGTAAGTTTAAACAAATTTGTGTTTTTATACTTTTGACTTATATAGTTAATATCTAAACAAATATAAAATAGACAAATTAAATGAAAATATATATAGCAGATTGTCCGATACACTGCAAAATCCTAATATCTTAGAAGACTCGGTAAAATTATAGCAGTTCATATAACTGGCTTACCTATAAAGTGAATATACCACTCGATGCCTTTTTTATGTTGTTTACGAATATAATAATCGCTTCTACCGTAAATTCAAATTTAAGCACTTTTTGAGCTCTTAATAATGATTAATTTTTAAAAAATTATGATAGTTCATATATTTAACTTACCAATAAAGTGAACATACCGCTTGATGCCTTTTTTGTGTTCTTTATGAATATAAAAATCACTGCTACCGCAAATTCAGATTTAAGCACTTAAGTGCCTTCTCAGCACCATCTTTCTGCATTGTTTTCGAAAAAATAATGCTACATTTTCTCAGTGCTAAAATTATTTATAACAAGGTTAGTTTAGGTTAGACTAAAAAGTGCTTAAATTTGAATTTACGGTAGAAGCGATTATTATGTTCGCAAAGAACATAAAAAAGGCATTGATTGGTATATTCACTTTACTGGTAAGCCAGTTATATGAACTGTTAGAATTTTACCGAAGACCCCCCTTCTAAAACTTGAATGGTGGAATATTAGCCTCAAATTTCTAACCAACAAGTGAAATATGTACCGTGCTTATCTTTTTCTTCAGTATTGCAATATTAGTCTCAAACTTGTACTGATCAAGCTCAGAAACCCGTCAATACAAACCTTATTGCCATTGCAAAATCACGAGTCATTTGGGTAAAAACAAATCCAAATGAGATCGAACATATCCATGTATGTTCGAGGTTCTGGAGGGGATGGGGGTGCCTTATCGACATATTCGGAAAGAATTTTCATGGAGTATAAAAAGAAAACTCCTCAATTGCTTTTGTTTGAAGAAAGAAAACGAAAAAAAATTTAAATCGGGAGTTGTTAGCTCAATATTTGAGTTTTAATACATTTTACGTCGTTTTTACATAATTTTCATGAGTTAAGGGTCCCTGGCGGACACCGCATTATCTCCTACGTTTCTAAGTGGAAATATGTAGTTCTTAAATTGCAAAATCAGTGCATTCAAAAACACATATTTCTTGGCAATGGAGCTGTATATCATGAGGAATGAGGAATATATCATGAGGAATGAGGGCCAGAGGCATATGCTGTCTTCAGTCTAAGGGGTGAGGTGGAGCTGAATTTTATTCAGTTTATCCACCGAGCGGATAAACTGTTTCTACCTTTAGCAAAGCAAGTTTAAAGCTATCCGTGTTTAAATACTTTCGTTTGGGAAAATTAGTGTAAATAAAACGAGATAGTTGGCATCTTTTCAGCACCCGTTTTACACGCTTTGTCAAAATATAATCCCAAAACGAACAGGGGTGAAATGCCCCGTTTTCCCTGCATAGTATAATCTCAACGAACTCACGAAAAGCTTAAAAATGTGTGCCTTAAATATACGTATAATCGTTGTGTTCCAACTATAAAGTAGAAAAACCTTTTTTCCACAAAATAAGTTTTTCAAGGAAAAGTAAAAACTCCATTAAACCAAAAATGGAAAAAAATTAAATCCAACAATCTAACATGTGTAAAACTACCCCAAATCACCATCAATAAATAAATGAAACTCAAAACGAACAGAAATTATAATAAATGACCGAGCCAAAATCAAAAAGAGCAGAAATTAACATGAAGTAGGGCTCACAACCGATATGCCTTCTCAAGGCCAGAACATAATTTGCACTTTACTGAAAAAAAAAAACAAATGTGCATTGTCAGTTCAATATATATATGCTCATATTTATTCCTTAAAATCTTAATATTCTTTTTATTCATTAAATTTATAAAAGTGAAAATATTAAAAAAAAACAACAGAAAAGTGCAAATTTGACTCTTAAAAAGTGCACTATAACTTCCAATTTCAAATCAAATGAGCCCCATCAGAATTTGATATGACCAGCCATTCTATAAAAAACCTTATATGCCACCAGACTATAACTGACAATCCTGGCGCCTGGGCTCTAGGGGGTTGTTCCAACTCTATAGGCATTGTTATATGTTCTTTTGAATATCTGGAACAAAAAGGCTATCTCACGACGTCAGTCAGATGCGTTTGGTGAAAAGAGGGGCAGTCGGAGGGGAGGGGGAGCTAGTTGCCCTCCATCACTTTTGACTCTTAAAAGGGAACTAGAGCTTCCAATTTTTAACCAAATGAGACACCTCTAAAGTTAATGCAACATCCCTTCCATAAAAACCTTAAATGCCACCGGAGCATAGCTTACAACCCTTACCCCCAGACTCCTGGGAATGTTCCAACACCAAAAGCCTGGTTATATGATCTTCAGACTATTTTGAATCAAATGGCTATCTTAAAATTTCAATTGGATGCATTTCAGGAAAACGACGTGTGTGTGTGTGTGAGGGGAGGGGGGTAGCTGCCCTCCGATCACTGTTACTCTTATAAAAGGCACTACAACTTCTGATTAATAATCCAATGAGCCTCCTCCGAAGCTTAGACGACCACCCTTTCTATAAAAACATCATATGCCCCCAGGACATAACTTACAACCCTTGCCCTTAGGGCTGTGGGAGGGGTGGTCGTCCTCAAAGATAAAATTCCCGGATCTTTTAACTACGCTGAAAAAAAGGCCATCTCAAAATTTTGACTGGATGTGTTTGGGAAAACGATGGGTGTGAGAGGGGGGCTGGTTGCCCTCCAACCATTTTTGACTGTTAAAAAGGGTACTAGCCCTTTCAATTTCAAATCGAATGCGTCCTTTTAGAAGTGTCTATCCTTCCTGCATCTGGATTATCAAGTGTGCCTTGCAAATTACTGCTAATTAATATAAATTCTACCGGAACATGTTTCTAGTGATGAGGTTGATATTCAATATCAACCTCATTATCGTGATATCAATCAATCAACCTCAAACTCGATATCAACCAATTAGCACAGATATTTAACAAATCTGCAACATTTCCCCGTGCATCTCGCTCACCTCTGTGACTCCCACAAGATTAGTATAGCATTGAAATCGAATAAGAATTCGATAATAATAGTTTTTTTTTCTTCTAGCACTGAAAAACCAGATGTAGATAAGTTTTTCAAGAATTTTTTGGTTTAGCAGCTAACATAAAGTTCCGATTTAAGGAGCATGTTAGTTTTCATTAAAGAGCAAATGACAAACAAGCATTTAGGGGTGCCAAAACTGTCCTTATTTTTGTAATTTTTGCTATTTCGAGGTTTATACAGATTTTTTTTTAGCTTAATCATGGGGAAAATCTGGAAATTCTTGAAAACTTTTTATAGCTCACAGAAATAGCTCTCTGACTCAATGACAGGTAGTTTTACACAGAGACTTCTAGGCTCGAGAGCAGGATACTTTGCTCCACTTGTAAACAGGAGCTGTCTGAAGATGGGTCTCTAATAGCAAGACATACATGAGAAAAATGCTCCAGGCGTCATGCCTGTTTGAGTGGACTTTAACTACTGCTACTCAAATAAAATGCAACTTTTCTACAGGCTCCAAATTCTATTGGTGGTGGAGATACTCCTTCCAAACATTATGGGGTTATTTTACTTCACATATTGGTTCATGGGTGCAATGAGTTACGGGATGAGAGATCTTGCATATGAACTCAAAACCTATCCAAACCCAAACCTGCTGATGCTCATAACCTGCTTCCAATTCAGAATGTATAGGTAAGACACACATTTTATAATTTTGAACCAGAGCATTGAGTATGATTGAAGGCAGACGTCCACCCCCTTCCCCCCACCCGCCAAAATTTCGGCGTGAAATAAAATTTTGGCGTGAAGCCAAGTGGCCGTACCTTACTTCAACCGAGACATCCATCTCGGTTGGAAAGAATAACCGATCTACTGCCCCCTCCCTACACCCCCCCCCCTCTAAACACACATGTTGGCTAATCATGTATCTGAATGAGATACTAGAGTTCTTCACAAATATTTTTAGACACTCTAGCTCATTTTAGCCAAAAAAAGCAAAAGGACAATATATATAATGGGAGATAAGATTCCCTATTGCAATAAAATCATGTTTCGGGCCATTTTTACTGGTATTCTTATTTTGATAATGACGATTAAAATTAAAAGCAATTTAGGTTTTAACTTTTTTATCCGTAAAATGTTTCAAAAGAAACTGAAAAGATCAGACTTTCTCTTCCAAATTGTATTTGGTAGGAGACTTTTTAGACACAAGATTTCGAATCCCATTTCTATTTTAGGCCAGAGTAAGAAAAGTATTTACGACTAGAAACCCAAGCCGATTTGAAGAAAAACACGAATCTTAGCTGAGACGTAATGTCATAGAATACAAATACAGAGAAGATCAGAAACTCCCTAAGACGCAACGCTAAAACTAATAGCCAACTTTGGGGTATCTTCTGGCAATTGGGAAAAGTATATATGTACTAGGGCAAAACTGTCAGTATTTAGGAAATTAGTAGGTGTTGCCAAATAACTTACCAATAAGCAGAATAGAGTTCTGCGTCTTGTTACTTGTTTATGAGTACAATGTTATCACTCTATAAATTTGCAAGCATGAATAAAATATTTTTTCTTTTTTACTAAACCTAAGCATGCTTGTTTTGAGTTCTACTTGGTTATTTATTGTAATTTCAGTCCGTTTTTGCGTTTCGTTTATTTATTGATGGTGATTTGCAGTAGTATTATGCTTGGAAAATTATTTGGCTTTATTTCTGCTCATTTTTTCATTTAACGTTGCTTTTTAGTTTCTTTGAAAAACCTTTTTTGTGGAATTTGTTTTTAGTTAATAAATAAAAACAAAGGCCAGTCCATCTGTCTCATATACGTTTTCGCCACACAAAAAGAAACTTAATTCATTGGTGGTCTATACGTTTGCAGTTTAACATAGATGATACATGAAATTATATGTCAATAGACCGTGATGAAAGGCGATTCCGAGAAACGAAATGAACTTGTATTTCAGTTGGCTTTTCAATGTTCAATAAAAAATATCATTGTTATTATTATTTAGATAGTGGGTTTAATAAATTTTGTCAGCCAGATAACAAATCCCAAAGATAGACATTTACATTTTAAAAGAAACACATTAAAACCTCTGCAAATATTTTATAAGTATATGACACTTGGCTTATCAAACTAGACTTTTCTTTTTTGTGAATAAAAAGAGAGTTATTAGGTTTAAAGTCCTACCTATTAAGCCAATAATAAATTCTAAAAATCGCCATTTTAATTCTAAAAGCAAAAATATTCATTTCATAGCTGATATTCTGTGTCGTGCCTTTAAATTTTAAGCAAAATTTGTCGTATGGAAGCAATTCGTATTTTGAATCATACTTAATGTTACGTTTATATGTGATTCCTTCTACCCACATGGGTCCTATTTATACCTCGTGATTCCAGAAAGACAAGAAACTCAAAGCTTTGCTGGAGTGGAGTCGTCTTAGGTAACATACTTGTACATTTCTAGCCATATCCGCTAAAAATATTTTGTTTATAAAATATTATTCAATTCTCAGAAACATGTTATTTGCGCGGGAAATTTAAAAGCATACAATCAAACAGTTCGTGGTAACGAACTGTAGTAAGGAGCGACCCGGCTCAATAGTAACCAAAACTCTAAAAAATGGAATTTTGATACCAATACCTACATCAAAAGAATCGCATTTTAATGCTGATTTTAAATATATAAGTTTCATCAAGTTTAGTCTTACCCATCAAAAGTTACGAGCCTGAGAAAATTTGCGTTATTTTAGAAAATAGGGGGAAACACCCCCTAGAAGTCATAGAATCTAAACGAAAATCACACCATCAGATTCAGCGTATCAGAGAACCCTACTGTAGAAGTTTCAAGCTCCTATCTACAAAAATGTGGAATTTTGTATTTTTTGCCAGAAGGCAGATCACGGATGCGTGTTTATTTGTTTTTTTGTTTTTTTTCCCCCAGGGGTGATCGTATCGACCCAGTTGTCCTAAAATGTTGCAAGAGGGCTCATTCTAACGGAAATGAAAAGTTCTAGTGCCCTTTTTAAGTGACCAAAAAAATTGGAGGGCACCTAGGCCCCCTCCCACGCTAATTATTTTACCAAAGTCAACGGATCAAAATTCTGAGATAGCCATTTTATTCAGCGTAGTCGAAAAACCTTATAACTATGTCTTTGGGGACGACTTACTCCCCCACAGTCCCCATGGGAGGGGCAACAAGTTACAAACTTTGACCAATGCTTACATATAGTAATGGTTATTGGGAAGTGTACAGGCGTTTTCAGGAGGATTTTTTTGGTTGGGGGAGGGGTTGAGAAGAGGGGGATATGCTGGGGGAACTTTCCATCGATAATTTGTCATGGGGGAAGAAAATCTCCATGAAGGGAGCGCAGGATTTACTAGCATTATTTAAAAACACAATGAAAAAATAAATATGAAAAAGTTCTTTCAGCTGGAAGTAAGGAACAGCATTAAAACTTAAAACAAACAGAAATTATTACCCATTTGAGGGGCTCACCTCCTCCTAATACCTCGCTCTTTACGTTAAAGTATTTTTAGTAATTTCAACTATTTATTCTACGGCTTTTGTGATTCTGGGGTCATTCTTAATGAATTGGGACAAAATTTAAGCTTTAGTGTAAAGAGCGAGGATCTGACAAGGGGGCGAACCCCTCATATATGTAATAAAAATATGAGAATACAAAAGTTCTTTACGTAAGCTAATTTATAAGTTACGTAAATCTTTTACCAATAAAAATATTCGTAAAAAATTAAAAGTTCTAGTTGCCTTTTTAATTAACCAAAAAATCGGAGGGCAACTAGGCTTCCTCCCCCGCTCTTTTTTTCTCAAAATCATTCGATCAAAATTATGAGAAAGCCATTTAGCCAAAAAAAAAAAAATGCAAATTTCGTTTTAATTATTCCTCTGCGGAGAGCCAAAATCAAAACATGCATTGATTCAAAAACGTTCAGAAATTAAATAAAAAAAAAACAAGTTTTTTTAACTGAAAGTAAGGAGCGACATTAAAACTTAAAACGAACAGAAATTACTTCGTATACGAAAGAGGCTGCTTCCTCATCAACGCCCCGCACTTTACGCTAAAGTTTTTTACTGTTTTAAAAAGAAGAATTGAGAGACAGAGTCAAACTTTAGCGTAAAGAGCGGGGCGTTGATGAGGAAGCAGCCTCTTTCATATACGAAGTAATTTCTGTTCGTTTTAAGTTTTAATGTCGCTCCTTACTTTCAGTTAAAAAAACTTGTTTTTTTTATTTAATATATGAAAAAGAAATCAGCATAGGTCCTGTGGTGGCGCAGTGGATTTGGCCTTAGCTTGGTAATACGGGACCAGAGATCGAATCACGCTGCAGGAATGCACTGCAGGGCCGACACAGGGACCTTAGTAGTCAAGAAGCGTCGTTAATTCTTAAATAATAAGAAATCAGCATAGCCTACTAGGTAAGCCTATCTATTAAGATATGTGTAGGAAATAAACAAAACCAATTTACAGCAATAAATATTATCCTTCATGATTTCTCTACAGCGTAGAAACTAGTCATTCCACTTTACCGTATTATCAGTTTTGGTCTATATCAAACAATTCGTGGCAACGAACTGCAAGTAAGCAGCGACCTGGCTCAATAGACCCCGAAACTCTAAAAACCGGAATTTTGATACCCATAGATACATCGAAAGACTCGAATTATTATACTGATTTCAAATATATAAATTTTATTCAGTTCAAGTTTACCCATCAAAGGCTACTAGCCTGAGAAAATTTACCTGATTTTTGGAAAAAAGGGTAAACAGCCCCTAAAAGTCATAGAATTTAACTAAAAATCACACCATCAGATTCGGCGAATCAGAAAACCCCTTAAGTGGAGGTTTCAAGCTCCTATCTGCAAAAATAATGAATTTTGTGGGTTTGCCAGAAGAAAGATCACGGATGCGTTTCCAGTTGTTTGTTTGTTTTGTTTTTTTGTTATTTTTTTTTTTTTAGTTTCCAGGGGCGATCGAATCAATCCATTGGTCCTAGAATATCATGAGAGGGCTCATTCAAACGGAAATTAAAAGTCCTAGTGCCCTTTTTGAGCAACCAAACAGATTGGAGGACAACTAGGCCCCTCCCCCTTTTTTTCCAAAATCAGCTGATCAAAGTTTTGAGATAGCCGTTATGTTCATCTTAGTTGAAAGGCCCAATTCTGTCTTTGGATATAACATGACCCCGCCCCAGTCCTAGGGGCAAGGTGTCCAAGTTATAAAATGTGCCCATTGTTTACGCATAGTATTTGTTATTGGGAAGTATGCATACATTTTCGGTTGGGTGGTGAGGACGAATTTTCTGCCGGGGGTTTCTCCAGGGGAAAATTTTCCATGGGGAGGGAAGTTTCCAGAGGGTGAATTTGACAGGGGGAAATTATGCACCAGGCGACTTTGCCAGAATTCCTATATAAAGTTCTTTTTATATGTCTTGCTTTCTAATTTTACGCGTGGGGCTGTTAAGGGTAATTGTCCGTTGTAAATTTGCACCGACATTTTGTCTAGAGCATATTTCCGTGGGAAGGGGGGATTTTTCATGGATCTGGCGCCAGATTTTCTGGCATTATTTAAAAACGGTCAGAATTCAATAAAGAAAACAAATTTTTTCAACTGAAAGTAAGGTGCAACATTAAAACTTAAAATGAACAGAAATTATTACGTATATAAAGGGGGCTGCCATCGTCCCCAATACCTCACTCTTTACGCTAAAGTTTGAATTGTGTCCCAATTCTTTAAAGATGACTCCTGAGACACAAGGGTTGTTCAGTTAGAACAATAAGCTTTTTTATAAGTACTAAAGACCTTTAGCGTAAAGAGCGAGGTGTTGAGGAGGGGGCAGCTAAAACATTAAGTTTTAATGTTTCTCTTTACTTTCAGTTTTCAAAAATTAGTTTCTTTATTGAATAACAACTAAGTTCCAATATAGTTCTTCAGGCCATTAGTTTCAAGATGCTAAATGTTTTAATACCTTTCGAAACGAAAAATATGCAGTGCAGGTAATCCTACGATTCTGAATCTCATTCGGTGAGGTACTCAGCAGAATTAGAATGATCAAAAACAAACTTGATCTTAATTCATTAAAATTTAAATGTCAAAAGAGATGACAAAAGTTTATTTGGATTCAGCCTTTATTTTCAGAAAATAAACAGGTCTTATTAATTCTTTTTTATTTTTATTTTTTTAACAGCTTTTGATCGATTATAAAATGGCTAGCTTAAGTTAGTTATACAAAATGTTGGCTAGCCATAAAAACGGAATAGCCTACAAACATATCAATTGCGCTCTTTTATCAAAGGTGGTTCTTTTTCTTCTATCTATGCAAGTCAAAAGTAAAAACAGATTAAAAAATAAATTCAGCCAATATTTTTATCTAGGTTTCTATAATTAACTTTACATTTTTCTGAATATTAGATGAAGTTGGCTGGGTTTTTTTTTCTCTCTTTTTTTTCTCGAAACAGCCAATTGGTTGCCCATGTTTGTCTCAGGAGCAACTTGAGTTGAGTTTGAGACAACAAACATTCAAATTTCTTGAATCTTCCGATTTTTTTCAATGAGGAATTTTTCATTATTTTACTGTCCGGTCGACACCATTAAATGCAACTGGCATAATTATATGGGTTGAGATTAAGGCTTTTTTCTCTATTATACCACAGACAAAAATCTGGACTCAGGAGTCTGGATTTCAGACTCAGGAAGAGTCTGGAATAGTGGATTTTATTATCAGGAGAACAAAACTGAAAATTGATGAGACACAATGCTAAAATCTAAGAGTATATTTATAATTCAAGCAATCTTTTGCATTCAAGTCACTGTAGAAGTTTCAGTAATACCTCAATTTGAGTTAATATGTTCCAACCGATTTAATTCAAACAACAATATGTTCAGGAAGAAAAACAACTAGAAAGGTGTTTTGAGCGTTTTTTTTACTGTGTCAAAAAGAAATGCCTACCTTGGTGCTTTTGGTTGAAAAAAGTATCTTACTAGTATCTTACTAATAGTAGGAAATTTTTGAGACAATTACTATTCTCGTTTTCTTATTCAAATTCCCGGGATATAAAAATTACATAAAAAAAAAATATTTCACACTCAAACTCTGCAAAGGATACGGAGTAGTTTTCATGTTTTTCATTTTTCATTACTCAGTCTTTTTTTTACCCATTTTAGTCATTACTCATTTTTCATTACTCAGTTTCATTACTCATTTTTACTCATTACTCATTTTACTTTTACATTTACATTTCTCAGCATTACTCATTTTTCATTACTCAGTTTTCATTACTTGCAATGGCACCAATCAAGGAACAAAAATAATTTTCATAGGAAAATTACCATCCATGATATTCAAAATTATCTTTCTTTTCTTAACATACCGTGCATCTAGTAACCTTCTCGTTAGTCTGTGTTTTCTCACAATTCATTAATTTTTTAGTCAAATTCACTTAGAAATGCCAGTGAAGTACATAGACTGCAGCGATGATGGCTTCTTTTCAAATCCAACAGAATGGCTTAAATATTACTACCAGCTGGCCCCTGATGCTAAAAACCACACTCACATTCTACTGATCAATGCTTTTCTTTATCCACATATGGACAAATTTATAGAATCACAAGGATTTACTGGCGATGTAACTTTTATATACAACAACCCACCAGCCACCAAAGATACCATTGATCTAACTACACTTATACTAAGAAGAAGTAATTTGTGATCTTTGCTTTTAGGAAATTAAAGTAATATTAAATTAACAGAATAAAATTATCTATATTAGAATACGAGGAAAAGTGTATGCTTATATATATATATATAATATATATATATATATATATATATATATATATATATATATATATATATATATATATATATATATATATATATATATATATATATATATATATATATATATATATATTTATATACCCGTCAAAAACGAAAAAAGACGGAGTATAAAAAAAAATTAATACACTTCAACTACAAACATTCTAAAATAACACTAGTCCAGGGGTGGTTGGCTCTTAAAACATTGGCACTGAATTTTGAGATTCTTCTCTCTATGGCCATGGAAGGGTTGGTGACCTTGTATTTCATAGAGATGTCGCCATTTCTGTACCATAGAAGGAGACGCAGGAGAAACTTGACATATCTGTAGAATACGCTACAAATGGCTTTCTTTTCGGTAGCTATGGATATTTTCCAGAAGGGAGCCAGAGCAAGTAGATAGGGGGTAGTAAAAGCATTATATAGCCGGGCAAGGAGAGGACGGTTGAAGCGATACTTATTGGAAACAAGTAGTCCGTAAGACGCTCGTAGATGGGAACAGAAGTGGTTTGTCAGTGCTGAGCGTGTGTCCTTCAATGTAGAAGAGATAGGGAGGCCAGGATAGGTAAGGGATTCACAGGGCTTAATCAGGGTGTCGCCAATTTTAGAAGTTCTGTTTTACATTCGTTGAAGGAAAGCCCGATCCGCTTGTTTGCCGCTGCAAGTGAGTCGTAATTTGTGTGAAATAAAGATATCGAACGAGAAGCATGAAGAATGTCATCAGCGAAGTTCAGCAGCGATAGACTGATCCTACGGAAAAAGCATGATGGCTTTATTACTTGTTGTGCTTCGATGATAGCATTATTAAACAGTGATGGTAAAGTTTTGCCACCTTGAAGTACGCCTTTTTTGACACTCAGCCTTTCTTTACAAGGAAAAGTGCCAGACGGAGAGGGGATCAGGATGACAGCCGAGAGCTTATTGTACATACTGTAGACAGGGAAATGATGCAAGAGGAAACACCACGCTGAAGGGCTTTGAGCAGGATATGGCCATGGATGCCAAAATCGAAGGCTCTACTAACATCAAGCGCTTCAAAGACGAGAAGATCACCATTTTTATCTGCATCAACAAGAAGATTTGCAAGAACTCTGTGAACTTGTTCCCGTCTTGAGTGCTTTTTGAACCCGAACTGGTCGTCCGGAGTAATGCATCGAAGTGCAATTTCGTCAAAAATAAGGGATTCAAACAACTTACAAAAAGTAGTTGAAGCGCACTGGTCAGCTGGTATACCTTTTTTGAGAATAGAATGGAACAATAGGTTTGACCAACACCAAAGCTGTCTGGAACGATGCCAGTAACAAAAATCATTTGAAATAGCAGAGAAATGTGCTTTAGGAGAAGATTGCTGGCAATGCTTAATTGGGTCCCAGATATACCATCGATGCCCTTAGATTTCTTTTTTTTTTTAGCTTAACAATTTTGAAACGCATCAAAGCACCAGAAAGCCAATATCCTTAACTGCAAACTGGAGCTCCTTATCGAGGGCCTGGCAAAAGGTGTTGTATAGGTAGGAATTAGGGGCTGAAAATTGGTCTCTGAAGTAGTCTGAAGTACTCTGAATATCTCAATTGAATTCCCAATGTCATTTGTCTTCTAACTACAGTCAATGCGAGATTCTTCTTGATGTCAATCTTGATTTAAAGTTGTGACCTGTTTGACCCTTTTTGTGGCCAGAAATGTCAATATGCCAGTTTTAAGAGAAAAAAAAACTATTTAGACGATTTTGAGGCTGGACCCCGGCAGTCCGCAAGCGGAGGTCATCTATATATTAATTATTGTTGTAAGTAGCAACCTCTAAAAGAAACACCTTTATATTCTGCTCCTTCCTCGGGAAAATGGAGGGCTCCACAGGGATTATGTTTAACGTTGAAGGGTCCCAATAACTTGCCACTTTTATTTCTGACACGTTTCGATTCTCGGTATTACTTATAAGGTACAAGGGTATAAGCATTTAGAAATACTTGCACTCCTTCCTTCCTCTCATGGAATTCCAATTCCCCTTAAATCCTTTATCATGACCCATTCACATCCCATTCGAGGATGTTTCTCGTTTGGGCCGAGATGGATTGTCATAAGCCACAATTTTTTGGCAGTCTTATCATCTTTCACCAGCATAACGTGACATTGTCATCTTAACCTTTATCCAACCACGTCCCAAGAAAGTGGGATCAAACCGCATTCCTTGTACAGCTTATTTTCTTTGATGTACTTAAATAGTGCTGCACGAAACGTAGTCATTAGCTATAGCTAACGAGGTAAGTAATACCTAGCAAATTCACTGGTTACAGAGTATCGTCAAATAGCCGTTGGGTAGGGTTTATCTGCGTAAACTAAATGCAAATTTAACAAATTGAATTTAGACTGCAGATTACGGATATTTCTCGGTTACATTGAAAACAAAATCAGAGATAATAAGGAGTTTATATATGGGGCACAAATTTGGACTTTGTATGCAGTTGCTTGAAGTCAGATGTGTTTTCGATCAGATATGCAGAATTCTTCTCAATTACGGTAAAGAAATGCTGTGAAGCTTATACAAAAAGACGGACCACAATGAAAAGCCCAGGATGTCTGACAAGGATCTTGATAATGTTACAAGAATTGCAAAAGTTCTGTTGCAATTTGAGAAAGACAAAAAATGTTTCACCCAAGTTTCTGATATACAAGCCCAATGAGGTCCCTTTATATAGGACACAGTGCCGCTTGTGTTATAAATTATGTAAGTCAAATGTGCCAGAAGCTTGGCAGCATACCTGAACAAAAGAAACGACGCCTCTTTCTTGTCTTGGGCCTAAAGTTCAAAGTTTATTAAGAAGATTTTACTTCTACCTTATTCAGTAGTGGTGGAAAATCCCCTGAAACACAGGTTGATTATATTGTGTGATTTTGTAATACCATAACCAGTCGTGTCGTTTAACTTTAAAAATGATGAACGAAGAGTAGGTGTTCAGTCAAACGGGTATAGAAAAAAAACAACCAATATGAAAACCAGCCACAGCTTTCTGAAACATCAATTAAAGTAAATCAAATTGCTGGTGCAACTGTGATACACCGAGCATTGTTAGTCTGATTCCACGCTGTGAAAGACCTTAACGGTTTGGAAAGTCTTGTTTATATAAACTACACTTCCTCTCAAAGATACCCTTCAGAAAGCTATGGGACACCAGCATAAAATGGGCTTCAAGCGTGTAGGTATTAAATGATTCTAGTTTTCGTCTCACTGCTACTACCACTTGGGCACCTAACAGTGACCTATGTGAACAGTGAGATATGTTCTCACTGCAAAGCTACTGAACACCATGGAATATCGACGGAATAATCTTAGACAAACTACTAAGTCTGGAAATGCTAAGTGACAACAATCAAATTGTTGGTACACAAGAAATTTTTTTTTATAAAGGATAATTTAGGTGTCTTAGTACTTCAAGAGAATGTTACAGTACATGCATCATCAGCAAAACCTGTGAAAAATACAGGAGAGATACATCGGCGCATTGCCATACTGACTACAGGTGAATCATACCTATTGGATATGGTTTCAGGCATTTATCTTCCCGGGAAAATCCCCCCCACGGCTTGTTCGTTTCCAATCACTTTTGACTTACAGAAAAGAGGATTAGGTAAAAGCCAAGGCTGTATCTAGGGGGTTAGAATGTTTTAACCATGGCCATATCTAGGGGTGTTTGAACTCCCCCCCCCCCCCGAAATGTTTACCCGACTCGTAAAAAATTTAACAAAAATGAATATTAACAAATTTTTGATGCTATTTTTGACGTTTTTACCCCCCCCCCCCCCTTCCAAAAAAACAAATTTGTACCCCCCATCCCCTAAACAAAATCTTGGATACAGTTCTGAATATGGTACTGTGATTTTTGAGGCGAGATACTCCTCTGATGATATTGTTTTGGATCCAAATGTCAGCATTGTCAAGCTGTATGTTAAACTTTCTTAACTTGGTTTAACAGTAAAGCTAAATTTAAAAGAAGTCTGACTGTTATTATTAGAATACAATGGGTGTAAAAGTATGTCAAGCTTATAACCCAATTTTAAGTTTGCAATTTCATGTAAACAAGACTCTCCTTGTCCTGAGTTTATGGAAGTATAACACTGTCTAAAATTTTGTCTTTAGCACTGTTTGTGATATACTAAGTAATTCGGATTTTTCCAATGTAAGGAAAGTCTGTTATAAGTTTGCTAAAGATGAATGTACTGCGAACAGCCTCCAAATCAACGAAGGAAAGACTAAAATCCTTCGCTTTAATCCCCTGAAGAGAGACTTTGTGTGCCCTCCTCCTCCTTATCCTAGTGAATCTTCGGCAGTAGTGCTTGGTGTCAAGTTTAGCATCGACTGCTCTTTCAGCCTCCATGTCGATACAATTATCAAAAAGGCAAATAGTGCGATGCGGACACTTATACTAATGCGTCGATTTGGTTTTTCAGTGACACAACTAAGGATAGCCTATCTTACTTACATTCGACCAATTTTAGAGTATACATGTCCCGTATGGGGCCCACAAGTCAATAACACTATTTACCTAAGTGACCAGCTTGAGGCAATACAAAAAAGAGCAGTCAAAGTAATATTGTGCGATGCTTTTACCGAGTATAGGTTAGCATTATCCACTTAAAAAATTCCCTCTCTTCAAGAGCGTCGTCTCAGTTTGATCCTTGAATTTGGCCAATATCTTCTCAGAAGTGATAAATACAGATCGATACTACCACCAGTTTTAGTGAAACATCGAAGTACTAGGTTGAAGAAATTTGACAGATTAGCAGCACCTCCTTCACAATTGTTGATTTTAAACTATTTGTCATCTGATTTTTTTTTTTTTTTTGTCATTTGATTTAATCTTTTTTTCTTTTTTGTAAGCACAAGCGCCATTTAGTTTTATGACTACGAGAGATTGTGCAAATAAAACCTATTCTATTCTATATACCTTTTGCATGTCCGACTGCGGCTGCGTACAGTTACTTAATTGAAAGTTATGGTTAGACAACCCATGCAGCAGCTCCATGTGCATCAATTCATACCTGTATAGCTGGGAAATTGGCCATTTGTGGCAATGTTTGATAATTATAGTTGTTGTTTAAGTAAGTTTGCATCATTTTATTTTCTTTATTTGTGCTCCATCCTTTATTGTTAATCTGATTGGAAATAAAATAAAGGGATGCATACATAGCCTACATAACCTACTTATGAGTGCATATAAGCTATCTTAAGGGAAACATATCATTGGCTTACTGCACAGTTCAGTTTATTTATAAATCAAATACATTTAAGTAATATGCAAGTACCCTCCCCAAGAAAGATACAAAAAGCACAGGTAACTTTTTCAAATTTTAGAAGTCACTATTTTTGCTTTTACAGTTCATATAAAGATTACAATCCAGGGATAAAAGAAATAAATTCTAATAAATTTATTTTTCCCAAGGAACTATTTTATTGCTATCTAGGTGTTTATATCAAATAAATGTGAAGCTGCAAGAGGTAAATACAGTTAATTGCAGTCACATTAGCTTTTATTTCGCATAATTTAACATTTTGTCCCCCTTTCCATACTACACACCATTTCCTTCTGGCTAGTGCAACCTCTTTTATTCTAAAGTTGCTCAGTTTACTCTAAATCCTTCATCACATTCAATTTCTTCTAGCGTAGAAAGCTTAAACCACAAAACAAAGAAAATATGTATAACCCTAAATCAGTGTAGTCTTCTCCCTTCCTCCTATTGAGTTTAAATATGCACTATAAAAAACCCAGTATCATTCAACTTAGAAATTCAAGTTTTTGAAAATTGGTTTTCCGTGAATTTGGGATTTTTTTTCTATTTCGAAAAGATTTCGAAAACAATCTTGCAGACTGAATCTAAAAATTCCATCATACTTTTTCTACCATCCAGTTTTCGGTTTGGTTTTTGTTTCTCAAATATAAATAAAACTCAAAATATTGTTTTTCTGGCAGCAAGAGACAAAATATACTTTTCCCAAAGAACTAAATATACTATTACTATACTGAAAGTTGCAACCAGACTGGGTTTGTATACCAGCTCTAAATTTTATGTCAATATAGCTCATGTACTCATTTGTGGTCAAGAAGATCACAGATTTTTAGTTAAAAGCCTATTAACTAGGGAAAAAGCAGACTGGCTTACCAACATTTGAAACTTCATTGACATTTGTTTCTATTTCCTTCCTCTCAATCAGTTCTAGATTTTCATTAGGTCTTGGCTGGGATTCAACACATTTTGGTTGGACAATCTAAAAAATGGAGATATTTGTTTCCAGAAATTATAAAGGCTGCAAGGGTCAAATAGAAAGGATACAAATTCTTGAAAAAAAAATAAGAAACAGTGTCTTTCATACATTTCTATGTACATAATTTTACAAAGCATTTTCAAAAAAAAAATCAAAGAAAAGAAAACAATATGGTAGAAAATGACACAGGCAGCATGCCAGTACCAGTCTGCAAAAAAGTCTTTGGCAACCAGGCAGTCATCAATCAACAAGGACTGGTACAGCAAGCCATGGAACACAACTTGGGATTTGCCACATGAGCTGCAGCACCTTCAGAATTGAAAGACATCCAGATGATGTGTACCAATTGCTTTCAAATCAGGGTGATTTTAAGGTAGGTAATAAAACTCCCAGAGATTATTGGGAATTAACATATGAAATAATTCCCAAGAATTTGGTTCATCTGGCTCACAACTGTCTTCAAGAATTAAATGCCAGTTCCTCTGGAAGGCAATTAGTTATCCTATCGAAAATCTACCCATAATTTAATCAAGTTAAATGCTGTAAGGTAACCTATTGTATGAACCATAATTTCTTCAATGTACAATCACAGAATTACAGCATTCAAACACTAAGTAAAACATTACTCAGTTGTTTCTTGTCCAATAAATTAATGGTTTTTCCATTGTTTCTTCTTTTTCTTCTGTATTGAATGGCAAAACTGTTTCCAGAGCATGGCACATTATGATCTTTAATCATGGGGAAACATATCTAATAAAAGACTAAATTATTCTTATCACATGGCCCAGATGTAGCAATACGTGTTTCTTTTTCTTTGCAATCCACATCATACAAGTCAGTTCAAGTTAATAAGTCAAAAGTGGAAAATACTGAGCGAGAACTGGTGGAAAAAAGTCATCAACAAGAATCATAAAAATCAATTTGGATGCCAAAATCAATTTGTAAAAATTATACATATTAGTTAAAATAACATCAAGAGAGGTATTTCCCCGAGTCGTCGGTGTTTTAACAATTTGCTTTACTTTAAGTGAAGCACACAAGGAATCCATTTTAAGGTCATTGGCATCGCCAACTAAAAAAAGGCCAGCATTGGGGTACTTAGAAATAACAAAATCAGCACTTGCCTGTAATTGCTGGATAAAATTACGTTTTGACTCGATATTTTGATTTGGGGAGTAATAGAAAACAGCTATTACAATAATACTAAATGGACGAGGGAGTACTTTTGGTCTAACACTTAGCCAGAGGATTTCATCATACTCGGATAAGTTAGGGACTAGAATAACCTTTGGGTAAAGGTGACTCTTAGTAAAAAACAGAACTCCACCACCTTTTTTCCCGAGTGGGTGGTCTGAAGGACGGAGTTTAATAAACTCTGAATAATTTGTCAGGTGTAGGGACCCTGGGTCATGGGATTGAACTTCAGTAACAGCTATAATATCTATCAAATGTGATTCTGAAACCACCTCGAGTTCAGAAAGCTTTTCAAAATTAAGACTTTCAGCATTAGTAACTAAAAGCTTAGGAAAAACAAACCGATTGGGGAATCGCGACAGGGAAACTTGATGGGTTTGAGAATTTCCTGGGGGGTAGGGTTTTAATTTAATTTTATTATGCTTTGGAGAAGAAAGGTAAGAGAAGGATTTGCTTTGGGGATTTGGATGTGGGGGGACGGGCAAGGATATGGACGAAGCACGAGGACTTATTATATGACAATTATTGGACGGAAAAAGTCTCAGACCTGAGTCACGTTTATAGGGTAGGCACGAGGGATAAAACGAATGGGCTGGGGTTTCGTAAGGTGCTGGGAAAGGGGGGCTGGGTGGGAATAGTGATTCATGTCCGTCAAGAAATTGCTGGTTTGCGGCGGAGTAGGGAGGGTATGGGGCAGCATACTGTAAGGGGGAAGGAAATATGACTTTTGTATACGGAGAGGGAGAGGAGATAACAAGGGGTAAGGAGGGGGAGTATGTAATCGGGAAGGGTTTATTAATTGTTGATCTGAGAATGCAGGGGGATAAGAATGAAAGTCGACAGGAACCTGACCAAGGGGAGGAGGGGGTCGTGAGTGCCTTCGACGCTGCCCTAAAAAAGGTTGGGTTTTAAACCTACCCCCCGCGTCTGATGATACATGAGCAAAATTACACGACTTAAAATGCTTAGTAGATTTAGCAGGATTAAGGTGGCTTCTGGGCAGCCCAGTTTTGTGGAGCCTACTACGACGTTTAATTGGCGATTCAATATGAGCTTTTGTACAGCCAAAGCACCTTCCACTTGAAAACTTTTTACAAATATCAACATGGGGGTATTTACACAGATTATTTGTACAACGGCTAAAAACAAAAAATTTACAAATGTGTAAATATTTACAATTATTAGAAATACATCTACTATCTAAGAAGTTAAAACACACATTAGGTTTATTGCGCGTAAAATCATTAAGCTCATTTTTTTGAATATTTGATTGCATTGTGTAAGGATTTCCGCTTGTCAGTTCAACTGCATTGTCACTTTTCAAAGATGTGTCGTTAACACTGGATTTCAACAATAAATTATCTTCGGTTGAAGCGAGGTCAGTATGATTAGGTTGCGTAACCTTTTTAATCCCTTGAGAAAATTCTGACGAAGGAAGTTCACTAGCCCTTGCTTGATGAACCGAAGAATTTTGGTAATGAATATTTGCGGAAGTATCAGCTAAATGAGGAATTCTGGGCTGTGTAGGGGAATTTAAAGTATGTAAAGCTTCAACAATTGCGAGCTGAAAACCGACTTTTAACAATTTGATTTCTTTGTCCTTGAAGAGATTCTGGCGCTCGTAAAGATCAGACAAGCTATCATAAAGAAATTCGAGATTAATCATCCGTTTCTTGAGATTGACGATGTCTGCATCTTTTTTTAGGCAATCTTCACAGGTATGGGGCTCAAACACACTAGCCTTTTTTGCATTGCACGTCAATTCATCTTTACCGGAGCAAGAAATTTGTGGAGTAATTTCGGGTTGATGGTAGGTGGTAATTTTTGCAGAATCAATCGATCCAGGGGAACTATTTTTATCATTATTCGAAACACGAGGTACGGATGGGGAATTAACAATACCAATTGGAATGATCACTTCCAGTTGATTATCCTTGGAATTAGTTGAATTTTCTTCAATAGAAATAAGGTGAGGCTTTTTAACCTCGGGTGGTTGGATCACTTCAGGTTGGTTATCGTTGGTAATAATCTCGTCATTTACGACCATTGTTGATCGGCACTGTACGCATAACCATTTAGGGTTTTTTAGGCGACTACTTTTTGTGATGCCAGCACAAGCTGGGTGCAACCATGCATTGCACTTAGAACACTGGAATGACCCAGTTCCACATTTTCTGTAGCAATCATTACAAGGATGGGACATTCTAGGCTAAGGAACAAAAACGAGACACAGACCTTGAATTGGAAACTATATCTTCAACTGAAACCTGGTTGCCTAAGCCAGGATTAGCACTGGTACTTGCTAGAGAAAAGTTCAACAAGGCTGATCTCGCGTCTTCACTTAAAAATCACAGGTGTCATTTATTAAAAAAGAGACGTCTTGACAGGCCAAGATCTAAATGAAGACTCCATTTAAGATCTTGAATCTTAATGGAATCTAAATGAAGACTCCATTAATTTGGCATCGCCAAATCAAATTGGCGATGCCAATGACCTTAAAATGGATTCCTTGTGTGCTTCACTTAAAGTAAAGCAAATTGTTAAAACACCGACGACTCGGGGAAATACCTCTCTTGATGTTATTTTAACTAATATGTATAATTTTTACACCCCTCCCTCAACTTTGCCCCCATTAGGTGGGAGTTATCATCTTTCCATTCTTTTGTCCCCCTCCTCAACTTTTAAGCATACTTTCTCAAAGACTTATAGCACTTACCGCCCCCTTCAAAATTCTGGTCTTCTTTCTTTTGGTATGTGGCTGAGTACTGAAGATTGGTCCGACATTTATAGCTTACAAAACCTTGATGAGAAAACAGCCACGTTTCATAAAAAGCTAATTGATAAATATCAAATTTGTTTCCCAGAAAAAAGGTTTAAAAGGTGCTCAAGTGACAAACCCTTTATTAATCAAACAATAAAATCGCTAATTAGAACCAAATTGAAGCTGTTTAAGAATGGTAAACTCGATCAAGCCAATATATTAAGAAAATCAATTAAAAGAGAAATTCGTAAATTGGCACGATCATACTACAAAAATAAGATCGAAGAATTGTTCACTAATAAGCCAAAAAACTGGTATTCCGAGGTTAAAAAGCTATTTGGCAGGAGTCTTGACCAGCTTAATTTCAACTTACCAGAGCCCCCTGATGTTACTGCAAATAGTCTAAATAAATTTCTCGCTTCCATTGTCCAGAGCCTTCCAGCATTGCCAATCCAATTATCAACAGGAGCCCCATCCCCTCTTTTCCCGACTGTTTCCCCGTCTGAGATTGAAAGAAGAATTGATAAACTAAGAAAGACAAGTGTTTGTCCTTTGGATATCCCATTTCCTCTTATTAGAGCCTTCGGTGATTTCCTGTCTAAGCCCTTGTCTGTCCTGTTTAACGAAATTACTAAGTCTGGGCAAATTCCAACAATTTGGAAACAGGGTTTTATTACCCCTTTGAAAAAGAAAAACGGAAAGCCTGGCTTTGATGGCGTTCGACCTATTACGCTTACTCCTATTTTTTCAAAATTGTATGAAGGATTCCTTGCAGATTTGCTAAAGGAAAAAATCCTACCTCTTACTGACCTGAAACAATTTGGAAACCTAAAATCAACTTCTACTTCCCACTACCTCGTTTCTCTTATTGACCACATCGGGAAAATCCTCGAAAAACCTAATTCCTGGCTAAACTTAATTTCTATTGACCTTCAGAAAGCCTTTGACCTTGTTAACCACAATATTTTAATTGAGAAACTAGAAAGCGAGTTCAATATCGAACCCTTACTGGTAAAATTGGTTGCCTCCTTTTTAACAAATAGATCACAGGTGGTTAAATACCAGAACCATTACTCAAATCCTCTCCCTATCTACAATGGCATACCCCAAGGAGCTCTCCTAGGCCCCCTCCTTTTTTCAGTCATGGTTAACAGCCTTGCGAAGGAAGTTCCAGACCGTTGGAAATTTGTTGATGACCTAACGATTGTTGAAAGTTGCTTCAGAAATTTACTAAGTGACCCTATGAGTATTCTCAATGAAATTGGAAGTGAGGCTTTGGACCTAGATATGACCGTAAACCCCTCTAAGTCCATGATAATGCCGATTTGTTTCCTCAAATCCTCGCCCTGTTTTCTTAATCCTATCCCTCCTGAAATTTATGCATCCTCGGTTAAATTACTTGGAGTCACAATTTCTTCAAATATAAAGTGGGATATCCAGGTTAAAGATATCATCCATAAAGCTAATGCGTCTATCGCCCTCCTTAAGCTCCTAAATAAATATAGCGTCCCCCCTTCTCACTCCTTAAGGTTGTACACGTCTTTTGTCCGTCCGCATCTTGAATATGCTTGTCCAGTTTGGCACCCTGGCATCTCCCGTGAAGAATCAGACAAAATTGAGTCAATCCAAAAAAGAGCCTTGCGAATAATTTTCAAAGAAGGCAAGGTGCCTTACTCTCTGCTCCTAAAAAAAGCTAGTTTGGAAACCCTTGAGCGAAGGAGGTCGTCGTTGTGCCTCCGTTTTTCAAAAAATGCAATAACGAACCCTCGGACGGCAAATATTTTCCCCAAACGTCACTCACCATCCAGATTACGACAGCCTCGAGCTGTTTCTGAGCCTATCCCAGTTTTGTCTCCCATTCGCTGCATTACTTCCAGATATGAAAAAACCTTTGTCCCCTTCATCACAGAAAAAATAAATAAAATAGCCAACTAGTTTCTCCCCCCCCCCTTCTTTTTTTTGTGAGGTGCTTTAGGTCGTTACACTAATTTGCTTGCCTCCCGCTGTTTTGGTTTAGTTTCCCTTTTAATTCATATGTGTTTTTCGTGTGTTTTATGCTTCGTTCTTTTTTTGTGAGTTTTTGGACTTTTTTTTAGTGTCCCTTTTAATTTGTAGATATATATGTTTATTTCTTGTTCATTTCTGTGTTATTATACTTTTTTGTCCCCTTTCCTTTTTTTTCTGACTTATATATTTATTTATTTGACTCATAATTTGATTATTTATTATTATTAGCTTTGTGTTTTTTGCTTTGTTTGATTTATTAGTCGACTCCGAAGTCCGAATTCGGCCCTTTGAGGGCTTGTGATAGTGATTTTTTTGAAATAAATATCTTATCTTATCTTATCTTCAATTATTTTTTAAGGGGAGGATATTAACAAAATTATCTGATAATTTAAAAAAGAAGTTCCCAGAAATTCAAAAATACAGGATTTCCAAGAGAAACTTGGCCCCAGGCCTCCTCCCTCCTATATGTGTCCCTGATTTACTCCAGGTCATGGTAAAACTTAGCTTATTTATCTCTTTGACTGATTTCCATTTCCTTACTAAAAAGTGAGGTGTTGTTGTACAGATTCGCTTATAACAATTATTTGGGTTATATCTTATTAATTTGTTTTATAAAGTTAATTTGATTGGGTGCTTAATGAGCAAAATGGGTCAATTAAGTTACTTAAAAAGCATTTATTGCACAAGAAAGATGGATGGGAGACTAAAAAAAACAAAAAAAAACAAACAAACTATATGAAATAAGGTCCACATTTAAAAAAGAAATTAGGAATATTGCCAGACCTTCAGTACAAGGAATACATGTCTGGCTTTATACACTTGGTTTTTGAAAATCATGGATAATAGTAAACTATGTGAACAAAGTTTATTCTCTAATGTTACAACTTATTTCTGCATATAAAATTATCCTACCCCGTGCTGCTATGAGGTTTGAAACCCCTACTAGACATAACAAAAGATATCCAAATATTGATCAAGTTGTAGAATAGCCTATGGTGGCAAAACAAAGATCAGAAGCTATGTCACATGCTGTGGCTTGGGCTGTTTTCCTAGCTTTTGATTAACAACATGTATCCTGGTAGTGCACAAAAGCAAATGACATTCCATGTTTGGCTTTATGCACTTGGTTTTTGAAAAACATGGATAATATTAAAATATATGAACAAAGTTTATTCTCTAATGTTACAACTTGCTTCTGCATAAAAAATTATCCTACTCTATGCTGCTAAGAGGTTTGAAACACCCCACTAGACACAACAAAAGATATTCAAATATTGAGCAGGTGGTATACCAAAGATCAGAAGCTATGTCAAATGTTGTGGCTTAGGCTATTTTCCTAGGCTTTATCCTAGTAGCATCTATCCTGGTAGTACACAAAAGCAGATGACATTCCAAATAATCTTCATGGTTGTTACTAAAATGGAAGTACAGATATTATTTTAGCTTTTATGACATTATCTAATGAGCTAGCCTAATCATCCTCATTTCCATCATCCGACGATGGCTGATTTTAAGTGGGATGCAAACAAAAGTAACAAGACATCATTTTTAGCTTAGGCCAGCCCAATGTGCAAGAGTTGTTGTTTTAAGACCCTTGACATAAAAAGATCAAGGTAAAGTAACCTATTGAATATCTAGAGAAAATTATCATACAAACCCATAAATTTTCTAAGGGCAGGGATTTGAATGTCTTGTTATGAAAATAATTTTGTTAATTATGCATGAAGATTCTTTCTAAGAAGGAGACACTATAATAGCAGAAGAGTACTATCATTATATTCTCTATTCAACAGTCTTTCTAAATATAAGTCACTACAGCAACAATTGCCCACTTCCCTTGATGGAGTCAGATAAGATCAAGCCCTAAATAGCATTTATTAATTATTTTTACTTGTATCAATAACAGTCTCATCCCTGTTATGCAGGCAGAGTATCCTCTTATCCAACCTATAACATCACATCATTGTAAAAGAATGAGAACAACTGGATAAATAGATTATTTTAAAATGATCAAAAAGGATATCTCAAAACAGAACAAACCATGAAAACGTGTTTAATACAAACTTCTTTCATATTATAAAGGAAAATTTTATTATTATATTGTTTAGTGATTTTGTATATAATCTAGAGCTATATATGGCCTTGTTATAGTGGAATAAGGCACATTGGAAGGGACTCAATTCCCATTGAAAAATCCCCTTTAGTGATCAGTTTGAAGCCTCCAAACATTGCAAGTAACATGTTTTTTGTATATCTGAAAACCCAAAAAAATCCAAGCAACTTGTGCCATTGTGATTGTAGCAAAGAGATATACTTTGTTGTGACTTGTGACAAAACTATTGTATCATCAGCAACCACACTATAGAACTTGGCAGGATTAACTAATGCAAGAATTTCTTTAAGAATCTCTTTGGCAAAACAATAAATTAATTCATTTTGGGTTATTTTGCTAGGGTGTCTGGTAATTATAGAGGCATTAGCTTTGTTTCAACAGAAAGAACATTACTTAGAATGGTGATACTTTTTAGACTTAGAGATGGTGTTGATAAAGGTTAAGAGAAGTACCTCAATCATCAATCTCCTTTAGTCCTCAGTTTTATAGATAACGAGAAAGCATTTGATTCAACTGATGGAAGAGCTTTAGCAAAGACCCAGATAAATAAACTAATTGGTTATTTTTATGTATGAGAATAACATTGCTGCAGCTAAGGTAGGAAATGAGGCTAGTATCTGGTTAAACATTTAATAAGGAGTTATGCAGAGTTGCAGTCTACCCCCATTTCTATGGATCATTTTGATAGACTTTGTCCTAAGGACAAAACGCCTCATTTTGGTAAGTGTCTGAAGGCTTGCATTAGCCTTGTGGACTGTTAAATTAATATGGGGACTGCAACTACAGTCACTAGTGAAAGTTACTCCCAAGATTTTCATTTCGTTCACAATCGGGAAAGGGACTAGAGGCATATCTAGCAGATTTCATAGCAGAGCATGAAATCAAGTGAACTCATCACTCTAGAGTTATGGATATACATATATGAATGGTCATTTTGGACAGCATACAGATTGGAGAAAGCAGACTGAAGTATTTGAGATCTAGAGTGATCTGGCACTGAGAGGTCCCAGCTCAAATCCCCAGCAAGGATAACATGATGAGTTGCACAGGCACACTGCTGCAAAGATTTAGCAAGCTTTATTGTTACACAAGAAAACTTTTATTTGGGAGCCAAGTTCTTGTAATCAGTTGGTAAGTGGCAGCAACATACTATCAGATTTGCAACTGTTACGCCAAGGAAACACTTGTTCTTGACAAATGCTGATGCCAAAAGGTGAGAACTGATTAGTATCAACAGTTTACCAGAAGTTCTTCTTCTGCCTGAATTCTTAGCTGGCACCACAAAAATGTGAGTTTTGGCATTCACTTTTAACAGGGAGAGCAAGTTGGCTGAAAGGAAATGTTCTTGTAGACACAAAACATTGTTGAAAGACATCAAACATTCAATCAGTGGGAGTTTATTGACTACACTGCCATTCAGATTCCACAAAGATACTTTTAGCTCATGGTTCTTCATGGCTTCATTGAGAGCTTTCTGGCTGCAGGACACTTAACACAGTAGCATGGATTGTCTGTCTGCTTACAGAGAGCACACTTCAGCCCAGCACAAGTTTGGATGAATAAAATTTGGAGGAAGCTAAAGCAATGACAGCAGTCAAGTACAATTCTGAAGCATGGGTGCTCCAAAAAAAGGAGGAGTTGCTAAATGTTTTCCAGAGAAATTCCCTACATATTGTTTTGGATATCTAGCCAACTGACTGACAAGCTGTCCAAAAATAGTAAGCTTGTCCAAAAATGTGGTTCAATCCTGCTTTCTAGGGCTATAATGAGAAAGGTTGAGAAGTCAAGGACATTTTTTGTGGATAAAAGGTGACAAATTGTCAAAGTTCATCCTTGTCAGCCAGCCATCTAGGGACAAAGAAAAGTAGGTTGTCCCTGAATTGTGTGGGAGAATGTCATAAAGAAAACTTTAAGGGAAATGGGAACTCCTTAGAGGTGTGTAAAGTGGGAGGCTTTGAGCAGATTGGGACAGAGGAGCAGTATGCACAGCTAAGTTGGTAATGGGCAGCTTTGTGTAGTAATGAGCAGTTAGTACAGTACTTGCATCTGTTGATGCTTTGTTTTCATTGAGTGGGTTCCTTCACAAATCAAAACCATTAGACATAGCTTATACTTGTTTATAAAAAAAATTCAGATCTGTTGGATACCATAGAGGCCTATTATGTAAAATTTTTTGTTAGCCTAATATACACAACAATCAAAGTAAACCTGACACATACAGTATACTACAAGGTAAAAAATTTTCTGTTTAAGCACTTTTTAGATTTTGTAAATACCTATATGCTATGACTATATAAATCCCAAATGGAAGCATAGGGGAAAAAGCATAAAAAAGACCCCAAGAAGACCTATTGTGTTAATATTATCTCTATGTAAGCAATGAAGAGTCTATATATTCAAATGTTACCTAGACATTTTGTTAGGCTAACTCTAACAAACAAAATGGCAATCTTTTTAAACAGTAGAAAGTTTGATAGGCTGATTGATATTTTCAATTAAACTAAAGTTTTGGTATAAGCCTAGGATTCCAATTATACATACAGAAAAATATTAAGAAAACAATTTTACTTCACAATATGAAGAATAATCCATGTTTTCACATTTGGTAAGGGGAGAATCTTTATCTTCTTCACTTATTTCCTTGTTCTTCTAGTTTTTCTATGATTTTTATGAATTTCTTAGAATCTACATATGGTAGATGGTAGAAGCAGCATAGTCTCCAGTTCAGAACACTTAGAAATGATAATTCTAGAAGTGTATCCATTTCTGGTTCACCCTCCTCCTCCATTGGGCAAACTAAAAATGTGTAAAATGGGCAGGGTTTTAAAGCTGAGGGAAAAGTAGAGGTTGTACAATATGAATGAAATTATATTTTAAATTGTAATTCCAGTTATCACTGGTAATTTCTGTATGGTAGGAAATCAAAGGTAACTAAAAAACTCAAGCATCCGTTGATGTTAATATCCACTTTCACTTTTTTGAGTTTAAACTAGCAAGCTGTTTGAAGAAAACAAATGTCCAATTTTGCTTATACATAACAGTACCTATACAGCAAAGCAAATTAGTCCATGAGCCCTGCAGGCAGCAGTGTGAAGTCTGTATTCTAATAAGTTGACTTGTTAGTTGATGTTTATGACCTAGGCTACTTTTTGTTTACTCTTTCAGGCTTGCTCACTCTTTTGTATTTACTCAATAAATATAGAATACAGACCTGGCCCTGCTGCCTGCAGGGCTCATGGACTAGGCCTAATTTGCTTTGCTCTATAGGTAATGTTACCTCAGTATTCAACCAAATTTGTTTCACCAAGGCCTTCCCATAGCCAAAGCATCTTTTCAAACAAATTGAATCTTGAACTGAAAAACAGTATAATCTCCATTGCATCAGAAGGCATTTCTTCAAATGCCTTCAAATGGAACAAAAACATAATATTTGACTAATCATTCTGATTCACTGGCTAGTTTAAACTCAACAGTGAAATTGGATAATTAGCATTAATGGATACAGAAGTTTTTAATTACATTTTGACTTACTACTATACAGAAATTACCAGCAATAACTGGAAATAGTAGCCTATTTCAAATACAATTTTATTCACATTGTACAACCCTAACATTTCCCTTGGCTTCAAAACCCTACCGACTTTACACATTTTCATTTTGTTTCATTTCATTTCATTTGTTGAAGGGGGATTTTAAAAAGCTAAAAAATGATTTTTGAGGGCTAAAAAGTGGATGCACTTCTAGAATTAGCATTTCTAAGTGCTCTAAACTGGAAACTAACCTATGCTAGCCAGTTTAGACAAAACTAAACATGAACCCTATATATTAACAGAGTATATACCCCCACCCCCCTAATGTGCAAATATATATAGCCTACCTAGAATTGCATCTTGAATCTATATATAACATTCATTTGCATCACAAAAGAACTTTACCCTCACCCCCATAATGTGCAAACATATACCCTAGTTTTGATATTTAGAGTATTTCCTAAATTGATTATAGGAAATGGTAGTTGGAAAGCACAAAAATGTAGGGTACTTTTAATATGCTAGAAACAGGAAGTTCATGATATATCTCAATATATCATACTAATAATCTTCTGATTATGCTTACCTGAAATTTCAAGGCATCGTTATAATATTTTTTTTTATCAAACTTGGCCCCAAAAGATAATTTCCGGAATAAATCATAAGCATCCATATCTCTTCTATTTTGTAAGACTCTATAACCACGTTCCAACTATTTATATATTTTAACTTTTGGCAGTGTGGGTAGGTGTGGCAAAGTAGGTAGCAGCACAGGTGAGTTTGCGTTTTCGCAGGATCGGTTAAAAGTATGGTAAATTGTCTAAATAATCGACTAGAAAGTATTTGCGTTTTGTAATTAAGTATCTAGCTATACCTCTGCAAATTTTTACAGTAATTATATTAACGCTTTTTCTTCCAAAGGACACTTCCTCCAGTTTATTGGATTTGGACAAACTTTGGTGGCATAAAAAATGAAACTTTCAGAAGAATCACCAGCATGGAAAAGGACAGTGTATTGCCTATCATATCTTTTCTCAACTCTGATTTATATGGTTTTATAGAGTGCTATATAAACCTGTATTAATGCTCTAGCCACATTAAAGTCGCATTTGTCGATAATATAGAACTTACGAACGACTACACTGCTGACTCTGTTTGCCATTCATAATTTCTCGAGTTAGGTATTATCTAATTTTCAAGCATTAGATTATGGAATGACATATCACAGTAAAGAGTTAAGGCATAATTTTTGGAACTAGAAAACATGGCTGCTTAGATAAGCAGTTTTTCTATTTGTACCAAAAAAAATGTAAAGAAGAGAAGGCGAAGATTGAGAATAGTTAGAAGCAGCTGAAAATATATAGATTGTTTAACCCTTAATGATAATCTGTCGATTGTCCTAGTTTTTGTTCTGTGTATGTTTCAATTAATTGCTCATTTTAATTTTTTTAACTTTAGGATTCGTTTATTAATCTACAACAGCACGTGTTATTGTGTTGCGAGAGCAACACTTTGATTTTGTCCCGGTTTTTTTTCCTATGCCGCCGATCTCAGCTTATTCCTGGAAACTGGTAAGGGTCTAACCTGTGCAGTTTTTAAGGAAAGTGTGGACCTCAGGCCGGATTGATGAATATGACATTATATTTTGGAAAGCGCCGCAAAACTCTTGCCTGGGCCCAAAAAGGATGGTTTTTGCTTGTCCACGAGCCAGAGCCTATGGTGTGCGAAGTGAAGTGGAGTTATATAGCATATGTCAGAGAGGAGTATCTGAAGTTGTGCAGCTTATCTTAATCTTTATTTCATAAACTTTGTATCGATTAAATCACAAAAAAAAAAGAAAGTTGAACAGGCTTGTGCGTGAGAGTTAATTGCCCGGCCTGATTGAAAACTCCTAACCTGCATCACTGACACATATTTTTCCAGGATTAAATTTCTAGGAGCTCTGCATTAGAACTCAACAATGATAATGATCTTTTTCTGGGTATTTTTGTGACAAAAAAGTACACATGTTTACCAAAAGTAGCCCAATATGGAGGGAAGAAAGGGGCTAATCGCATTTTTTATTATATATACCAAAATTTTTTGTCGCTTTTAGCCCCTTTGGGGCTAGAATACTGTCATGATTAAGTAGCTATATAAGTCAAAAGATGCAATATCAAGGTTAAAAGGATAGGGTAGATGTACACTTGTATACATGGCCGGATTTAAAGCTTTGACGCTTCTAGGCCCAAGCGTTTTTGTGATATTTTAATATAAGTGGTCAGTGGTCATGGAATAATATTTTAATAAAATATCGTTAATAATATATTTTTCTCTTTTTTGGGGGGGGGGCATGGAGGAAGGGCCAGAGATCAGCTCCATTTATTTTTGGGATAAAATATCATTAATAAGATTTTTTAAGGGGGGAGGAGGGCCATCAAAAAGGGCCAAGTGTCAGCTCCCATACTTTTCGGAATAAAATATCGTTAATAATTTTTTTGGGGAGGCGGAGTCGGGTCATGGAAGAGGGGCCAGGAGTCAGCTCCCATGATTGTTAGAGTAAAATATCGTCGATATGTTTTTATTGGGCAATCGGTCCATGGAGAGAGGGACAGGGATGAGCTTACCCTGTTTACAGACTAAAATAAGGGTAATAAGTTTTATTTAGAGGGGGTAGGGCCATGGAAGAAAGGCCAGGGATCAACTCCTTTGATTTTTGTAATGAAACATCTTTAATAAAGTTTTTGGGGGTAGGGCGGGGCCATGGAGGGAGGACCAGCGGTCAGCTCCATTGATTTCGGAATACAATAATGTTAATAAGTTTTTTGGAGGGTGACCATGGAGGGAGGATCAGGCGTCAGCTTTCAAGATTTTTGGAAAAAATATCGTTAATAAGTTTTTTCTGGGGGAGGAAGGGCCAGGGGTAAACTCCCGTGATTTTTGGAATAAAATATCGTCAATAAGTTTTTTTTAGAGGGATGATGGAGGGAGGGTCAGGTATCAGCTCTCATGATTATTGGAAAAGATATCGTTAATAAGTTTTTTCTGGGGGAGGAAGGGCCATGGAGGGAGGGCCAGGGGTCAACTCCCGTGATTTTTGGAATAAAATATCGTCAATAAGTTTTTTTTTTTTGGGGGGGGGGGTCAATCCCGGAGTTTTTGTGATATGGTCTTTCGTCTATACTGAACTATACAGTTGATAATACACATTCTTGCCCGAGGCTGAATAGACTGAAAATTCGTTTGAATAAGTCAAATTTTCTTATTTTATATATTCCCAAAGGGAATAAATAAAATATATATATATATATATATATATATATATATATATATATATATATATATATATATATATATAAATATATATAATATATTTATATATGAAATATGTTTAGCATATAAAATATATTTACTCCCAAAGGGAATAAATTTGGGAATATATTTCCAAAAGGATTGTGTCAAAATCTTATGCATCTGAACTTAGCATTGATCTATGTGGTTGCTGGATGGTCAACACCAACGTGATTCGGTAAGAAACACATAAGAGCGTCAAAGGATACGCTTGTATGCATATACACACATGTACACCTGTATACAGGGCTGGATTTAAAGCTTTGACGCTTCTAGCCCCAAGCGTTTTTGCTGCTCCGTTTTTTTTTATATTTTTGGGTAAATCCCCGAAAAGTTTGTCATAACAGAAGCACTGAACAGAACGCAACTGATGAGCCAAAAGTAATGAAAGAGAGAGGTGATACTAAACTACTCAGTGATAATATATTGCGCCCCCTGGCATTTTGTGACCCTAGACCTGGACCAAGTGAGCATATTGGTAAGTCTGGGCCTCCCTGTATATGCTATAAACACCTATTCAAGTGTTCTATACGCTTTTGCACACGTTTAGGCTAAAAAACAAAACAGACCTCGCATTTTTTGGTTTAAGTGTACTTGAGGCCCTGGACTCACGATTATGGCACTCAGTTCTCTATAGGTTTTAATACTCCATTAGTAACCATCTCGATGAAGACATTAATGATATTCTTTTCTTTTAATAGAGTATACAGATTTAAAAATATATTTCTTTTTTTTAGATGGGTTGGGGGATATTGCTTTTTGCGGCTGAGCTCAAGGGGTATTTTTTACACGGTACATTACTATAATCTTTATTTGTAAGGTTTCTAGTCTCGTGGACGAAATGTGACATATTTTGTTCTTGGAGTGTTTGTAATTTACCACCCCTCGGACAATCTTTTTTCTGCTCGGGGTGGCCGCTAAACTAACGTATTATTTCTTTTGTTTTACATTAATTTCTCTGAAAAGAACTGGGCAAAAATTACTTCATTTTGTTTAACTAACCTCAAAATGTCCAGAAGATCCCGTTCCTATTGATACAGGAAAACAAATATTGACCAGTTCTCACCAGTTTCCGCTATTTATCAAAGACTTCGTAGTGATGAACTGTAAGTAAAGAGTGACTTGGGGTAATAATAACTGGAATTCTTAAAAAGAAATTTTGATAACAATCGATGGGTAAAGAGAGTTCATTTTTGATACTGATTCCGAATGTCTAAAATTCATCAAGTTTGAAGTTACTAATCAAAAGCTACGAGCCTGAGAGAATTCGGTTGATTTCCAAAAAAGGACGGACCCCCCCCCCCCCCAAGTAGAAAAGAGATCCTCACGAAAATTTCACCGTCAAATTCAACATAGCAGAGAACCCTATGATGAAGGTTTTAAGCTTCTATCTACAAAAATATGGAATTTTGCGCTTTTTTTGCAGAAGAAAGATCACCTATGCGTGTTTATTCGTTCTTTTTTTTCTCAGGAGTAATCGTATCGAACCAATGGTACTAGCAGATCAGGAGGTAGCTGATTCAAATGGAAATCAAGAGTTATAGTGCTCTTTTCAAGATGAAAAGATTGTGCCACGGGAAAGTGACGTTATCTGCCTATTTATGGCACCAAACTAGGATTTTGCTCCAAAGAGGACCAATTTGCAGTTGATTGAAGATTGTGAGATAGCCAATCGATTTAGAAGTATCAAAAAACTATATATTGAGCTTCCCAGTTCCAGAGGAAGCAAAGTCACACGGTGGCACATATGTTTTTGAAAAGTCACGTAGTTCACACAGGTTCCTTCTTGTTCCGTCAAAAAATTATTTTCCATGCTGCATAATCAGAAATATATTATACATATATATAAATACATGTATGATGAGAGGAGGTGTCAAACGTCTCAAAGTGTATTTCAAAGCCCAAACTGTCGAAATCTCCGTGAATCTTCAGATAAATACGTAAGGGGGTGGGGGTAAATTAATCTCTCACCTCCCTTCATTGAGACTAAGCCTGAACAAGGGTGCTGCGAGGTGATAGCTCCCATCTTGTTGCATAAAATATTTTGTCATTCATTTTAAATTAATTTGGTACATTCCGACCCCTCCCCCTCCTAATAAATACTCGATGGGCGCATTTTTTTTTCCAGGGATGATTACCATTCTCGAAGCACTGTTTTAAGAACATTCAACTTGAATGTAAAAATTGGGAGCTTAAGGAGGATGTAGTAGGGCTCCTTCACATTTAAGAAAACCTTGAGTTAAACAGGTTGTAGTAACAAACTGTAAGTAAAGAGCAACCCCTGCTAATAGAAACTAGAAATCTCAAGTTTCGATCACAACGTATGCAACAACAAGATATGTTATGCTGGTTCTAAATATGCAAAATGTATTACTTTTAAGGTTAATCATTAAAAACTACTGGCCCATAAAAATTTGTTACATGTTTATATAGCCCTCCTCGCATATAGTGTAATTCTGGTTATACTATAAAAAAAAGAAAAAGAAAAAAAAGAGAAGATTTTCTCAAATTAAAGTAAAGACCAACATTAAAACTTAAAACAAACAGAAATTATTTCGTATAAGAAGCGGGCTACCCCCTTGAATCCCCGGATCTTTACGCTTGTTTTGCCCCAATTCTGTAATAACGACTGCTCAAACACATATGTCATAGATATAGAGCAACAAGTATTTTTAAACCTCTATAAAACGCACCGTAAAGAGTAGTCGGGTTTAAAAGGAGGCAGCCCACCTCATCTACGGAACAACATGTGTTCGTTCTAAATCTTAATGTCACTCTCTACTTTCATTTAACATCAATTTTTTTTCAAAATTAACTTTTATTTATCTCTGTCTTTTCATAACGTTTAAGCAAGTTTGTTTTGTTGCTGATGGTATTTATTGGTAATATTTTCATAGCTATTTTTTTGCTTTTAACCATTAAAGTCTTTTCTTTAAGAAACTTGGCCGAGTTACCTTAATCTTTGCATAAGTAGGCTTAGTCCTTTTTTCTATGGTAAAGTCAGTGAGCTTCACAAATCCTTTTTTCTTAAAACATGTAAGTTGTTTTCCAAAGGATTATCATTCTTTCTTCATCCAAAGTTTTTCGTCGATTTAAAACAAAATAATTTTACAATAGCTGCATCGTTATTTCAATTTAAAGAAAAAAGCCAACACAGCTGAATTTTACATTTTTATTTAGTATTCATTTTTATAACAGCACACACAAAAACACGCGTCAAGGGTTAATTGAGACGCAAAATCAGCCCATTCCTTCAAGAGGAGAATAATTACTGGGGGACAATGAAAAGCCTAAGAATAGCTCAACAATTAAAGGACTAGTTCCGCCGACCAAACTAGGGAAAAAAACAATTAAGAAGCTTTTCTAGGCAAATACAGACGGACGGATCAAAAATAAAATAAAGCACACAAAATAGGAGTGTATCAAACATTGCACGCAAAAAGCAGAAGAAAGGATCACAATGAGATAATAAATATTGCTTAAAAAGATAACTATGCTTTAATCTTTCATTACAAGTTTATGGGAGTTTATGCTCTCACCATATCAATTTTCGAAAAAAAAAAAATTATTTCCTTCAAATTGCTAAAATTATAATACTAACGTTTCCGGTGAACAAAGCAACTTTTTAAAATTTTTAAGTTATAAACTCTCAACTTTACGCATATAATCCAACCAGCATTCCTATGAGTGCCACCAGCAAATTTCTCAGAGGAACAGAGTAAGCACTACCAGAAGCTTTATTTTTTCTTGTTTCCCAAGAAGGACCCCCCCCCCTTCCCAGACGCCCATGATTTTTGTCCCTCCGCTCTAAAAACACTGTCTCAACTTCTGAAGTCAATCTCGAATTATTTATCTGAATATTTTGGAGCAATAAAGTATACGAAATTGCCAGTCCTTGAAAGATAGTTCCTTTTCATTTAATGTGTTTGTCATAGTTGGCCAAATTATAGTATCAAATTTTACTATTTAGTAATTTCATCAGTAAAACCAATGTCAAATTCATGAAATAAAGATAAATCAAATAGATATTCACTAGATCCATTTCTGAGTCTTCATCGGGCCAGCAATCTATTTACTCAATCTTGTACCAAGTGTTGTTGTTTGGGGTTCGAGGCATTCGACCAATAGGTCATATGCGCTCGTATCACTCAGTTATTGTGCCTTCTATAATCACTAGCTTGCTTGGGTGTCACTTCAGTCAATATTCACTGGACCAGAACAGTATCACTTAACTTGATAATCGAGGGGGGTTATTCACCTGCAGCAAATGCCTGCATTTTACCAAGTGTCAATTTTAAAATATTAAACAAGAAGTGGGTGAGCTTTAGAATTAACCATGACTGCCATCTATATTTGGACGATAAATTACTATATTTGATTGTTCAAAATTATGAACCGGCTGAATTAAATAACTTTTCGGACTTGAATTTTAGTATTTCTTAAACTAATCTACAACCTGTCGTTCTGACACGCCAGCGCTAAAACCAAAAAATTGACATATCCTTTCAATTCATTTACACGTACATAGCATATACTTTCAAATCGAATGCACTCAAAGTTAACACTCACAAAACGGTCTTAAAGGAAGGGGCCTAGAAACATAAAAACGAAAAGATGTGAACATTCCATTGCTATTACTTAATAATACAGTTAGCCCACCTTCTAGAGGAGGGAAAAAAGAATCATATGAGATTTGTTTTGAGTTTTTTTCCTGATAGTTCAGTTGAAAGATTCTTGAACTGACGGGAATCTACGCTCCTAAGGTGCTGATCTTCGCTGATCTTATCCTGAAGATCTGGTATGCATCTTATAAACTGTATTAATCATCTGCAATGGGGTCGAAGTGAATGATGATGATTACTTTGGCAACAAAGAACTGGAATCCGATTACAATAATTATACCAAGGGGGGTTTTCGTCTGGAGTTTTCAGAAAATTAAAAATCCAGTTTACATTCTCGCTTTGGGATGCTGCACTGTTAATGCAGGCCCACGGCACTGTGATAAACTAATAAAAATTCAAAATCAAGTCTTTTATTATGAACTTTCTCTACATGGAAACGTTAAGTTACTCAATTGAAAGGCTTTGAAAATTACCTTTATCTAATTTTATAGTTCTATTTTTTTATTTACCGACTAAAAATATCCAAATTTTCGCATTCGATTTTTCAATTCACTCTAATAAGCGTTGCCGAGCCCTGATTTCAAACCTAGCATCAAGGAGGAGTACATAAAAAGTCACGGTTGGCTTGAGCCCAAAGCTTACACAAGTGTCTTTTCACAAGCAAAGAACGCGCGAGTAAAAATCACCTGAATCAAAAAGCCATGATCCAAAAGAAACTGATAGTAAAATAATGAAAAAAAATTCTGAATTGAATGGTTATTTCCCTGATGGGATGGATCTAAAAAATAAACAAAACATAACCTGAATCGAATGACAAGATCCAAAATGGGACAGGATTTCCGATTAAGAAAGGAAAAGAAACAGTTGGACCTGTCTCAAATAGAATAGATCTTAAAATACCTGAATCGAATGACAAGATCCAAAATGGGACAGGATTTCCGATTAAGAAAGGAAAAGAAACAGAATTGGACCAGTCTCAAATAGAATAGATCTTAAAATACCTGAATCGAATGACAAGATCCAAAATGGGACAGGATTTCCGATTAAGAAAGGAAAAGAAACAGAATTGGACCTGTCTCAAATAGAATAGATCTTAAAATACACATGCATGTGTTAATTTACTTAGTTTTACAGCTTATTTTAGATAAGATATATATAATGAGCTTACAGAAAGGCGATCATAACCTGATTATTAGCAGAGACACAACGTAGCCAAGATACTTATTTGATAAATTCGGTAAACATTAATGAGATTTAGCCACAAAAAAAAAGTACATTTGCATTAATTATGAAATAAGATATTTGGCTGAGACATAATCATTATAGCCATACAATAGCCTCACAACTATAATCAATTATGGCTGGGTTAGTTGACAGCAGCACTTCCTTTGACAAATCAATCTTCTAAATCAGCGTTTGACAACTTCCAACACAAACCAAATCTAAATTAGAGCTATTGGGAACTGACACAAGTCTTAAGGACTGATTTCTGGGAGCAATGGAAACAGCATACATATGCTTTCACATCTGGATGGCTGACCAGTTCCCGCTGGGAAGAAGAACTAGGCATTGGCCAAAGTACAAGTTTTAACTCAAAACAAATCCCAAACTAAATCGTGTTTCAAGATTGTCCCTACACTTGCTTATCTAAGAGCCATATGGCATGGAAATGCTGGTTTACTTTAAACAATTAAATCAAGTTAATTTTTTCAGCTTTTTCACATTTGGTAAACAGCAAGTAACCTTACGTTTGTTAGTTATAATAAAAGAAGAAACCTAGAAAAAAAATTTATCCAACGGGTTTACAAAAAGATAGTAAATTAAAAATCTGGGAAATCATAAGACACTGATTGTAAATTATTTTTAATTGAACCCAATGCTCTCGATCTGTCGTGTATTTATCAAAGACTTTATGAAGTAAGATACAAAAGGAGAATCTAAAAAAAAAACGACAACATGATTCACCACCCAATCTAGTTACTGAAGCTACACGGTTGTCAACAATTGAAAAATCAGCTTAAAATTGAATATCCATTTTCGGGCACACCTTAATACCAAGTCAAAACCTGTTCCGGAAATTTTAATGGGTTTTCCAATTCTAAATTTCTTATGTTTGGATATCGATTCTTTAAAATGAAAAAAAAAGAAAAAAGTGCTTGATCTGCTCTAACACCCAGAAAAAAAATGTCATGGATGATACTTAAATCAAGCAAACCACATTAACATGGACCATATTGATAGGCAAGACCAAAACCCGGTCACAAGCATTTTAACAATTTAAAACCAACAAATCAATGCCATTGCATGGCAGACATAACTAATAAAAAATAAAGCAAGCGAATGTTCACTCCATTCTTGGCATCACATATTAATAAATCAAACACTTAATTACACAAAAAAAAAACACGAAAAACTTCAACGATAATATAATACACCGGAACACTCGCGGAGACGGCAATCTTCAAAACAAACCAAATTATTTTTCATAGCCTTTTTTATATTGTATTGTACTCTGTATAGAAATATATATCATAAATAATCATAAAGACAACAGTATGACGTAATCCTCTAAATCATTTTCTAATTCAATTTAGAGGGACAAACCCTAACAATAGGCTAATAATCTGTTTTCTCTTCTATTCAATTATTATTTTGTCTCAAATAATTCAAATTTCCCCTTATAAACGATGAGAATGCAAGATAAAACTTGTGGCGTTTGGAAAAATAGGAATCGAATCCGCTTAATAAATTTTACAGTAGAAAAAGGAAAAACGAATATATCTTCCATGAAGCATACATAATTTCTATGAAATCTTTCCCAAAAAAGTTTGAATCACAACATTCTTTCTAAGCAATGGAAAACCCTTTCAAATAAGGTGATATACTTATCAACAGCCGACAAAAGCACGATTTTGTATTTAAGTAAACATCATTTAGCTCGCAGTCTGATTGAAAAAGTGTACACATTAATATAGTGCGCGTGTTGAATATTTAGAAAATCTGGAATTCCAATGTAAAAATTATTTTCATTTGACTTTAACTGCCTCTGAGCAGCTACCAGTGAACCATCTACTGGCATCCCCCCCGCCTTAAAAAACAAAAAAAAGAAAGAAAAAAAGTTGTGATAGGTAGCACATTGGTAAGAGTTCCTTTTTGCCAGCAAATAGAACTGTGTTGACTTGTATCTATTTGGGATACTGTTGATTTCTTTCTTTAGTTGACCTAAGGAAATCAAGTTTTGAAACACCCAAGCTACAGCAACTTAAAGGGTGCTGTGGCATTTTTACAAAATTGAGATTCACACCCCAACACTACCTTAAAAATGTTCGGTAGATTCGTTTAATTAATATCTCAGCAGCTAATTTGGTTTTCAAGTTACTAAAACGTTTACGGTTTACATAAAAAAACTTCATATTTTTTCGTGTCTCCGAAGCTTAATTTTTAGTAAATTTTTGGCCTAAAATTGAAAAAAAAATTTATTGTATTTTTTTTTTGAAATTTATACGTTGTAACCTGACAATATTTGAATCACCAAACTTGACCTAGTTAAATTTATACGGCCTAGTGAGTGAATGTTCAGACGTAAAACGCATTGATCTAGAAACTGCATTTGAATTACAGTCCACTTGTTGAGATGCTGCAAAATTGTTGCAGCAGAAGATAAATGCGAAACAATCATAGCATTTTCATTACAAAAAACTTCACAATATATATATATATATATATATATATATATATATATATATATATATATATATATATATATATATATATTTATACGAGAATCTATACATCAAAGCTTCTAATTCTTTTCCTTGAAAATACAATACAATCCATCGATTTACTATTAAGCATGAACAAAGGCATTTTAAAAGACTATAACTTAATAAAAATTGAATTCAAAAGAGGTAATAAGCATAGCAATTTTACAACAATATAAAATAGACTCCAAACGAAAATGAGTATTTTAAAGCGACGTCCGTATGCAAATCTAGCTGGACTTCCATAGTGGCGCATGAAAATGCAGCCAGACATACAAATGAATGCAAATTTCAAGCAAAAATGATAAATATTATGACAAAAGAAGATTTCTAACTTATAGCACTTGGAATCCAAGATGCAGATTTCTAGACTCTAGAACTAAATACTTGGCTGTAGGTCGTTTGATCGAAACGCAGATTTTGGTAAGCCCGAGAAAAGGAGCCCATTTAAAGGAAACCCCAAATAATTCCTTAAAATGCTTTAAACAACAATACATGGTTTACCATATTATTAAAGGCCCATCGCCTCATTTACTCCCCCCCCCACCACACACTGATGGATAAACATACAAGCCACTTTACATCTTTACATTCTGTCAGAACATAAGCGTTCTCTGTTCGTTATTGCAAAACGTAATACGAATCTATTAAGGAGGCTATAAAGTCCTCGATTGGGGGGGGGGGGAGGTTAAGTGAAGCAATGCACCTTTAAGAAAGAAATTATTAAGTATCTTTAATTATTTTAAAGTAGTCTTACGAAATTTTTAGGGCATCCTTAAAATGCGCCATTGGTCTAAAGATTTACCCGATTTTTACATATGAACGAGATCTACCTGGAGCAATATGTCTAGGGACGGAAGTCTAGCTAGGCAAGCATTGGATCGCTGGTTAAGGGGAAAATTTTAGATTAATACCCGTTTAGTCCTTACCATTATTTAAACAAGACGTAGACAAATCTTCAAAAAAGGCAAGGGGATAAAATTTCTTTTAAGTCAAAATTGCTTTCTGTCGTTTTCCTGGTTTAACACCACAAGTATCAATTGAAAAATATTGAAATGGGACATAAAATACCAGACCATAAAATGGACCTATTCCACAGGAGAACAAGAAAATCAACACAAGACGACCTTTTTCTGTCAGTTCTTATTTTACGCTTTAGCCCTGTCAAAGTTCTATTATCTTCCTTACTGCTTCCTGTGGCGTTTAAAGGACATGTCAAGCACACATGAATGAGACCACAAACCTCCCTCCACCTCCCAACATCCCAAGATCACCCAAAGATCTCTCAGAGCAATTTTGAAGAAAATGTATATATATGAAAATCTTTACATTTTAACACAAAAAGTAATTTTTAATAAAATATGAAAGTCTCCATCTCTAACAAGAAAATGCTCTAATCATACCTATAAAATTTAATGTTTTCCTTCCAAGATATGTCCTAAAACTGACTTTTGTAATTGTAACTCAAGACAATGAAAATGACAAAGAAAGTGTAAACTGAATTTTAGGCATGTGTCACATTGCGTCTATTTTTACATACATACATACATAAATACATAAAAAAAAAGACTCGCATAAAACAAACTACTTTAAATAAGAAGCCTCTCAAAATTTCTGTAACAAAAATTTGTCAAATAAAATAACAAAAAGTCTTATGCATTATGTAACTGTATTATGTAACTAAATGTTATGCTGATATAACATTTTTATAATTTTAGATGAGCTTAAAAAGAGAAAGTCACAAGCAAGTAAAAGCAAAGATTTGTAGAATGAAACATAGATACGTTTACTACTTAGTTTTTCTTTTTCTATTACTCAATTTTTCAATTATATACTAGAGTCTCCATTTTAGTTTTTTTTAAAGTTTTATTTCAAATGGTTTGGCTACTGGATTGACAGCGTTTCCACTCTTCTTCGATGAAAACTAAAATCCTTTGTTAAATAATGTAAGGTTCACATAATTTTTTTTTTTGAAACATCGTATAACTAATGAACAATAAACACCAGTAATAAAGAATTGCAGGAGGATCTCCCATACTTTTTAACTCTATTCAAGATTAAAAAATTACAAGAAAATCTACGGTAAAAAGAGAACACAGCAAATTACTAATAATTATAAAGAGTTCGATTTCGCAGAAGATAGCGTAAGCACACAATGAACAATTCCTTTTAGCCTGACATCTACTTGGAGCAGTTTCTAGGCTAGGCAGAATCTATATGGCAATACGGGTCTATCGATTAAAGGAATTTTACGTTTATTAAGAGGGATTAAAGAGCTCAAAAACGAAAAAAACCTTTGATTTTATGCCTTGTTCTTTTCATTTTCTCCAGGGGGTGGGGCGGGGGTCTTTTTATTCAATTCCACGGAAGGAGGATCCTTCATCTCTTGTGTTCTGGTATGCTTGTAGTACTTGAAGAGCTTGGTTTTCCAATTAAAATGGAATTCTAAGCCAAAAATAATTATTTATTCTTTAGAAGGGGTCAATAGCGAGAGTTTTGGGGAAATATGTACTATACCTGGGCTAGGATAAGTAAATACTAAACGACAATGCGTATTTGAGGAATTTATGACGGTGTGCAGTTATGCATATACACATATTCTTTGGTTAGAATGACATAAATAGTATATACTCAAACTTGTTTTTTTTTAAACCACTTCTATACCCTGCCTATCTTAGATCCAACTAACGGTAAATCTTCAGTCACAGCAGAGTTGTATCTAAATGCCAGTTTAGGCTAATCTACAAAGGTGGGTATCAACCCTTTAAGGGTCGACAAAGGTCGACCTATTATCCTCAATGATTTTACTATCAATTAGTATTTTCGTCACGAAGCATGAAATACAGCACATTTTAGAACGCTTTTTGCTCATGATCAGCAAAAAGGGCTAGAATCAGTTTGCATCTAGGGTTCTGACACGAAAATAATAACAGATAGTCGATTGTCACTGTCTATATTTGACTTCAGCAACGATTTAGAGAGAAATCTTAGTCGTATCTGCTAAAATGAGAAGTGACGCAACAAAGAACTGGTAATCATTAATGATACTCAGCTTTTAGAATACCTTCTAAAATAGCAATCAATTACTTGCGTAAATGATATAAAGTTGAGATAATTGGAATTCTAGAAGTAATGAAAAAAAAAATAGCCGATCTAAAGGTTTTCCAAAAAAAAAAAAAAACTATGTTGGAAACCCTCCAAACAGAAGAATTATATTTCAGAATAAAAAAGATGGGACACAATTAAATAAATTAGCAATCAAACCCAAATAATTCATCAATTAAAATGTTTCTATTGATATTATGTTAAAATGTTATTGCATTTTAGTAACCTAAAAACAAAATTGTCCAATTTGAATTAAAACCAATGCTATCTTGAAACACGGCAAATAAAGAAAACCGTTAAAGATACAGGGAAAGATTTATCAAAAATTAAACATGAAAAAATTTTGAGAGCAGAATAAGAATAAAACCCATTAAATTGATGAATAAGATTACAAAAAAGGGACAAAATTAAGAGAAAAAGAGACAACTTATAGAAGAAAAAAGAAAGAGTGGCTTAATTTCATACTATTTCCAGAATATCGGAATATTTTTACTCGAATCTATATCGGAGTTATTATTCAACCTCGCAACCTCTCAAAAACAATTCAATCTAACTTGATGCCCCAATAAAATATATCGAGTATACACAAAATAACAATAGAACTGGACATGCACACCGCTTTCCAATATAAAAAGACCGTACTATGTCAATTCATTTTCTGAGCTGATTCAGTTTCCTCAATCTATATAACGCGTAAAAAGCTGAGAGGAACTCTCTCATTTTTTATATCAGCGTTCAAGCCTTTCCAATTTCAAATAATTACCAAAAAGGCCTATTTATTAGCCTATAAAAAGTCGAATTTTCACTTACACATGTACACTGTTCAAAAGCTCAAGAAAACAATAGGTTGTCCAGTCCTATTAAATTAAAAATACGAATAAGAAAATATGAGAAGCTTCTTGTAACTTGTAAAGCATAAATAACGATGGACTGTACTACTTTTCCACTGAAAAATACCATCCACATAAACAAGTGTACAATCCAAAAAAAGAATAAAGCGAAATAAATACATTGGAAACCAAAACAGAGTCTTGAGACTTTTATAAAATGTGATAACTCCGTTCCGTTTCGCAACACAAGAAGGGCTACACTACTCTTTGTTTATTCATCACATTATTCCTTTCTGTTCTAACGATATTAAATGAATTCTTTCACAGCTCATTTTAGGATTAACTAAATGACAAAACTGTTTTAACCATGATAAGATGAAATACAAAACTTCGAGCCGGACGATTGACTATCACTTAGGCACAGATACGCGATTACAGGCATATATTACTTTCCTGTCTTGTTGCTTGCTTTCCATGAAATCCCATTCTAAAAGAGAAAAAAAAATTGAAGTCCAACAATAAAACAAAGCTTACTATACATATCTATAAGCAGGGCGAGGGGAAAACATACAAGGGAAAATTTGAAAAATTATGGTGAACAAATCATTTCACAATGTGCAAGCTTACCGTAGAATTCGTTCTATAAAAAAAATTGCAAATTACGATGCGTGTCTATAAACAGGGGGAGCGGGGAAAATGCTGGCAAAAACTTAAAAATTCCGGTGAACAAATTATTATCACATGTGCTATCTTTCAATAAAATCTTATTCTAAAACAAGATAAAAAAAAACATGTAAGCACGGAAAGAGCTAGGTTTCCACAGCATGTCATTCTAAAATAGAAAAAAAATAATAATAATAAAAAATACAAGTCCAAAAATAAACAAACCTCACTGCGCATATCTATAGACAAGGGAAAATATTGAAATTTGAAAACCATGCACATTTGAAAGAGAAAAAGTTGAAAAATTCTGGCAAAGAAATTATGTTGTCAAACACCTATTATCCGCGAAATATTACTCTAAAAGAAAAAGAAATAATAGTACAAAAATAAAACAAATCTTAATATGAATATTAAACAAAGAATAGTGTTGGACCATGGTAATTTTAAAGGCATTACAGAGATGAGTCTTACATTCGATGTTAAAAAAAAAAAAAATCAAAAAAATGGATTATTACACGAGAGGAGAAAAAACTGAAAGATAAGTTTTTTAAACTTAAAAAAGAAGAAAAAAGATAGCAGTAAAAAGAAGTTTTTTCTTGTCTTTTTTTTTTGTCCCCAAGAAAAAGAAATGCAACACAACAGATCCGAATCTAAAACCACAATGAATGACATAAACTCACACATGGTTAGTATAAAATGGTGAGATATTAACCATAGTTTACAATCAACGAGACACTTGACTACTTTTATATTAAAGTAGCAAAGTCTTTGCTGTAGTTGTGTAGCCTACGCTTCTATGCATGCCTCTAAGCAGATATGATATTATCGAGAAATAGGTTTTAACTTTACGTTTTTGCTTAACAAGTGCTCTAATCTGTAACAGAATGGTCCCATAAATTTTAAACTTTAAATTCAGATTAATTTAGGGCTTTGGTCCCATAAATTTTCTAAATGTCATGGCGTAGTTTGAGCTTTACTGAAAACAAAAGGTCTTTTAAACATACTCGTTTTTTAATTATAACTTTGAAAAATCAAAAATTGCTGAGATTATCAAAAATCAATATTATTACATATTAAACAATAAATCTGCTTTTATTACGTGTTTTCCAAGTTTCTTGATTATTATGGTGATTTTTTTTTTATATACGTTTTGATTAATAAAATAACAGCGTTCAAAAATGTTGTTTTAGGGATTTTTTAAGTAAAATATAATAAACAAGGGTAAAATTGACATTTTATCACCTTAAAAAAACCCTAAACACGGAACTCAAATGACACTCACTAAGGTTAGACGGTTTGGCAGGGAGGGAAGTAGCACCATTCTCGTTTGCAAACCTTGATTACCCCTGTGATATTATTTTGCTGTTGTATTGCCCTGATGTTATCACAAACAAAAACACGCTGCTTGAAGTTCAAATTGTTTTCAGTAAAGGACAAATAACGCTATGAATTTAAAAAGTTCAGAAGATGGTAGCCCTATTCCAGTTTGTGCTTATTTCTTGTCGTTTCACTTTTGACTGGATCATTCATTTTAGTTTCTATTGGTTTTAGGATTTATTTATTCATCTGTAGCAGAATCTTTTACCTTTATGTTCGACATGAAGCCAGGGGACACCTTGTCAATACTAAATATTCAACAGTGCTACTAATGATTGGATAATGCTTTGCCATGGCTATCCGTCAGCATTCCCTGGAAGTTTCAATTTAATATCCATAGCCATTCCTGATATATTGTAGATAAGCCCTTTTATCAATCTAGATACAAATAGCGTCTTTTGATTTAGTTCAAAATCCCCGTAAACGCTTCCTGAAAATTACTACCTAATACCCTTAGCCATTACTTAGATATTACAGATACACCCTTTTGACAAACTAAATGCACATAATGCCTTTTGATTTTATTAAAAACTCCCCTCACCATTCCCATAAAGTTTAAACTTCTTATTATTTTCTGTTCCTGAGAAATTGCACATTATATTGAAAAAAAAATCTAAGGGACCTATTTCAGATTTGTAACACACAACCAAAACCCAGGTGAAAATTCTCTTGCTAGGGCTATCCTTCTGTATTCCCTGAAAGTTCAACTTAATACCCATATTCGTTCCTGAGATATTGTAAATACGTCCTTTTGACTACCTGGACGCAAGTAGAGTCTTTTTGTTTAATGTAACACCCCCTCAACATTCCCTGAAAGTTTCAACCTTAGTCATTACTGAGATATTGCAGATATACCCTATTGACAAGTAAGATGCACAGAGTGTCTTTTTATTTAATTCAACAACCCCTTTGACACTGCTCGAAAGTTTCAACTTAATATTATTATCTGTCCTTGAGGAATTGTACACTATATTATATAAACAAAAAGGGACTTACTTCAGGTTTGTGGAGTCAGAAAAGCCTTTCACAAGTATTGAAATGCACAGAGTAATGAAAAATAAAAACTAAAGCGGAAGAGGGGGAAAGGAGAGGGAACCATATTAAGAGGCTAAAAAAATTCTTTAAAACAGTAACGGGGCGTTACAAGACAAAAGATTTTACAAAACTTACCCTTTTCTATGTAGGCAACAATATCCTTGAAATTAAACTTGGAGCTATCTAGATTGCGGTTTTCTTTATAGTATGCTGAAACGTCTTTACACACTGATATTCCTTTCATATTTTCTACCTTTTCTTGTTCTTTCTTATTTCTTCCACTCAATGACGGTTTACGAGGTTTATTAGTTTTCACAAATTTTTCTTTCAGTAGTTCCTCATTAATCTCAAAACCAAAAGTAAGTCCTTCATTCATGACAGGAGCGGAAGTAACATTTTCAATCACAAACACTGGAGGCAAAGATCGTCTCTCATCATCTGGTTTTGTATGTCTTGCTTTACGATTTCTTTCAGTTTTTTCAAGAGTCGGTACGCTCTGATTTACCTGAAATAAGACTTTCATCACTTCTTTCTGTATTTCAGGCAATTTAACTGCAGACTGCAATTGGCTTTCTAAACTCTTATCATCACCCAGAGGAGGAAAGTCGATTTCAATTGGTAGAATTGATGTTTCTAATTGTTTTGATTCAATATTAGGTTTTAGTAGTTCAGGGGAGGCAAAATCAACAGAAAGATCACTGGAGACTTCACCAGATGAGCCGAGCTTTGATTTAACCGAGATCATAACTGCTGAGCTAGTCTCCGACTTTGGACTAGATTTTGAGGACTTATCACCTTCTTCCCCTTTAAGTTTCCTTGTAATGTCCGCATATGATGCTTGTGGTGTTGACCCGTTAGATGTTGACATTGGTTTTAAATCTATACGAGATGTCGTACTGGAACAAGGCAAACTATGAATACTGTCTTTATCACTATCATAACCACTTTGAATACTTGATGATGACAAGCGCCTTTCACCAGAACGCTTTCGAGGATTTCGATACAGAAGTGCTATATCATCATTAGCGCAATGGACAGGACGACGTGCTTCATCAAAATGTATATTGGAGCGTCTATTCGGATTATTTTTCTCGGGTCGACTTGGTGATTTTCGTTTCTTTCTAGATTTTTTCGTGACAGTTCGAAATTCACTCTCTTCAATAACAACCGGGACAAATTCTGTCTGAAATGCTGCATAATCCGTTTCGATGGGGGATTGATCACCCCCAGTGGGGGTCTTAAACTTATCAGAATCATTTGAAGTGGATTTACTAAGTTGACTATGTGGTGTATCTGACATATCAGACTCATTGTCTTGCGCTTGAGCCTGCACATTCACATCACTTGATCGCCGAGCATCTTCTAAACTAGACGATCTGTGCAGTGTTTCATTACTCTTCACTATATAGACTGCACTATTTTCAGATTTAGCTCTTGACTTTTTCTTTGTCTCTTTCTGTTCACCATCACTTAAGCCATTATTATTTCCTGCATCACTTTTCTTCTTTCCTTTGCCATTTTTGACTCTTTCATTTTTCTTTGATGCGTTTACACCTTCAATAAAGTCCAAAAGGGATTCGACATCCATGTTGCCTTTATAACCTTCCATAAATTCGGGCTTGATAAGTTTTCCTGGATCTGCCTAGAATTAAAATAAAACATGGGAAAATGATAAAATGTCACATTACAAAATTGTCACCTGTATTACCTTTTTTTTAGACACTTTCTAGGGATGGTTTCACGATGAAGCAGACGAAATACAGAAAAATAAATTACACAACAGTAACAATTAAGACCCCCTTGTTTTCCGTCAAAATGATTTAAAACGACTAAACAACTGTAAGAGCAATTTTCTAAAGCAGACATTATCATTTAAAATCTCAAATATAAATGCCAAAAATAGAGGCTATCACAACGGTGCGAGTAGAGGTTTGTTTTTGCTATTCAATTTTTGCGAGTGCTATTCTTAATTACAATGTTTATATAATTTATATGTTAATAGGATTAAGTAGTGCTATATTTCTTTTTCTTTTCTCAGCCCATACATATTTCCCAGCAGTGGAGCCTTGTGGTGGACTATGCTGTAGCTTGTTTCATTATATATTTTTCATTTGGAGTTAATAAATCATTGATTACTTCAAGAGCATACAGGCCATTTAATTTTTGCAAGTATCTTTTGCAAGGTTTTTTGCCAATATATTATACAGCGATGATGATACTATCGAGTTTAGCTTAGTGTAAACGATCTATCTAAAAAAAACAAACATCCAAACGTAAAAAACAGCCCTCAATTTTTATGTTCTTAGGTAATTAAAAATGTTACAGCGACAATCCATATTAGTCATGAAAACAATACAAATTTTCTAGCACAATACTACCAAATTTAGTTTAGTGGAAAGAGACGTATCTTAAAGAAGACAAGCCAAAATAACAGACATCTCTTAATTTTCGTTTTTCAGTTTCTTCTATAAGTCAGTCAAATGTCAGTCAGTCAATCGACCTTAGCCCTAAATAGGCATACTGGAAAATCGTTCCAAAAGTATTAGTAAATATTCATATTGCGTATGGTGACTCTTGGCTCAGTTACAATTCTCAATAAAGAACCTATGGTTTCTTACCCCCCCCCCCTAAAAAAGAAAAAATGGATAACGCAATAAAATTACTGAAGACAAGCATAACTTGGGTACTCGACATATATAATCAACCAGACGTTCTTAGTGAAAAATAGAAGCACAAAAAAGAGAAAAAGGCGCTGATTTATAAGAGAGAAAAACAAAAATATAAAAGCAAAAACAACAAACAACTATTAGAATTTTGAAAATAAAAGGAAAATAATGACAAAATGAAGATACAATTCTAAAATGCAATTGAGTTACACCTGTCTAACCCCGATTTTAACTTCTAGTTCACAAACGGTAAAAGCTATCCCCTTTTTCGGTAGTTTTTATACAAATAAAGCATCCCACCAGTGGCATATCTCATTGAAACAAATAGAAAAGAAACAAATTGTTCGATTAATTCCATTCATATCTGTACAAAAAAAAAAATTCTTTTTTCTATAATGAAAAATTTTTGGTAATCGCTTGAAACAGTATCAAAGTCAATGAGACTTTTTTCTTAAACAGTAAATTAGACTTCTACTCTTCAATTGCTAATCAATCTAAAATTGGACTTTTTCAGTTCTTATCCATTTTTTCTTCATCATTTGTGCTAAGCTAGGCTATACAACTAAAAAAATACGTACCAGAAGTCAAATTTTCACCCAATGCAAAATAAATTGCAAGAACAAAAAACTTCTACCACAGAAGACAGTTTTGAATACTTTGTTTAACTAATTTTTGTTTGTTTATAGTTTCTATATGCAGAAAGGGATGGGTAGAGGGGGGAAAAGATAGGATTATGCATCTACCATTATTGTCTAGGAAAATTGTGAAAAAAGGGGCCTCAAACAAACTGCTGTGCAAATGACTCTTTCACTACTCGACCAACAAAATATATGCTGATTCCGAATTCGAAAAGTTTACCACTCTAGCTCTTTCACAAATTTGAATTTTTTTTTTAAACTGATTGAGTAAATAAGAGAAAATGTGATTAGATATGTCATTTCTGCGCTCTTTTTTTTGTTAATGAACACAAAACTAAATGTTTAAGTCAAAAGAATTGTTTGGGGCTTAAAACTTTGAGAGAGAGAGAGGGTGAGTTTGGGGGTGAGGTTCTAGGAACTATTACTACTAATAATAACTCACTGCAGCACCAAGCCGCCCGAGGCCAACACAGCTACGCACGCTTCTCCTCCAACCTAATCTATTTAAGGCCTCCCTCTTTACACCCTCCCAGGAAGTTCCCATTTCCTTAAAATCTTTATTTATGACATCCTCCCACCCCAGTCGAGGACGACCTGCTTTCCGTGTAGCCCCAGACGGTTGGCCAAAAAGGACAATCTTCGACAGTCTGTCATCCTTCATCCGCAGAACGTGGCCTAGCCATCTCAATCTTTCTTTCATTCTAGCCCTGGAAAGCGGGATTGAACCACATTTTTGGTACCACCTGCTGTTTGAAATACGGTCAGTCAGCCGGGTAGCCAGAACAATCCATAGGCAGTGTCTCTCGAAAACATCTATTAAATTTTCATCCGCTTTTCGGAGCGCCCATGCTTCAGAGCCACGATTCAGAGATTCAAGGAAAATTGTGAAAAAAAGGATCAACATTAAACAAATTGATATACAAATTATTCGTTCACAACCTGACCAACAAAATATGTGCTGATTCCAAATCCGAAAAGTTTACCGCTCTAGCTCTTTCACAATTTCGACCACTGTGAACATTTATATAACTAGGATTTTTTCTTATATAAAACCTTTATCAAAATTACATTGCCACCAAAAGCTTAAAAACCTTTTACCTGATCTTGTCTAACCAGTATCCAAGGCATGATATATAAACTGTGCTCTAATATGTTATACAATGTACTTTAATATGTGTGCTTTAAAAATATGCATTAGTAAAATGTGTGCAAAGTCCTCTGGTTTTGTTACGACGATATGCCGTACCAAAACCAGTATGCAAAATTTCATTTTGCGGCTGTCTAGAAGTACAAAATAAAATAAACGTAAAAAAACGGGTCAACGACCAGTAGAACGAAAAAGAAGAACAATTGCACGAATATTTTGCCTGAAAACAACACGGCGTCTTCACCGTTGGAAAAAGAGAATCTAAACCATGAAAAACTAAAAAAAAGATTAAATCTAAAATTAAAACAGAATAAAAAGGAAAGATCAAACTAAAATACGTCATTGCAACTGCATGGACAAACTACGCTAGTAGAATACATTGCCAATGAATTCCGTGGTTCGTTTATTGAGTATAAATAGCAAAGATCCGTTTAATCTTTTCTTTCCTCAGAGCAATGTTTACTTGTCAGCGGAAAGAAGGTACTCAAAAACGTGCTACTAAAAGAAATACTGAGACCCCGTTACAGCAGCTAGGAAAGCACCCTAGCCTTCTTGAACTAGGCCACTTTGTTCATTCAAACATTTGATATTCGACCCAGAAATACAGAATTCCAAAATTCTGAAATATAATTGAGAGAAGCGCAATTATATTATTAATTAATTATTATTAATATTATTAATTAATAATTAATTAATATTATTAATTAAGCGCAATTAATTAATTAACAAGAACCGTCGTTCCATAATACACCAATCAGAATATTCGCCAGGCAATATATCAAGTGACTATCTTCAATAGCCGTAAGAACGGGTTTGCAAGAGGCCTATCCACAATGATATTTCATCAAATACCCAGAATTAGTTATCGCTAACTTGAGCCAGTCAGAGTCCATCGTAGAATTTTCAGTCAATCAGAAAATTCTATGAAAATTCTATTGGCACGAATTAGCGATAGCTATATCTCTTTATTAGTAAAATCTTATTGTGAGTGGGCCTGAACTCCTGTCCTATTTCGTTAGTGCATTTAGCAAATGACCATTATTTTCGTTTTTGTGTGTGTAAAATTGGCATAATATAATGTTCCTTTTGAGTACTACGACATCTATTTGAATAAATGAATACGTATTATTCTCTGTTGACTTCAGATTTCTTCCTTTTTTTGCTATACTTTGCTATATTTTTTTTTCTTTCTTTTTTCGCCATACTGACCATAGATCTACTGTTTCTCGATATTTTCTACTTTGTTTTTCTCATAGTAGGCCTGTTTAGCTTTAGATTTTTGCAGCATTATAAAACGTTAATGTATACATTGTACATTATCTAAAGAATACAAGACAAACTTTGCAAATATTCCCCGGTTTCAGAACAAAACAACCCGTGCTCAATGAACTATAGCTACTCTTTTGGTGTTAAACTTAGTTTTTGCTTTAATTTGCTACGACAATCAATGGAAGATTTAATTACAATTAATAACGACTGGCAATACTCGTGTATTAGAATACTATTCTCAATTGTCTTGCTTTATAGCCTACTTCAGCTTTCTATAAGCAATTTAGTCCTCATTCCATTTTAAGTTGGGCATAAAGAGTTTAGAGGATTAAACCCTAGAATTCCAAGGAGGCCTTATTTACAACTAACACTCCCTTCTTCTTATTCAAAAACAAGACTCCCTTCTTCAAAATAACTCCTTTCTTCAATATAGCTCCCTTCTTCTATTCAAAATATTTGAAAATAAACCGAAAAGGAACACTGTAATTTGGCCCAAAAAGAGAACACTTCAAACAAGTCTACCAGAGCTCTCTGTTGTGAAATGGGAACCCGAATGCAATGATGTAAATTAATTCCTTTTTTGGAGTGGCAATACAAGCCTAGGTTACTGGGCTTCATGCTTTCTTTTGTCGATTTTTTTTGTGAATATATTATGTTTCCATTGAAAAAAAAAACTCCCTTCTTCTTTGTCCAAAAACCTCAAAGTAAGTCCACTTCCCATTCAAAATATTTGAAAATAAACCGGAAAGGAATACCGTAATTTTGCCCGAAAAAAGGAAATTTCAGTCAAAAGTCTATCAGAGCTCTGTCACATCGGAATATATACTTTTCTCAAAGAATTATAGCTATTCAGTCATAATACATGTACCTATCAAACTCGAGATTTTTACCAGATTCCCAAAAGCTATGATTTGCAAATAGACAATTAGTTTCTTGACAGTAAGTGCCAAGTAAGTGACCATCAGCTGACGAAAAGGTACTGTCATTTTGATTAGTCTATCAGATGGAATTTATTATGCTAATAAATTATTATGCTATGATAATTACTATTATAATCAACGATATTATAACTAATTACTATTATAATGACACTACGATTAATCTATTATGCTAAAGCTGAGTATAAAAAATTCTCTTGGATGCTTAGTTTAGGCTTCAATTCATTCCACTGAGTATCAAAGATGACGCTTAATGGGTACTCCCACCAAGGCATACAGGTCGTCCGAATAATACAAGAGCGACGAGGGTGACTTCCTTCGTTAGAGAATCAGTGTTTTTGGCCTCTTCAATTTTTTCTGACAAAAATCTTTCATAGATTCAGTTACAGAGGGAACAAGTTTGGTGCATAGTAACAATATGATAGCATTAGTGACCTCGAACAGAAGGTATTTTAAAGGAGCTTACTAGTAGAATGTTAAATTGGATACCCCCTCCCCTACCATAACAAAGGCCCACTAGATACTGATGCTTTTAAAACATTAATAAGTTTTTTGCCAAGATCTTTTTTCTTATTTATTATTACGATTGACAGTGCAAACTTTTTGAATAACTACTGTACTAACTAATGATCATACTGCTTTGGACAAATCTCAAGCGGGTCACTTCCTCCCGGTGCGAGGGCACGTCTAGCTTCATATTACAAAAAGAAACAAATTTAGATCGCTATCTAATAGCAAAATACAAAATTTTCCAAAAAAAAAAAAAAAAACAGTTAATAAGAACAGCTGTCTTTTACCATTAAAAGCGAATCATTTCTTTAAATCGGAAATATGTAACCTACCTTAGTCCTTTTCTTCAATCGCGGTCCATTCTGTACCTGGCCAGACCCTTGAATAGCGTGTCTCACTCCTACTGTTTGCGAGTATTGCATATGATACTGTTCAGAAGTAGGCGGACTGATACTACTGTCCTCAATTTTCCGCTAAAAGAAATAAAACTTAAATGTAGTTAATAACGTTAGAATGTCGATTGATTAACAGTTGAATGGTTGTATAATAAGAGTTGAATGCCATGGTTATAGACTTTTCCAATAATGGTGTCTCCCATTTCATTCTTCTCTTTTCACAAGATCATACTTCCCTATTTTTAAAATTATTATTAAATTCCCTATTAAAAAAAGGGAATATCACCTTCCCTAATTTTTCCCAGCTCTTCCCCGATAAAAGACGACTGTCATTGCCAGTTCCTAACGCTTAAATTGAAAAATTTCCTAAAAATCAAGAGAGGAAACGAAGCACCGATGGTGAAATTCTTTACTATTTACAAAAGATACAGTCTGAGATACTTCCTTGGTTACTAAAGGGTTCTCAAATTTTTGATTTCTTTGCAAAGCCACGTTGAACCAAATCACCATGGCTGTTATTTTTATATTATATTTACAACACTGTTTTAAATCTCCCGTTTATTTATGGTCATAGGCAAAGCCAAAGATGGATTTTAATGCTTTAATAATATTACAGGAGAGCGAAAATAAGAATTCTAAGGTTTAGACAGGATTTTTTTTCAAAGAGTTAAACACGAAAAAATCTATAAAGCTACAGCATGTAAATAAATAATGAGGCTTCATAATGAAAAGAGTATGTTTATTCTTTGTAATAGCTTAAAACTAACATAACGATGCAAATATTAAAAAAAAACTTCAAGTAGCCAAATGTACTTCAAGTTCAAAACATTTAGTATTAAAAAAGGATGAAACAGCTTCAGTCCTCATGAACACAACGGTGAAAATGGGGCCGTAGGGGGTAGACAAAAGTGGAGGCACTGAAGTATTTTCGTTCCAATCAGGGTGGGTTCTACCTCCTTCCGAATAAATATGCCTCAGTAAATGTAACTGATGGTTATAAACTCACTACGAAAAAATTACAATATAAGAAAGAATTCCGTAATGCCAAGAGGAAATTTCCTCACAATCTATCTCATGTTAAAAATATCCGTTCGTTGTAACAAGAATTACAATCGCCTCGAATTACCAAAATACAAACTGGAGGGTGAAACCTGGCCTCTAAAAAGGGTGAAGAGAGGGTGAAAATTTTTCGGTCAAGTGCACGCAACAAGTTCAATCCACGAAAACAAACATTTTAGCTAATTGATTTCACAAAATACCCTTAGCCTTAAAAGTAGCACTAGATGATGCAGTAGTAGCATACATATAATACCTTTTGGTTGTTTCAACATCCCCCTTATCATGCACTGAAAAGTTCACCTTAATACTCTAAACTGTTCCTGAGATATAGTAGTTATTTTCTTTTCGAATTTCTCAAGCACGCAATTTAAACAGTGTATTCTGTCACCCGATAATTTTGTAGACTCTTTTTATTAAACTTTAGAGAGAAATAAGACGTTACTTTATTCTAAAAATATTATACTTTTCCGATTCGAGAATTTAGCTCAAATTCTCTTCGACCATTCATCATACCTATTGAATCTTAAAAGAACCTAAACTTTATTTAACTTCTTTCTGAGCACCACGAAGTATTGTATGGAAGTTTGAGGGAATACTTTATTAACTCTGTCTTTCACTACAAGCTTTATGAACTTTTATCATAAGAACAGTCGATTAAATGAATGATCCTTACCTCAAAAGTTGGACTTGATCTTCTACCATAATGCTCAGTATCTAAAAGGAGAATAACCATATTAGCAAAAAAAAAAAAAAAAAAAAAAAAAAAAAAAAAAAAAAAAAAAAAAAAAAAAAAAAAAAGAAAATTTAGATATTATAAAATACACATTCTTTGTTGAGCCAAATTACAAATTACTGCCGTATGACATAATGGATCTAAAAATTAAAAGAAAAATGTGATATCGGATTTTGTGCGCTGTGAGAAATGTATTCCAAAGGGAGAATATAAAAAAATCGCCCTAAAACCTGGATGACAATGCTTATAAATCGTAATTTGGCTCATGTTAAAATAAAGTTCATGCCACGTACAGCATTAAGCAGGCAGACAATATAAATCTTAACGCACAGCTGACAATTCTTAAGCAAAGCAATACATAAGGAAACAGCAAATTAAACTTAGAATCAACTTCTTGATATTTCAAAACAAGAGATTACCAAGTTAGTATTTTCACATATAAAATCATCAATAATATTCTTCCCTCTTCTTTCAAAAAATTGTTCTCCATTAATAGTGATCTCCATAGCCATGATACACGAGGGGCATCAAATCTGGTACGTCCATTTAGAAATACGGTTAGAGCTTCTTTTGTAATTAGAAATTTTGCCCCCTCTGTATGGGATACTATTCCAATTGAAATAAGAAATTTAAGTCGTCTGACATCCTTCAAGGCTACAGTTAAGAGATTTTTCCTTGCAAAAGAATAGTATGTTTGTATGTATTTGTATGTAGTTTATGTTTGTATGTAGTACTATGTAGAGCAGAGGAGACTGCCACCTCCTAGCAACAAACCCTTTGGGCTTTCTTAGAAGGTGCTACAAAGTGTTTTTTATACATTTTCAAAATAAAATTTATCTGATCTTAAATAGATAAGGATCACTGCTAATAATCAAGAGCCCTTTTATGACCTGGACTTCACTATGTGCCGACACCTTTACAGACTAGCGGAATCTCTCCGATGAGCCCTCAGACACGAATTCAGGAATTTGTTAGGGAAAGGGAGTAATGAGGAAATACATTTTATTGATGGTTTGGATAAGAAGTTCAACAAAATTCGGTCAAATTTAGGGTTTGGGGAAGGGGCTGACCCTGAGGTACTCATTCTGTATACGTCCATGTGAGACCTCTTTTACGGCAAACAGTAATTTATTTGGTAAATTAAGACAATCAGACTTCTATTGGCCCGAGAAGACTTAAAAGACCATAATATGTATCGACAATCATATGCAGCTAACATATTTCGAAACCATTTGCAAGTTATCGCTCTCTAATGCTAAGAATTTCGCCTAAATTGGAAACCACATTTCATAAAATCATCACAGCTAAATTCATTAGAACAAACAAACTACCAAGGACGCCCCATGACATGTTTTTGGAGGGGACGGGGGCAGTTTTTCAATGAGTTAATGAGATGGTAATAAATTAGAGCTCTTGTGTTAATGTAATATATCAATAGGTGGTAATATCTTCGTAAAACGAAACAGATTTAACATTCAATGGACCTGAGAACAAAGAGGAGTAATACACAGAAACCTAGCCATCAAAATGACGTTATTTTATTGTCTACCTGATTCCTAGTAGAGGAGGGTGTTCCCCTTAGCCCCACCCTGGTGGTGCGTATATACACTAGCTCTATGCTTTTGTATTATCAAACGGAAAGTCAAAGATTACATAATCAAAATTGTTTCATAGGACTGTTAACTGATTTAACATTAAAAAACAAAACAAAAAACAACAAAGCGTCTCTATCAAATGAGGAAATATAGGGATATGTACAATCACACCGAAAACCATACTGGAAAATCAACTACTTCAATAAGATTAAACTGTTTTACAATAGTTATTAAATGTCATGGCATGAAAATAGGACGAAAGCCAAAGTCAGTAATTATTCTAAGCATGCTCAGATATTTAGAGAAAAATGATCATATAACCGGAAAAAGGCAAATTTGAATAATATCAAATAATTTTTGTTGAACTTAAGTTTTAACTTGCAGAAACAGTCCGTTAACCATAAGCTGAAAAGTAGAATTAACAAACTAGTTCCACTAGGCCTATACAAAGCATTATGATTTGTAAAGCATGGGGCCAAGTTTAAACATGAAAAATATCTTTATTGACTAATTGGAAGACATTTTTTATATGTAATTTTAAAAATTTGGAGAGGGAGGTTAGCTTCTGTTTACATCCTGAGCCAACAGTCAAATACTACAATTCAACACAGACCCACACACCTGACCTCCTACCCCCCGACCCATAAAGTCTTGTGAAATCATTTTCTCCCAAATCCACTTGTCTTCCACAAAAGAGCCTCTCAAAAGTTTCCAGTCGCTATTACATGTAATAATTTTTTTTGAGGAATCTGAGGTCCCTAGAAATTTAGAAACCTAACTCCCTGAGATTTCAGAATAAGAACATCAAACCAAAAGGCCCAATTTTGCTTTCAAATATTTTATCTGTTTCTGGGCAAATTTAGGGACTTGTGTCTCTTCGAAAGATAAACAAAGCCTTTAAAATCACAATTGTCTTTATCACGCTTAAAAAACAATCCACAAGTCACTGCTAGGGTTTTACACAATCCCCTAAAATTTATATCCCGTATCATAATGCCTTTTGATTCACCACAACCACCTTCAGCAAAGGACAATGGCTTGATTATATTTCTTCCCTAGAGCATATGGACGAAAATACCAAGTTGAATAGCCTTAATAAACTAATTTACCATTTAAGGGTACTAATGTACCCTTTCACCTAAGATAGACCTCGGTTCTACCATAGTTGAAAACGTTGAACCTAAAATGTATTATTTGACTGTGAAGCGTTTTTATTTATAATCGTCACGTAACTATATGAAAACAGATTTTATTACCCTCAAATGTAAAGGAAAAAAACTAAATGTACACTAATTATTTGTCTTAGCCTAAAATACATATCGTGAGCCAATAATAGGTATACCATCTAGAAAAAGCTAAAGGCCCTTTATCGACAAAGATGACCAAGGTCTAATAACTGAATATTACTTTCAAGTCTCTAAACTTTCTAAGACTTTTAACCCAATTTCTTTCTTTCAATGAGCACAATTCAACTGCAGTTGTTAATGGCTAATGATCTGTGTTTCATCAAACAGTTCGTGGTAACGAACTGTAGTAAGGAGCTGTAATCGGATTTTTATGGTGATTTTAAATATATAAGTTCCATCAAATTTAGTCTTTGTCATCAAAAGTTACGAGCCTGAGAAAATTTACCTTATTTTGGAAAATAGGGGGGAAACCCCCTAAAAGTCATATAATCTTAAAGAAAATCACACCATCGCATTCCGCGTATCAGAGAACCCTGTCGGAAAAAATTTCAAGCTCCTATCTACAGAAATGTGGAATTTCGCATTTTTTCCAGAAGACAAATCACGGGTGCGTGTTTATTTTTTTTCCCCAGGGGTCATCGTATCGACCAAGTGGTCCTAGAATGTCGCAAGAGGGCTCATTCTAACGGAAATGAAAAGTTCTAGTGCCCTTTCTAAGTGATCAAAAATTGGCGGGCACCTAGGCCCCCTCCCACGCTCATTTTTTCCCAAAGTATTTTGTTCCGCATAGTCGAAAACCATAAGAACTATGTCTTTGGGGATGAATTACTCCCTCAAAGTCCCTGGGGGAGGGGTTGCAAGTTATAAACTTTGACCAGTGTTTACATACAGTAATGGTTATTGGGAAGTGTACAGACGTTTTCAAGGGGATTTTTTTGGTTTGGGGTGGGGTTGAGGGGAGGGGGATATGTGGGAGGATCTTTCCATGGAGGAATATGTCATGGGGGAAGAGAAATTCAATAAAAAGGGCGCGGGATTTTCTAGCATTACTATAAAAAAAAACAATGAAAAAGTTTTTTCAATTGAAAGTAAGGAGTAGCATTAAAACTTAAAATGAACAGAGATTATTACGCATATGAGGGGTTCTAAAAATACTTTAGCATAAAGAGCAAGGTATTTAGGAGGAGATAAATACCTCGCTCTTTACGCTAAAGTATTTTTAGTAATTTCAACTATTTATTCTACGGCCTTTCTGATTCAGGGATCATTCTTAAAGAATTGGGACAAAACTCAAGATTTAGTGTAAAAAGCGAGATATTAACGAGGGTACAAACCCCCTCATATACATAATAAAAATATAAGAATATAAATGTTTGTTACGTAAGTTAATTCTTAAGTTACGTCTATTTTTTACTAATAAAAAAATTCGTTAAAAATTAAAAGTTCTTGTTACCTTTTTAAGTAACCGAAAAATTGGAGGGCAACTAGGCCTCTTTCCCCGCCCCTTATTTCTCAAAATCATCTGATCAAAACTAAGAGAAAGCCATTTAGCCAAAAAGAGAATTAATATGCAAATTTCATTTTAATAATTTATGTGCGGAGAGCCAAAATCAAACATGCATTAATTCAAAAACGTTCAGAAATTACATAAAACTTAAAACGAACAGAAATTACTCCGTATATGAAATGGGTAGTCCCCTCCGCAATCCCTTGCTCTTTACGCTAAAGTTTGACTCTTTGCCACAATTCTACTTTTTAAAACAATTAAAAACTTTAGCGTAAAGAGCGAGGGATTGCGGAGGGGACAACCCATTTCATATACGGATTAATTTCTGTTCGTTTTAAGTTTTAATGTCGCTCCTTACTTTCAGTTAAAAAAACCAGTTTTTTTTTATTTAATCAATAAAGAAAAGGCGAACTCAGACAATTAACTAGGTAGATAGATAAAGCTAAATTTTAGCTACCGAATGATGGCAAAACTGTCATCCTAAACTGAAATATTATAACTCAAGGGCTGCAGATAAATAAAATTCTAACGCATCCAAAGTTAATATAAACCTTGAGAGCTTATAAATTAATTTTTGGAAAGTAGGCCGATCCTTTTGTTTTTAAATCTTTTTCTTAAATAGTATAGTTAGGGCTAGTACAGTTAGGTTAGTATAAGTAGCATAAGCTGAAAAAATAAATAAATAAATATACAACTATCCCTATACCCACCTATTGAAGTTAATTTATTTATTTTTTATCTGAAACCCTATGCAGGGCAAGTTACAGAGAAAAAACTCAATAATGTAACACAAGATAGTGTTTGTCTTTTTTTTCTTTCAGAGACAAATTTGAGTTAACTTTTAGAATAAAAAGAAGAGCAAAGTATAATTTGGCCATATCTGCTATAAGTCAAATAGCCTGCTTAACCTGCCAAGATTTTCCCAAACTAATCTAGGCTTATTTAGTGCAGACTGCATTTTGACTTTAAATAATTCTTGAAAATAAAAAATGCTGATAAATTATCACTTACAGGGACATTTCAGCTTTATTTCTATTGAATTTTAAACTCATTACAGCAAATATTTAAATTTCTTTGAAACTTTCTACTTTTTCAATGAAGTAACAGATGCTATACTGTAAGTGGCGCTAGTTGTTTTTTAATTCCCATCTTTCCATCTTCCCAAAATTATTTGCATCTCAATTTCCTATAATCCTTGATTGACCTATTTTCGGTTTTTTCGTTTAGACTGAGCTCTACAATACACGGGAAGAGTTTTTTTTCTTAAAAGAAAACAATTTTTTTGTCAAATATGCACCTTTTTCCAATTCCCCTATATAAGATTTTTGAACAACTTGAAGGATTCCGACAAGCGTATAAAACGAAAAATGGCCATGTTTTTCTACTAGATCTAGATTAATATATATATATATATATATATATATATATATAAAAAAACATCAATAGTTAGCAAGTGTCATAAAAAAAGATTAAACAAGCAGGACAAAGAGTTAGGTAAAACTTACACAAAATTAATTTTTAAGTCAAATTATTTTTATTCCTAACTCGAATGTCCTATAAAAGCAGCAAAAGCATGGTAGAAGCTATGAATCGGGTACAAGTATAAGTGTTCATGGAGGGGCGTAAGCAAAGGGCGATGCTGTGGCTTAGCCCCTCGCAACAAAAGGAATTTGACTTTTATTTATTTATTTTATTATCTATTAGTAGGTGGTTCTTTGATTTTATTATACCTGAATTTTATTTGTTTAGTCTTAAGACTATGCAAACTGAAACTTGAATATTCAAATAAAACTTAATCATTCTTAAATTTTGCACTCATTTAATTGGCGGTTTTGTCCCAATACCCACTGAAAAGACATAGCCCAGTAACGTGGAAAATACGCTTAAGCTTAATAAATACCGTTTAAGGACAACTTCAATCAGTTGTAAATAATAACTGAAAATTAAAGCATCTTTACCACTGGAACACAGACAACAAGTTTCAATCATTATTTCGAGACTTTTGCCAGCCAAATTTCAGCATGAAATTTGAAACCAGTGCGAGGCAAGGGAATCTTTCAAGATAAAAATAAAATCCACAAACTACTCTCAAATAGTGAAATTGGTCCAGCAAAATTAAATTGAGGACAAATACCAACACAGAACAAAGATCAAAAATAAAAAACTAAGTGCATGTACTTCTGCCAAGACCAATAACAGGGATACTCCCCCCTCTTACAAGCACGTATAGCTTAGGGTTTTCAAGAGGTGTGTCTGTTTCCTTTTTCTTTATGATTGGCTCCAAAGCATTCCCGAAAAAAAAAAACTGTTGAAAAAGAAATATCTACATTATTATTGCATATTTCACAGCATAACCAGCAATAAATTTGAAAATCAATTACGTTCTGGTCATAAAGAAAATGAAGCAAAATAAGTTCCAAAGCCTTTGAATGGAAATTGTAATAATAATAATAAATAAATAAAAATCCAAGTCAGTAATCAGATGGTAAATGATCGGGAACCATGATGATTTTTGATAAGTGGTGTATTTATTTTTTTCCATTTACGTCTTAACTGGGTATTACAACTTTCTTCGTCTCTTATGTTTTTTAATGCTTTTGTTTATTCTTTAGAATCTTGAAAAAAGAAGGTAGAAAACTACTAAGAAACAACGGTTGGACATAACAAGAGAATTCATAACCACTACCATGAAGATTAGCACCAAAAAATAAAAAGCAGCCACAATAAATCATAACAACCTCCAGTACCTGCCACATCTTAAGTGCCCATTAAAATATGGAAGAAAGAGGATAGAAGAAGAAAGACATCTAATCAAAACACACAAGCCCTTGGTATTCAACAAAACCCACACAAAGCCCAGTCAAACTAAACAAGAGCCGTAAAAATGCAAATTTTTTGCATAAACTAATATATATATATATATATATATATATATATATATATATATATATATATATATATATATATATATATATGCATGGATTTATAGGTAAAACTTTAGACTTGCCAATATTTAGGCTATTACAGCAAAATATATAAGAAACAACTACATTCTAAAGTGAGTGCAGTAGTTCCATATTCTGCTCAACATCATATTTATTGGCATCACACACATTTATGAAAGTGCCTTCGGCCCTAGGCAATATCAAAATGAATCTTTTTTTAGTTGGACAGCGGAATTATTCAGGACAGTTATGGCTATATTTAGGCATCACTTTTCATTGATCTTTGGATTCGGGCATGGTCCCCTTGGCTAGAAACCAGAAGTATTTACCACTCTAGCGTCGGATCCTATTGGTTTTAATTTCTTGCGACCTCGATACCAGGTACCTGGACATCTTTTAAACCTTGCTGATCAAGGTGGACTGAGAGTAACCACTTGGACTCAGCAAGAAGGTTTCATCCCGAACAGATCCACGACCAAGAAGATATCCACTGTTGGCCAGGCCATTGAGAAAGCCCGTGACAACCAGCGTGCAGCATTAATTGCCAATACCTCAGTCAACCGTGAGTTTCTTTGGCTGATACTAGAACAAATAAATCTCCCTGACAAATACTGCTGCCTGTTCAAGGCGGTCTAAATTGTTAATAAAAAGGCTTTGTCAAAGTTAATGGTCATCGAAGCCTACTATATGGCAAGGCTGTGTTGGTCCTCTGGAACTTTTCAACGCGGTGATAAAATATGTCATGAATCAAACGACGAACCGGCTCCGCCTTAGACTGAGGCATGATGATAGTTTTAACCAACGACTTTGTACCAAAAATCCGACATCTGGCACTAGACCCCCAACTCTCGTCAGCTCGCCACCTAGAAACACCTGCCAGCACACTATTCAATTTTGAGCTCCCTGAGCATGGCTAAAAGCGCTCCCATGGACGGCCTATATTCAGATAAGGGACAGCATTATCCAACATCTGTCGGTGATCGATACTGAGAAGCTGACATGCTTGTACGGAACCATTCGGGCTGAAGGCGAAGAGTCACACTTTCCTCCACTCTGAATCATCCGCAGGAGCAGTAGGTTAGTCAGCACAGATCCTGTGACCATTTCTTTGAGGAAGAGCGCATTTTCTATCACTTGGGAGACAAGGTGGAATGTCATTTGATTATAATTGTGTGATTAGAAGAGAAATCAAGACACACAATTTGCTTTACCGAAAGATAAAGACTAGCATCAGCATTAGCATTTTGTTTAAATCTAATTATTTTGACTCGAGTTTTGAATATTTTAATTTATTTTTAATTAATCTAAATTCATTTAATTTACAATAATTTTACTTCAGTTCTAGTTACACTATTTTGAGTTTAATCACTAGGATTAGCAGCATGTCATTTTCTTGAATACTTATTTTGCTAAAAAACATGTAATGTGAAATTAAGGAACAAAATTTTACGTATCTAAAACACAACAGACTAAGTTTTTTTTCCATCAGTAGATACACTACTTGATTTTTAGTTAGTTCTATCAATTCCTTGAAGGTAACTGCATATATAACCATTGGAAGCTAAGACATGGTCCTTGGGGAAACCCCCCTCCTCTTTTGTTATAGCAATATGACACCAATGAAGATTCATGTGAAAAATATTAGCAGTTGAACTGGGTATCAGAGGCAACGCTATAACGTTGCCTATAGTAAAGGCCATAAGGCTCCAATGTTTTATTATTATTATTGTTTCCCCAGAGGCACTTCATACCGAAGGAGTCATCGCATAAACTTCAAAGGGGGCTCATTCGATTGGAAATCGTGAGTTCTAGTGCCCTTTTTAAGAGTCAAAAGCTATCAGAGGGCAACCAACCCCTCCCCACGCCCTTTTCCCCAAACACATCCGATAAAAATTTTGAGATCGTCATTTTGTTAAAAATAGCTCTTCATTACAGGTCTGGAAGACCTTAAAGGTCTCAGATGGATTAAGGTGACTAATGTAAGGTGATCATAAAACAAAAACTCTGGGTCGACACAACCCACAGGACCCGGGGGCAGGCGTTGTAAGTTTTGCCCTGGGGGCATATATGCTTCTTATAGAAGGAATGCTAGTATAAACTTCAGAGAGGGTTGATTTGATTGGAAATAAGAAATTCTAGTTCACTTTTTAAGATTCGAAAGAGATCAGAGGGCAACTAGCCCCCCTCCCCTATGCTCTTTTTTCCCAAACTCATCCGATAATTTTTTTTTATAAAGTCATTTAGTTAAAAATATATCAAGCATTAGATAATAAAAACTCCGGGGTCGACAACCCCCAACAGAGCCCAGGGGCAGACATTGTAAGTTATGCCCTGGGGGCATATATGGTTTATCGAAGGGCTGATCGTATAAACTTCAGAAGGGGTACATTTGATTGGAAATTGAAATTTCTGGTTCACTTTTAAAGATTCAAAAGAGATCGAAGGGTAATTAGCCTCCCCCCTCACGCCCCTTTCCCCCAAACCCATCCGATAAACATTTTGAGACAGTCATTTCTTTTTTTTTAAATAGTTCAAACATCAGATAAAAAAACTTCAGAGTAAACACAAACCCTTAGAGCCTGGGGGCAAGTGTTTTAAACTATGCCCCGGGGCATAAAAGATTTTTTTATGTAAGTTAAGGTCGTATTAATTTTAGAAATGGCTCATTTGATTGGAAATTGAAAGTTCTAATTACCTTCTTATGAGTCAAAATGATCAGACGGTGTTTACCCCCCCCCCCCCACACACACACCCTCTTTTCCTCCAATTCATCCGCTCAAAATTTTGAGATTGCCAGTTTGTTTGAAATATTCCAACGATCAGACAACAAAAACTGTGGGGTCAACATACCCCCCCCAGAGCTGGGGGAAGGATTGTAACTTATGCCCTGGGGGTATATAAATTTTTCAGGGAGGGAGTGGCCGCATTAGCCTCGGAGGGGACTCAAATGATCAGAAATTGAAAACTATAATTCCCATTTTAAGAGTCAAAAGTGATCATAGGGCAACAAGCCCCCCCCCCAAGGCCCTTTTTTCCCCAAATACGTCTGATCAAAATCTTGAGGTAGCCATTTTGTTCAAAATAGTTTAAAGATCAAATAACAAAACCTCAGGGATAAACACAACCTCCCAGAGCTTTGGGGAACTGTTGTGAGTTATGCCTCGGGGGCAGATAAGCTTTTATGTAAGGGAGGGTCATATAAACATCACGCGTGGATCATTTGATTGGAAATTGAAACTTGTATTTAAATTTTTAAGAGTCATCACGAGTGATCGGTGGGAATATACCCCCCCCCCTCTTTTCCCCAAATGCATCAGATCAAAATTCTGGATGGCCATTTTGTTTGAAATAGTCCAGCGATCAGATGAAAAAACTTCGGGGTCAACAGACCCCCGCCCCGAAACCCGGGGGAAGGGTTGTAACTAAAGCCCCGGGAGTACATAAGGTTTTTACGAAAAAGGTGGTCGTATAAACTTCGGATGGGACTCAAATGATTTAAAATCGACAGTTCTAGTTCCCCTTTTAAGAGTCAAGTGATCCCTACTAACCGTCTAGCCACGACCACCCCCCCCCCTACAAACCGTCTTTTCCACAAATGCGTCCAATCAAAATTTTGAGATTTTCGTTTTGTCCAAAATAGACCAGAGATCATACATTAATTTGATGCTTCCTGGTATTCTGCAAAATAGTAACCCAACCACAATATTTCGAGTGGGAGTGTATATAGATAAATCCTTATATTAATTAAATTATATAGTTTATATAATTAATTTCTTTTGTTGTTAGTATAGGTATTTTCGCGTTGTATTCTGTTTTTGCGCATGTTTGTAATTTGTACTGTTGTTTAATTTCCTCGCTTGCTTGTTATTTATTTATTTTTTGTGTATATATGGGCCATGGGCTTTTGAAATAGACTTATCTATCTATCTACAGTAAAAAATCCGGGGTTTACACAGCCGCCTAGAAACCGGGGGCATATAAAATTTTTCTGGGAGGAATAATCGTATAACTTTATCGGGCGCTCATTCTAACGGAAATTGAAAGTTCTAGTTCCCTTTTTAAGAGTCAAAAGGGATCGGAGGGCAACTAGGCCTCCTGCTTTCTTTACCTCAAATCCATTCGATCGAATTTTGAGATTGCATTTTTTTTTTAAATAAGTCAAAATATCGATTAACGAAAACTCCAAGGTCAGCAAAAACCCCCAGAGCCTTGGGCGAGCGTTGTAGGTTATGTCCAGGGGGCATACAAGGTTCTTATGCAGGGGTTTTGAAAATAGTTCAAAGGTCAGATAGCCCCCATCCCCACTCAAAAAACTTATGAACGATATTTTATTCCAAAACTTAAGCGAGCCGACCTCCGGCCTTCTCTGCAAGGCCCCCCCCCAGAAATAACAATATTTTATTCCAAAACTTGTGGGAGCTGACCCCTGGTCCTCCATGACCCGACACGACTCCCTCCATGCCCCTCCCCCACAAAAATTATTAACAATTTTTTTTCTAAAAATCATGGGAGCTGTCACACTGAATAATATAAATAAATAAATACATCTTGAAACGAGTGTTAAATTGAACATGCAAATCTCTATAAATAATCGAACAAAAATCTCTATAAATAAGAGTTTAAGTTTTGTCTCCTTCTCTCAATAAAAGTCTTAAACCTACTGCATCATTAACAATTTACTGAAAACGAATTAAATTACAAATATTTTCTTTTGAACTTTTTAAAACATTGAAAATTAACATAAAATTTACAGTATAATTAAATTTTAAATGATGAGCTTTCAGCAATTAACATCATTATGTCAAATACTTAGTTTAATTTTATAAGTTCTTTCCAAGGCTGTTCAAGACAAATATACCTCCACTACATACAAGAGTTTGGTTACTGCCCCTTTCCCTAACTGTAAAAGACTAAAGCCTACTACTTCATTGGTGCTTCACTGAATACGAATTATGTTACGAATAGTTTCTTTTCCAGTTATTGTAGCAACAAAAATGAAAATAAAATTACAGTGAAATAAAATCTTGAACTGATTACCTTTCAACAATTAATAGCGTTATATATCAAACATTCCGTTTGATTTTATTTGTACTTTCCATCCAATTTTTTTTTGTACTTTGAACATCCAATTTAAGTTTCACTCATTTTATGATTTTACCAACTGTATGCTGTTTGCTATGATTGTTTATTTGATTTCTGTTCGTTTTGGCTTTCATTTATTCTTTAATAGCAATTTGTGGTCTTTTTTAGTTTGAGTTATTGCAGGTTTCTATTTCTTCTGATCTTAAGTTCAATACGGCCTTTACTTTTCTTTAGAAAGCTTCTTTTTTCGGAAAGTTTTTTTTTTATTAATTGAAACAAAGATCTACAATCAGTATTACCTTCCCTTCTCCTGCAATTATATTTTTTGGGTTGCATATAATATTGTTAGTTTTCAGAAAAGTTTTGAAAAATTGTAAATATCCTATGTTTCAATTGGAATCGCATTTTTTAAAATATATTACAATTATACACAGTTCAAGAGGGCAAAAATAGCACACTATTTCTTGATCCTGCATATTTACCCCTCGACTCCTCTTCCCTTCATGACAGCTCTACCCGCACAGAAAAATAAAAATGAAGTGGAAAAAATCGTTTTCCCTTTCAGAAAATACTTGGGCCAACTATGCTCTTTTTCAACTTTTGGCTCTACTCCAAAAGGCCATTTCTGCACTTCTATACTTAAACAGCTAAGCTTAACATACCAGAAAACAGTATTTAAAGAGTGAATCAAACGTAGAAGATTAGTATACAAAATCAGGGCAAGAACAAAAATGCATCCACCCACCACAACCAAGAATATGCACTTTAAGACAGGTGTTACCTATCTTCCGAGCGACATCACAATCATGACTAAAAATTTAATGATACAACTTAAAAAAGAAAATGTAACACATAAGTTATATGAGTTTTAATTAATTTGAGCGATTAAATGTGTTTTTTCTCATTAAAATAGGGGGAATGTTTAGTAGCATCTATGATGCTACTAAAATGAGACACGCATAAAAAAAATTCCAAAATTAAAGGTTTTATACAGTTTCCCTGTCTCTTAATGATCTGCTCTTTCCCCTTCCCGAAACAAATGGCCACATACGTGCTTACCTAGAACCTTTAGCCATGTCGTCAACTACTCATGATAAATTTTTACAGTTTAGAAAGCCAGTATTAGATAAATCGAGATATTTCGTTAAAAAATTTATATATATACATATATATATATACATATATATATATATATATATATATATATATATATATATATATATATATATATATATATATATATATATATATATATATATCGAAATGAACAACCAAAGGCTTTTGTGCATCTACAAACCGATACAAGGTGAAAAAAGTAAAATAAAACATAAGATAGAAACGAAAAAAAAATGGGAGGGGCACGTACTGGGGTAATAAAACAAGATTGGACGGAAATTAGAACCCAGGGGAATTTGAGATCCCTGACCTGCTTGCCCTAAGCAACTTGTCACTGCTGTTGTATTATAGAAACAGTTGGAAGATTCCTCATCATCTAAATCTCCTTGTGACGAAGCATCACGGTGAATTGATCGCTGGAATAAAAGAAGTTTAATTAAATTTTTTTACTTACATAAAAAAGAAAGACGTTTATTTGTAAACAAAGTTATCAATCTTTTAAATTATCTTCAATATATTCACCAGAAACACACAAAAATTCATTAAAATATCCAACTAATTAGTGTTTTCTGTTTCTCTGAATCCATGCATACGTTAAACGCTAAAACAACCAACAGAGTAGATAGGAAATTATGAGATGTCTCTTGCAGTCTCTGTGCTTTATCAAAGATGGCGTCTCAAACAGATGAACTCTTCTGAAATTCCCATTTTCTATACAGTTTACTGTAAGTTTTATTAAAAACAAAACAAATGCAGTTTTCAATAGCTTACATTGATTTTAAAAGATTCATTTGAGCAGTTGTAAACTGAAAAAAAGCAGTAAACAAAGCAGTTGTAGACTGGAGAGAGTCGTGGGGAATGAACAAACCGGCTCTACTAGTCCTACTTTGTATTTTTTGGAGTGGTGCCAACGACGTTTTTGGAGCACCAGCATACAGCGGACATCCATACTCGTTGGGTTGGATGTAATACTTACAAAGTTGGTGATCGTCCTGAACGGCTTTTACAGAAAAGGGGGTCCCCAGCTTTCTTGTGCACATTTCTGCTTCAAGGATTTTACAAATTCTTGTTTTCTTTTTTGTCCATTAATAAAGTTATTTCTCAATGTGGCCAGTTTTTTGCATGTTAATAATCCCTCGGCACATTGCTAAAAACCTGATTTTCACTTAATTCAAGTAGCCTCATGGACAATATTAGGGCTTGTTGGCTTAAATTACTCAGTAACAATGGCCGATTTCTTGACTAAACTCAACATATACATGGTGTCCACAAAGTCGGGATGCATACAAATTTCGATATTTTATTTAACATTTTTGTATTTACAAGCTTTTGACTTGTACCTTAAGGTTCTCTGGTACGTTGAATATGATGGTATGATTTTCATTCAGATTCCTTGAATTTTAGGGGGTGTTTTCCCCCTATTTGAAAAATCAGGCAAATTTAAATCTTATATATTTGGAGTCAGCATAATAAGCTGATTCTTTTGATGCATCTACTCATATTAAGGTTTCATTTTTTTAGAATTTCGATAATTTTTAAAATTCATATGTATTCAGACTTTGTGGACACCCTGTGTAACCGACTTTCGGTATTTTTCGTGTGTAACCGATATTTCGGTAATTTTTTTAAATCGTATGTATCCAGACCTTGCGGACATCCAGTGTAACCGACTGAGTTATGAATTCCTATTTTTGGTTCTTTTTTTGTCATTTTATAGTAGCATTACAATTTCTTGCAGGGAAGTAACAGAGTGTCCACCATCAAATGACTTCACAAACAGTGTCTCCTTAAAAATATCATAAGGCAATAAAAAAGTAACCAGTTTCATTGTTTACATGGTAAGGAGGTGGAATCATACTTAATATTGAACCATTTCATATTTCATATGTTGTCAAATTAACCAACACAATCTTTTTAGAGCTAAATCTGCTTAGACTCTAATTTTTTTTCTTCGTTATTTTATACTAAATATTAGGAATATACACTATATGTACCTAAAATTTCAGATTTTTTTCTTGATTATTTTTAAAAAATTAATTTTTAAAATGACAAAAACACTATACTCTGCCATTAGCTACACAAAAATACACAATAGTATGCAGACTTTTATGCTACAGAGTTCAGTAATAACTCGTGTTATAGTCCCCTGTAATTATTTTTAATTTGATCTATACCATAAGATATATATGTATATATATATATATATATATATATATATATATATATATATATATATATATATATATATATATATATATATATATATATATATATATATATATATATATATATATATATATATATATATACCAAATAAAAATTTCTTTTTTAAAAATCTCAAAATGTTTCCCTTTTTGGTGTTTTCAAAATTATGTAGATTTACAAAAAATGTGAATTCAGCACATCAAAACCCATTGATTCACTTTTTGAAAATAATATTATCTTATCTTCTGTAAAAATTCTTGTTTCCAAAGTCTAGACTCATTTTGGTTTTGCAGTTACAACCCCTTTGCTTTTTTGAAACGAATACTAAAAAATTTCACAGAATCCTGAACTTCAGTTGAAGAAGCCAAAGAGTAGGCCTCAATTACTGTAAGAACGTCAGCAGCTCTTGCAATGGCCCCTCCTTTCATTAGGTGGCACTTGAAGTGCCTAGCCCTCACACCCTTGATAACTTCCATCATGATGATACATTTGCTGTGTTGATGTTTTAGTTCTTAGTATATTTTTCATGTTCTTTTGGAAGGATAATGCCACCCAAGCTAAGCAAGGACTACTGCAAGAGCCAAATGTCTAAGAAACCAGAGAGAGGTTAAAAAACGAAAATCAGAAAAAGAAAAATCAATATATTGTATTTTTTTTAATTTATTCTCAAGAACAAATGTATACACAGAAAGTTATTGAAATCTGAGATGTGAAGATTCAAACCCCTGATTGATTTGGTATAGAATGTCTGTTATGCATGGGTATAAAAATAAATAATTAAAAAATAGGAGGAAAGCAAAAAGTTAACTCTTCAATTCTTCAGATAGTTTGTCCAAGAGAGGGAGGGGATTTTCAGATTCTCGCCTGGGAATACTCCGTTGTTAAACGGGCTTTACAATTCTTTATACACTTTTATAAATACCTGTACACATGGAGAGTCAAGGGAGGAGGAAATAGTTCCTCAAGGTTCGTCCAGACCCCCTTCCTCGTACTGTGTGTCAGTCTTAATCAACCCATTTTAGAAAGAAGGGGGTCAACTAAAAGCTGACACGAAGAATCTGGCTCTACTGCCACGCAAAATGGAAGACATTCAAAGATGTCATTTTTGGAAACAATCAGAAAAACGAAAATACAAAGAGACAAAGACGTCGCACGACGTAAAATCATGAAAACAGGTCAAGATACATTACATTAAAAATACACTTAACTTAAATTTCATGAACAAATTTCAAGCATTAAAAATATTTTACTGCTTTTACCATATCTAAGAAATGTTTATGACAGCAAGAGAAAAATGAGATTAAACTGAATTTGCTGTATAAGTAACCATGACACACACAAGCAGGATAACAGAGTGTGTGGGGGGGGGGTCAAACGCAAAAAAAAACGCAAAATGATTTCCATATAGGCTATCAGGTTTTACATTTTTCTGTAGTTTCTCTTTCAGAGTGAGCTTGGGACCCCATCCCCACTGTACTGATGCATGAGAGCATCTATAAAAGCAAAAATTCGTGAATTCTATACACACTTAGTTCTGAAAATTGGTCATTTGACTTATTATGTGAAAAAATGCCCTGGTTCCAGTATAAGGTTTTCGGTACCCTAAATATTTCCGAAAGCAACATTTTTAGAGAGGAGATGGAAAAACTGGATTGACAAGAGCAAATGGTTATATCTTAGTAAACAGAAGATTATGATTTTCTCTGGTCAGGAAACTATGCCAATTCTAAATAATAATAATAAAAAAAATGGCTAACTTAGTTTTTCAGAAAGCTATTTTAATTTCGAGGAGAGAAAACAGGTAGATTTACATCAGCAGATATTCTTATTTCACCAGAGATATGCATGCAGTTCAAATTATTACTGTCTTTTCAGTATTTGCAGATTTTGGACAAAATGACTCACCTTTACGCCAGACTTATTTTATGTACAAGAGCACCAACAGCTCAAGCACTCTGTTCTGCAGTTCTGCACTAGAAACCTACTAAGAAGGAACTAAGTCTGGAAATTACCCACACACCAGCTGGCATTTCCCTTCCTCTAGTTTCAAACAAAGCCTACCAGGATTGATTTCAATCTCCGTCTCCCTCCGCATCTCGATCCAACAGCCACCGAGGATCTGATTAGCTTTCTAGCGAACTTACAATGTCACTGATCACCTACGGTCGATTCAGAGCCAAGTAGCTTAAAAAATCCAGCTTGGATTTTTCCAGCTTGTATACTTTATTTTACTTTTTTAAATAAAAAGCAAGGGTTTTCTTTTTACCTCCCTGATGGTCATTCAGAAAACACCATGTCGCGAGCCCCGATTTAAAGTGAGTTGTGATGGTTTCAAAGGGTTTGGGACCAACAAGGAGTATTGTTTGTGGAGCTTCCATGGACAGGAATAACAATCACTGCAGATTCTTACCGTGAAGCATTACAACGTCTTCAGAGAATATCAAGACAGAAGAAGAGCCATGCTGACTTCTAGAGTTGTCCCTATCCATGACAATACTTGATTTTACAATGCTATTACAACCCAACAGCTCCTTAATAAACATAAATAAGATAATCCGAACGTGGCACCAACTGAATTTCATCTTTTGAAGAAGTGGCTTGGGAAGCAACATGTCCAAACTGATGAAAAACTCACATCATCAGAAGTCATTGGTGGCAGCCTTTCATGAAGAGGGTAACAAAGTTTGCTCAGCGATATCACAACTGTCTTGATCATCTAATTATTTCGAGAAATAATTTTGATTGTGTGTTACTTTTGATAATAAAATCATCTTTTGATAATAAAAACGACATTTGCTTATTCTATCCACTAGGCTTCATCCCGATTCCTCCACTCTAAGCGTTTTCCAAGATTTCCGATTTCCCCTCCAACTCCCCCCAATGTCAACAGATCTGGTCCATATTTGAAATAAAGAGCTCTGAGACATGAATTCCTTCTAAATATCAAATTTAATTAAGATCCGGTCACCCGTTCTTAAGTTAAAAATACCTAATTTTTTCTAATTCTTCCAAATTAACACGCCCCAACTCCTCCAAAGAGAACAGATCCGTTCCAATTATATCAATCACGTATCTAGAACTTGTGCTTATTTTTCCAATCAAGTTTCATCCCGATCTCTCAACTATAAGCGTTTTCCAAGATTTCTGTTTCCATCCTCCAATCCCCTATATCCCCGGATCCAATTCGAGTCGAAAATGAAGCCTCTGAGACATAAGATCCTTCTATATATCAAGTTTCATTAAGATCCGATCACCTTTTCGAAAGATAAAAAATACCCCAATTTTCACGTTTCCTGAGAATTCCGGTTTCCCCCTCCAACTCCCCCCAATGTCACAGGATCTGGTCGGAATTTAAAATAAGAGCTTTAAAGCACAAGATCCTTCTAAATATCAAATTTCATTAAGATCTGGTCACCCGTTCGTAAGCTACAAATACCTCATTTTTCCGAATTACCCCCCCCCCCCCAAACTCCACCAAAGAGAGCGGATCCGGTCCGATTATGTCAGTCACGTATCTTAGACTTGTTTTTATTCTTCCCATCCAGTTTCATCCTGATCTCTCCGCTTTAAGTATTTTCTAAGATTTACAGCCCCCCCCCCACGACGCTGGATCCGGTTGAGATTTAAAATAAGAAATCTGAGTTACGAGGTCCTTCTATATATGAAGTTTCATGAAGATCCGATCACTCCTTCGTAAGTTAAAAATACGTCATTTTTTCTAATTTTCAGAATTAACCCCCCCCCCCAATAGATCGGATCTGTTCCAATTATGTCTATCACGTATCTAAGACTTCTGCTTATTTTTACCACCAAGTTTCATCCCTATCCCTACACTCTAAGCGTTTTCCATGATTTTTGGTCCCCCTCGAACTCCCCCCAATGTCACCAGATCCGGTCGGGATTTAGAATAACAGCTTTGAGACATGATATCCTTCTAAATATCAAATTTCAGTGACATCCGATCACCTGCTGATAAGTTAAAAATACTTCATTTTTAAAAAATTTCAGAATTAACCCCCCCCAACTACCCCAAAGAGAGCGGATCCGTTCCGGTTATGTCAATCATGTATCTAGGACTTCTGCTTATTTTTATCACCACGTTTCATCCCAGTCCCTCCAATCTAAGTGCTTTCCAAGATTTTAGGTTTCCCCCTCCCAGCTCACCCCCCCCCCAATGTGACCAGATCCGGTCGGGAATTAAAATAAGAGCTCTGAGACACGATATCCTTCCAAACATCAAATTTAATTAAGATCTGATCAACCGTTCGTAAGTTAAAATACTTCATTTTTTCAATTTTTTCCGAATTAACCGCCCACTCCCCCCAGATGGTCAAATCAGGAAAATGACTATTTCTAATTTAATATGGTTCGGTCCCTGATACGCCTACCCAATTTCATCGTCCTAGCTTACCTGGAAGTGCCTAAAGTAGCAAAACCGGGACCGACAAACAGACCGACAGAATTTGCGATTGCTATATGTCACTTGGTTAATACCAAGTGCCATAAAAACCAAGACCAAAGAAAAAGAAAAGCATAACAACGACCCTTCTACATGGTCTCCCAGTTCAGTTCAATTTTGATAAATTTTTCTTTTTGTGTCAATTAGTCATAACCAAGAGCTTGGCAACGAAAAATTTCTGGACAAAACTTACTTTCAATATGGAAAGTAAGTTTATTACCCTTTCTGTTATTACCCTGATCATTTTTTCTGCTTCTTTGAAACCAACTTAAACAAAATCAAGAAAGAAAAGAAGTTGAGCAGTGCACAGTTGAAGAAGTTCACTGATTCTTTCAGAACTCATACCAGTTAAAATACCAATGATAGTTGTTTCTAGGTCTAACCCCTTCAGCTTAATCAAAAGCAATGAACAGAGTGCCAAGTCGGTGACCGTGTCTCCTAATTACACATGATTTGTAAAGAATGATGTTAGTACATCTGAAGTACAATGTTGGAAGAGTAGATCTGTTCTGGAATCTCTAAGAAGTCAGAACGTTGCTACAAATTCTAAATACTTCCAAGGAAACATATCAGTGTCGGGAACCTCCTCCAAGGATTGGGACGATTTTCTTGTAAGGAGTAGCACTTATCTTCCGTAAAGAATTATGATGACTCTCGTCTTGATCAGTCATTTTTTACATGCGTACCCTGTGTATACACTATACATGAACACACTTAATACACTTTATACTGAGCTCAATCTAAGAATATTTAAGTCAAGAGTTTTTGCTTTTAAGGGGGGTGCTGAGCTTATAAGGGGTGGAAAGAGTCACTTCTTACACTTAAAATACACAAAAACTAAACTCATTATCTCTATCAAAATAAAAATACAAAATTATAAAAAATAACTTGATCCAGGAATTTAAAGTTCTGCAGCCCCTCGCCCATGGTATATTTCCAGGAAAAGCTAGAGTTGCATAGCTTTTATGGTATATTTCCTGGAAAAGCTAGAGTTGCATAGTTTTTACATTCAAAATCAATGCATTTTTTTTTGTATGGGACAGAACCTGTTTCATTTCTTTTGCAACTTACTCCAGGCCGAGATACACATTTCTGTTCCATTTACAGGACAATATCATATAGATAAAACATAAGTCATACAGACAGATGGGTATGAATGATAACTAGCAAATTCCCAAATAAAAGCCTAATAAACCAAATGGCCACACAAAAGGGTAAAATATGGGGTTTGATTAACTTCTTCTTCTTCTTTTTTAGATAAGGTCATGCAAAAAAATATTATTTTTAGAAAAAAAAGTTCGTAATACTAGAAGACGCTATACCCAGCAATATCCATGCTTCTTTATGTCTTAGAAAGGATACAGCCTATGTGTGAGAATAGTTCTCAAGAGTATTTCATGTCTCAGGTGAACATAATGAAGACAGCAAGACAAAAACTCAATAATTTTAATCAAAGAAAAATATGGATCGTCTCAAGTTTTTTTTTTAAATTTACCTGCATTTAGAGCCTGGAAGTATACAGTCTTCAATTCCTAGTCTCATATTATTATGATTTTTGTGAGTATGTTGAAATAAGCATTTCCTTTATGCGGGTTGAGGGAATCCTAGGGGGGTTAGCGAAACTGAGCCATAACAAAAACTAAAACTAGAATGTTTTACTTACGCCGAACGGGAAATTAATCGCACTATCTACATCCTCTCTTTTCTTATAACCAATACTCATGGTACCATAGCTCTTCTCATCACTGCCTTGAAGCCGGCTCAATTCTTCCAAGGGTTTTTCGTCCATTTCAACGCCTGGCTCGTTGTCTGAATAATCAAACTCCATAATTTCAGTCTGACGATCATCAGACGGTTGACGTTCAAACATAACCGGTCTTGCATCAACACAATCCTCACTTCGTGGGCTTTCAAATCGTGCCCATGGCACTGTAGTCCCATCATCATCAGCAATACAATTATCCTCAACATTAATGCTGACAAACTCGGCTTTATGACGCATATCGACTAATCGTATATCACTATCAATAGAAGTTGCAGTTGGCTCAGTGAATACGCACGGCATTTTGTTTTCACAGACACTATAAGATTTACTAAGTTCTTTTTTCTTTCGGCTGGGTTTTGGACGCGATTCTGTAAAGCTTCTTAGCACTGCTGTTGGGTCTTCTTCAAGACCACCACGATCAACACCACAAGGAAGTGAACCACCCTCCCGTTTTCTGGCGCTTACGTTTGGGGTGCTTGATCCGCTACCTTCCCTTCGCTTATTTTTGCGCCTTCCTCCTAGTCCACTTGAACACTGATACCCAGCAATGTCTGAATCAAGCTCGTTCAAATTCTGAAGACTCCCACCTTTCGTTCGACTCGCTTCTAGTGTAGGATTGAATTCTTTAGCAGTGCTATGCTTATTTCGACGCTTTTTTGAAGACGGGTTATTAACAACGGGGAAAATGGCAGGTGGACTTTCTTCTCCTGACTCCTGAGTGGTCTCTTTCAAAAGACTCTGTAAAAAAAGAGAAACAGTTTACCAAGGCCAAAAAAATTACCAAATTCCAAATGAACTCAAAACCTTAATAGCTATAGTTTAAACCCACGATTAACAGTCGTTTCCCTTAAAGGAAAGGATGGGGGCAAAGTCCTAAGAAGTTCTATTATAAACCATTATGTTCCATTTTCAATGGATAATGTTTAATTCCCCCCCCTCCTGTATCACACCTATTTGTAAGTTCAAATAACAGTCCAATAATGATAAGTCGTTTCATTAGACAGTGGAAACAATGACGATAACTCTGGATATTTCGGTCACATATACAGTGACCGTCATCAACAGATAAATAGCGTGACAAGCTTGATAAGTAGATAGTTTTGTCTGCTGATGATGTACACTGTGCATGTGACCGAATATTAGTTTTTACTTTCTAATAAAATGACTTATCCCTATTGAATTGTTATCTGTACATCACGGAAAGGCAGCATGACCTTCAAAAATACCTATCTTTGTGAGTTATAATTGTAATTGTAGGCGCAAGGTCAAATTTATAGTTAAATACCTTGTACTTTTAAGAACTATCTGACAAAGATCTGGACTTAACTTAAGCCATTTAGCGTTAAAAAACCATTTAGTCTTTTAACACAAAAACAGAACAAGTTCAATTTTTAATAATCCCTGCGATTATTAACCTGAAATATTTCAAAAGAGAGAGACAAGTAAATGCAAAACCATTTATTTACTACAACTATATATTGAACACCAAGATAAGTCGGTTACATCAAAAAGCACAGCTACAGCTGTTATCGAATATTAATGGACTTCTACTTTAAAACTTATATCCTAAAACATCGATTTTGGCTTCCACTTTAATTGCTCAAGCAGTGTACAAACAAGTGGCCATTTTCTATTAATCTGACCACAGAGAAAGAGTGTAGTTAATTATATGAAATATCGAGACTCAAAACCTTTCGTTTCATTTTACTGACTGAAAATTTCACACAAAAACTAAGTATGTTTTAAAAAGTCACGTACATTGGCTGTCTTTTCTAGCCTATGTTCCAGGAAAAATATGATTGGTTTGCAAACATCCATCACAGATGCAAAACCAATGAAATAAAAACACACTTTTTACCACGGAATTGCAGGAAAATAATACATATTTTTCTTTTCGTCCTGACTATCTTAGAAATGTATAGTTTATAAGTTAAGTTTCTTATATTGTTTAAATTATACTTGAACCGGGACAGACACTCTATCAATTCTTCCTGACGCTTAAAAGTTGACGGACATTTTATTTATGCAATGTGGATAGATTTTGGTCATGGAGGGGGTGGTCATATATAATCATAACCACTCCTATTTTCTTCTGTGACGGTAAAGACTACCTAAGGAATCCCTTAGGAAGGTGCGATTTGCGAGGGTTTGTGGTGGCCGTCATGGCACTTCATCCAAGACGGCAGTGGCAGGTTAATGTTTTTTTTTTTTTGGCATGGTTTTCTTCAAGTCGTCTGTACCAGTGCCCATATTTATATGGTTCGCCCAGGTATAAAAGACACAAATATACGCACATATATTATGTCACAAATCAATAAAAAATAAATCACATGCTTTACAATATTACAGAACTGAAAAAAATTGTTCCCTCCTGAAGTTCAATTTCCAAAAAAACGAATCATTTTTATTTTATGATAAGGAAAAAAGTCCACAAGACATGAGCGGCTACGAAAAATATGCAAAATCCTGAATCATAAACTTGACTAATTACTTTATCTGTAAACTTTGGTCTTGAAAAAAAAAAAAAAAAACATAGATAACAGTGAAACAAACTTGAGTAATTAGAGAAAAAATTGAGAAGACTAACTGAATTAGATGGAGAGCAATTGCATTATTTTTGGTTTCCCGAATGGGGAGGAAACGTATATTAGTGCTAGTGGTTTACCTAGTGCTAGTGGTTTACTTAGTGCTAGTGGTTTCAAACAGTTTGTGGTAACGAACTGTAATAAGGAGCGACCCGGCTCAATAGTAACCAAAACTCTAAAAAACGGAATTTTTATACCAATAGTTACATCAAAAGAATTGCATTTTAATGCTGATTTTAAATATATAAGTTTCATTAAGTCTAGTCTTACCCATGTCTTACCGTGCCTTATTTTAGAAAATAAGCGGAAACATCCCTTAAAAGTCATAGAATCTTAACGAAAATCACACCACCAGATTCAGCGTATCAGAGAACCCTACAGTAGAAGTTTCTAACTCTTATCTACAAAAATGTGGAATTTTGTATTTTTTGTCACAAGACAGATCACGGATGCGTGTTATGCGGGGGGAACTTTCCATTGAGGAATTTGTCATGGGGGAGGAGAATTTCCATGAAGGGGGCATAGGATTTTTTAACATTTTTTTAAAGAGCAATGAAAAAATAAATACGAAGAAGTTTCTTCAACTGAAAGTAAGGAGCAACATTAAAACTTAAGACGAACAGAGATTATCACGCATATGAGGGGCTCCCCTCCTCCTAATACCTCGCTCTTTACGCTAAAGTAATTTTATTAATACCAATTATTTATTCTACGGCCTTTGTGATTCAGGGGTCATTCTTGAGGAATTGAGACAAAATTTAAGCTTTAGTATAGAGAGCAAGGCATTGACGAGGAGTGAACCCCCTCATATACGTAATAAATAACATACGGAATTAGAAGGTCGTTCCGTAAGTTAATTCGTAAGTTACGTATATTTTTACTAATAAAAACGTTCGTAAAATTAAAAGTTCTGGTTGCCTTTTTAAGTAACCAAAAAATTGGAGGGTATCTAGGCCTACTCCCCCACTCCTTTTTTCTAAAAATAGTCCGATCAAAACTATGAGAAAGCCATTTAGCCAAAAAAATAAATGAATATGCAAATTTCGTTTTAATTATTCATGCGCGGAGAGCCAAAATCGAAACATGCATTAATTCAAAAACATTCAGAAATTAAATAATTTTTCTTTACGCTGAAGCTTTTAATTGTTTTGAAAAGTAGAGTTGAGAGAAAGAGTCAAACTTTAGCGTAAAGAGCGGGGGATTGAGGAGAGAACAGCCCCTTTCATATACGGAGTAATTTCTGTTCGTTTTAGGTTTTAATGTCGCTCCTTACTTTCAGTTAAAAAAAACTTGTTTCTTTATTTAATACAATGAAAGAGCTGATGAAATTTCGAAACATTTTCAGTTATTTCTCTGACGTCGTTTTTAGAAGTCTCCATAAATGATAACTGCGGCGCAAAATTAAGTTAAAAAAAATAATCAAATTAATATCTACTCTCTGAAGCTTAGACATTTTTTGCAAAAGACAATACATCTTATTTCACTTTACATGAATCTTTCTAGTTTAAACTATTGCTTCCGAGATCCATTCTTAAAAAAAAAAAGCTTGACTTGACCGTTTTGACTTGATTAGCAGTTTTCTAGGTCTACCATAAAATATAAATTCTAAATTGTTGTTATTTACCACCTAGGATGAAGTTGGTAGAGTAGAGCCATGATAGGTTGCGCATTTGCCTAAACTGAACCTCCTGTGTTGTGTTCAGTAATCGTTATTTTTAAATACTTAGTTTAGCTGCATTTATTGAGTTGATTTGATAATGATGTCGGTGTGCTGTTTTGACTTTCTCGTTAGCTCCATGTTGAGCTGTGCGGCCCAGAGCCTCTGGGCTGCTAAAAAGCTAACAGCATCTTGAATCCTAGATGATCTTGATTTTAGGGCCACTGTTAATTTGGGATCATGATATTATGTAGTTTTATGTCTATGAATTATTTGTAAATGTGTTTTTGGCACACGCTTTCACCCTCCAACACCTCTTTCAATACAGCTTTTCAACCCCAGTATGGTTCTCTTTCCAATTAAAAGCAAAAGGTCTACTTTTCTACTAAATGTGTCAGTTACTTCAGTAACCTTAAAATTGGTCAAAGTCAAGTTTTATCAGCTAATCCTATAGTTGAGAGATGGTAAGAATAAAGTCCATAAATTGCAAGCAATAATTCAATATCGATATTTCATCGAAGCTAATCAGTAGACAGTGACATTTCCCAGCACATATTGGCAAAATATTCCAGCAATCAGTAAATTCTGTTGATGCACTTAGCTGCTTCACGCACCTGTCATTTCCAGAACTCCATTCTGCCTAACTTCATGAACATGAATCACATGAACTTCATGAACATGAATCACTAACTTCATGAATAACTTCATGAACATGAATCACAGATGTGAGGCCGGTACGTCGACAAACCAATTGCTGGTGTAGTACGAATTTTTAACCGTGTCAGCGGGCAAATTTCAGCATTTGATGTAATAAAAGCCCCATATAGAATTACTTACTAGCCATTTTGAACATTTTTCATCACCGTAATTTCTAAGTCATAGGGTTACCCGGTAAACCTAGGATTTACCAATTTTTCGGCTTTGACAGCAAAGTATCTACGAAGCCTCGAATTAAGAATGAGGTATTCACACTCCACCCCAGGCAAAACACATAGTGTCACCATTAGACACGTTATAAAGACTTTAACATACCGATCTGGAAACTTTGGTACGATACAACACAGGATCAAAAGGGCACAGAGGAGGCAGAAAGGGTAGTTCACTGTCCTCCCATTTAACTAAGACTAATCATTATGCATGAATGAAAAAAAAAACATCCATGGAAGACATATCGCATCTTACTAACCCAATCCTACTGTTTAGATTATTTTTGGTCTATTTATTTATTTATGTAGCATATTTATTGTAACCAATTAAAGAGGAGTCAATTCATACATCCATATGCCGACGCAAGCTTTCTTAAGAAGTGGCTTCTATTGCGAACTGTTTCTAAAGTTAATGGAGTAATGCATCGAGAATCAGCAGACAAATGAGGTCTTTTTTCACTAATTAGAAATATTAGTTAACATGAAAACTCATCATTTCGAAGCCTCTACATAAATTCTTAATAACAAGTCAAAACATTAGCTTATTTTTGTTTGCAACCTAGATTTAAAAAAAAAGAACCAATATTTATTTTATAAGAGAAAAATCGGAACAATTTTTTCTTAATGTTAAATTAAAATTATTTTTTTAAAGAAAAAAGCTTTTTAAGACGTAATACTCAAAGCACTTTATACAAGCTTTCTCTTTATAAAAGAGAAAAGGAAAAAGAAGATTTGTCACCCTTACAGTCATCTATTGTCAATGTTTGGATGAAACCAGCTAGTGTAGGAAGGACACATTTCTGCACACCAAGAGTCTGCGTTTCATTTAAAACTGCCAAAAAAAGACAACTACTTCTATTATACTCAAATCTGTCAGAAGAGTTTTCTTGGAAACTGGAGGTCAATGTGCCTCTTTTAAGGAACGAAAGTGATTGCAAGGTAATAGGCCCCCTCTCTACTATTTTCAGACCCCCTTCCCCCGTAGACACACAAGACATTCGATCAAAAGTTTTAAGATGCCCCTTTCATTCAAAGCAGTCTAGAGGTCAAATAAATATGCCTCCGGGGATGACATGAGCCCAAAACCTGTTGCCGAACCCAACAAGCCTGTTGTCCGACATTAGATCTCAGTTAATCTATGAAAACAGGAGCAAAATGACCAGATTTACATAAAATCTCAGTTCGTGGCATTAAAAAATCTAATCTAAAAAAAAACTATGAGGTATATATTTGGTCAATTGGGGTTCGGAATGGTCTATAGGAATATATATGCGACTTCAGGTCTTTAAAATTCGTCATTTGCTCTTCAGACCTCATTAGTTAACTATATTTATGCTAATAACTATTTTAGATTATGAGCATTCATCCCAATATTTAGGTTTCAATTTTAAACTAAATTGGACACCTTTATTGACAAAAGAGAGATAAAAACTAGCAACAAACCAGTATGACAACATAATCAACTCTTAATTATCATCCCTAGTTTCAGCATAAATTTCCACATCAACTACTTTGGAAAAACAAAAACACTAGACAAATCACCCAGCTGGAAACGTTTGAAAACCGCAAACATCAAAAATGTTTTTATCACTAACACACTTCAAGATCATAAGCTAAACCATACTTTTTTATTTTCAAAAATCACCCATGATAACGGAGCCAGTCTTATCAGTAAAAATAAGAAAAAAAGAGAAAATTCTTAGGTGCATAAGAATTATACAGCGATAGTCGAAACCTTAGAAATGGAGAAATCATGCGTCAGAAAACTAAGTAGAACTAGAAATAAAAGAAAATTTGAATTATTGAGCTTATTCCAAAGAAGCTCGCCATTGAAAGAGGACAATTGCCCAACATCAAAAGACCATTAAATCAATAGTTTTTGACAAATAAAATTTTAGACATTTATGGGAAGTAACATTTAAAGTGACTTGTAAAATAGACTTGGCTTATGGAAAAAGTATTTAATGTTAGGTAGAATATAAAATTTTGTGATTTTTCTTTGCATTAACTTCTAAATTTTAAATAATATCCTGGCAAAGGTTCAAAGGTACGATTCAATTGGTTCTAACATTTAACCATAAAAAAATATACTTATACTATTATATTATATATTATTTTATACCATATACATTATACAAAACTAGCTGTTGGGGTGGCGCTTCGCGCCCCCCAAGCCCCCGCGCGCGTAAGTCGTTACGCGTCATATTAGTTACGCGCCATTGTAGTTGTGTCCCTGCGTCCCGCCTTTGAATATATATATATATATATATATATATATATATATATATATATATATATATATATATATATATATATATATATATATGTGTGTTTTTAACTAAGTAAAACTTGCGAATATACAATATTCTTCGCAGTCCCATTGTCTGTGCATATAAATAGATTGTCAGGTTTACCGACTCTTGAACATGCAACATATGATTGTCCATGGGAAAAATAATCCGTATTCAGATCTATACCTCATTATTCTAATGATTGCCCTTGAGCTTTGTTCATGGTGATTGCTAATCGAACATTCCCTGTGTCCCGGTCGTCATTTATATATCCCCCCTGTGCCCCCCGGCGTCCCCGTTGTAGTTGTGTCCCTGTTGTCATTTGTGTCCCGGTGTCACAGTCTGTAATTTCTCTTTGAGTGTCCCGGTCGTCATTTATATTCCCTGTGTCCCAGTCGTCATTTTTGTCCCGGTTGTCCATAGGAGAAACAATCCGTATTCAGATCTATACCTCATTATTCTAATGATTGCCCTTGAGCTTTGTTGATGGTGATTGCTAATCGAACATTCCCTGTGTCCCGGTCGTCATTTATATATCCCCCCCTGTGCCCCCCGGCGTCCCCGTTGTAGTTGTCCCTGTGTCCCGGTCGGCATTTATATTCCCCGTGTCCCGGTCGTTATTTGTGTCCCGGTGTCCCAGTCTGTAATTTCTCTTTGAGTGTCCCGCTCGTCATTTATATTCCCTGTGTCCCGGTAGTCATTTGTATCCCGGTGTCCCGGTCTGTAATTTCGTCAGTCAACAAACATGACGTGAGTCGACAAACATCTTCATGGCGGCATAATGCTCAATCCTTATAATGACGTCAGTCGACAAACATGCATGACGTCAGTCAACACACAAACAACTTATTTATATATATATAAGTTATATTATATATATTATATTATATACCATAATCAAATATACTAGAGCTCCACCAGATGGACTTCTCAAAAAGTAACAGAAAGCTCCAAGCAGCTATTCGTTCCTTTTACATTACTAATTTAGAAGTAAAGTTACCTAAATATGCCAACTGCTTCTTTATTTTTTATTACTGGGGAAAATTAGGGAGAGGGGGTTTACAAGCTGGCACCATCGCATACGGGTTACAAGTTGGCACCTTCTCAGACAATTTTGAAAATTAGGAACACACAAAAGTTTTTTGCAAAAAGTTTTTTTGCAAGTTAATTCGTAGTTTTGAAGTCAGTAGCCTAAGATTTGCGACAGTTGCGACATAGAATATAGTTAAAAAGCAAGAAAGTCCTTGAGTAATGTATAAAAAAACAAGAGGGAGCGCCTCTCCAGTCGAGAAAACAAAAATATTCAATTCGTTTTTGATCGCCTTGGGACCGACAGGTTTCCGCCAGGCGACTGGTCTAATCTATCGCATTTATCAGCCAAGTCAAAAAAACAACCTTGGGAGGTACTTTGTATAATCCTGAGACGGGCACAAAATGGTCAAATATTGGATAGATTTTTTCTACAGCTCTGAAGTTGATAAATGCCATGTATGTAGAATCAGCAGACATATTTAATCAATGATTAAAATTAAATCTAAAAAAGTTTTTTTGCAGGTTAATTCCTAGTTTTGAAGTCAGTAGCCTAAGATTTGCGACAGTTGCGACATACTAGACCTGGTGTCTTTTATGGACGTAATACGGATAAGGGAGGACGAACCACTTTTTTGCCTACATTTTGATTCCTGGCCCGGCATCGTATCGCACCAATGATTTATGATTGCTATTGAATTGGAATGTTCGAGAAGGGTTTACAAAATGCCTCTGATAGTGACATTGTATGTTCCACCCCCCGAGTAGAGTTTCAGACTGAGGGATTGCCGCATCGATAATGCGAGGCTCGGTAGATACATCACCGTATAAGTCGAAACATTGATGAATTCTAGCTCTACTGGTAAATGATGATCATATCATTTCGTTAAACGCTGAAATCTGCCGCCTCACATTGTTAAAAGTCCGAAACTGTTAAATTGCTTTGTCGATGCATCTCCAGACGTGAAGATAATTTATCGATGTGAAGCTAAGCTATTAACAGAAGATCATGGTAACTAGTAAATACGTGGAGTAGACAAGTGCAAACTTAACCGTGGTAGTAAATTATTTATACTCTTTTGGGATTGATCCTATCAACTGGAAAAGAAAAGAAAAACATTAGCATGAAAAATTTGTCTAGGTTTTAAAATCCGCCCTAACTTATTTCCAGATATCCTGCTATATTATCTAACATATAGAAGACAAATGTAACATTGTAAAACAAATGACGAAAAGCCAAAATCAAACAGTTTGTGGTAATGAACTATAAGCAGATTGCTCTTAGTCAACAGAAACCAAAATTATGAAAAACACCGTTTTGATTAAAAGCAAACATACTATTAACAAACATACTCTGAATTCGAATATGCCAAATTCACAAACTTAAAAATTTACCCGTTGATAGTTATTACCCTCAGAAAGCTTGCATAACTCAACTATCTATCAACAAAACAATACTTTTCGAGAAGGGTGCGTGTTTAATTTTTTTTTTCCAGGAGTGATAGTAGTAAACCAGGGGTAGTTATACCAGAAGAGAGCCGAATCAAACTGTAATTCAGTTCTATCGCCCTTTTTTAATAATGAAAGGGATGAAGCTACAATAAAATGCTGATCTATGACATTCTACACCGTTAAACAACATATTGTGACCGAGCAAGGGCAAAATGTTATCGAGCAAATTTTTAAAATAGCTAGTCAGTTAAATATTATTGAAAAGCAATTCAAAAAGCCTCCGAGTTCATTCATTCATTCATTTCATTTCAGTTCCAGAAGCCATATTTGCGTGCAGTCGCGCATTCATCCGTAAACATAAGAGTAGTTCATAAAAATATGAACCATTATTATAGATCCTTTATCTAACAAAAATGCCGGTGATGCAAAATTAAATAGTTATATATCAGCTATTAGAAGAGAAATCAGTGAACTTCTCGTATGCGTGTGTGGCGGTGGGGGGGGGGGGCTACAGCATCTAAAAGTAGATATTGTAGGCCTAAATTTTCCATGGGAATCCTTCAAAGAAATATATGCAGAAATGTATGCTGATTTTAAATTTGTAAGTTTCATTGAAAAAGGGGGAAACACCCCCTAAAAGTCATAGAATCCTAAAAGTCATAGTCATGAAAATCCCACCATCAAATTCGCCGTATCAGAGAACCCTAGTGTAGAGGCTTCAAACTCCCATCTACAAAAATGTGGAAATTTGTATTTTGCGCCAGAAGAATGATCATGAATGCGTATTTATTTGTTGTTTTTCTTTTCCCCAGGGGTAATCGTATCGACTCAGTGGTCAAAATTATCAGTAAGGCCCGTTCAAACCTAAATTTTAAGTTCTAATGCCCTTTTTAAGTGACCAAAAAAATTGGAGGATAACTAGGCTCCTTCTCACTCCCCCTTTTCTCAAAATCGTCTGATCAAAGTTTTGAAATAGTCATTTTATTCAGCATAGTAGAAAGGTCGAACATCTATGCCTTTGGGGGGAAAGGTCTTTAAGTTGAAAAATTTGCCTATTGTTTACGTATAGTATTTGTTATTGGGTGACATTTTCGGGTGATTGGGGTGAATTTTCTGCTGACGGGATTTTCCCCGAGGATAATTTTCCATGGGAAGGGAAGTTTGCAGGGGGTGAATTTTTCAGGGGAATTTACCAGAATTCCTATACGAAATTCTTCTCATGTCTTGCCTTCTCTTTAACGTCTCACCTTTACGCGTGGATATGTTAAAGGGTAATTGTCTGGTAAATTTTCACAAGGATTGAATTGTCTAGAGAATAAATCTTTGGAAAGGGGATATGGCCAGATTTTCTGGCATTATCTAAAAAACGATCAGAAATTAAACAAAAATAAGTTTTTCAACTGAAACTAAGGAGCAATATTAAAACTTCAAACGAACAGAAATTATTACGTATATGAGGGGTGTTGCTCCTCCTCAACATCTCGCTCTTTACGCTAAAGTTTTAATCTTGTCCCAATTTTTAAGAACAACTCATGAAACCCTATGTTTGTTTAATTAGAACAATAAGAAGCTTTTTTTTAAAGTACTAAAAGCTTCAGCGCAAAGACCAAGCTGTTTTGGAGGAGCAACTCTATAAAACAGATTTTTTATACCAATAATTATATCAAAAGAAACGGATTTTAATGCTGATTTTAAATATATAAGTTTCATTAAGTTTTGTCTTACCCATCAAAAGTTACGAGCCTGAGAAAATTTGCATTTTCTTAGAAAATAGGGGGAAACACCCCCTAAAAGTCATAGAATTATAATGAAAATAACACCATGAGATTCAGCGTATCAGAACCCTACTGTAGAAGTTTCAAGCTCCTATCTACGAAAATGCGTAATTTTGTATTTTTCGCCAGGAGTTTTTTTTATTGTTTTTAAAAGTAGAGTTGTGACAAAGAGTCCAACTTTAGCGTAAAGAGCAAGGCGTTGAGGAGGGGACAGCCCCTTTCATATAAGGAATAATTTCTGTTCGTTTTAAGTTTTAATGTCGCTCCTTACTTGCAGTTAAAAAGACTTGTTTTTTTTTTTTTAATTTAATCCAGAAATAAGGATGAAATGAAATTCGCAAGCCAAAACTTCCAAGTTTTACTCACCGTAAAATACCGACTAATTATACAGGAAGTTAAGTAAAAAGACTGTCATAGAAAATATTCACTGAGTAAAAAAAGCTTAACGATTATAACATAGAATATCGAAGTGAAAATTGTCTTTGGTGTTTTGGCTAATGCTTGTTATTTACATTTTTGGATTGCTATACTCTTACTGACAATAGATGCAGAGAAAGGTGCGTAAAAGAACTAAGTTGTACTGTTCCGAGTTATGAAATGCGTCAAATTAATTTAAGTCAACAAACATTGACAATGACAGTAAAATTATAAGAAAAAAAAAATCAGTTATAGCTTTAACTACAACTGCAATGATACACGAGACAGAATATCAAAAATAGCTTTGAATGTTGCAAAAGACCTGTGCTCAGACTGCAAGAGCCTTCAAATTTTAATAATTGTCAGCTCTTTGGATACTAGTTGGCGAGAACAAAAGAAAGTAAAATAGAACGAATCCAACTAAGGTCCAGCAGTATTTCCAGTTACGATATCCTCAAGTATTTTAGTCCTTTAACAATCTAAATGGGAAATATTTGAATTGTTCTAAGCCAAACAAGGTGCAACAAGTATACCTTTCTGCAATAAAGTTGCTGTTATGTTGAGGGGAGAAGGGTTGGTGAAAGTATTACGGATACACCTTACACATTCAATGATACAGTATGATGACAGGTAGACACACAGACAACTGAGGTGTAGGTTAGGGCTAAGTTCGTAAGCAGCAAAGCTGCAGAGCCAAAGAACAGTACATATAGGGTATGGACACGAACATTTTTTTAATGATTGGTCTAGGATTGATCGCTCGAGATTAGTCAGTCACTTCTGCTACAGCAGGGCCAGGACTTAACCAAACTATTCGCTTGGAGCTTCATAGACAGGACCCAAATTCCCAGGAAATTTCAGACGGCTGATTTCAACAGTCAAGGTGCTACAAGTCTTCAAAGTTTCAAAAATCAAGGATTCCCTAAACTATGACACGTGAGGTCTCCTTGCGTCTAGACCATAAAGGTCAGCAGTCACAGGGCTTTGAACGGGGATGCAGCTCTGAAAAGCTGTCCCTTTGTTCCTTTGGCCCAGGGCACTTGCCCAAAAATTTAGATTGAAATATGGTACTTTATCACATCGCCTGTGAACCGAATTTGTCCAATCAACGGTCCAGGTCCTACTTCAACTTGTGGCGAGCAAGCTAATGAAGAAGGAATTCGTTCTTACAACAAAGAAAGGGCCAATGAAGAGGTTGAAGAGGAGACTTTAATCTCTGGTGCTGTCAGTGGATCGACTACCCAAATCAGTTATATGAATGTGGCTAAAGGGTCTTCTCAAAACAACAGCAATTCTAAATATCCTCATTCTTATACACCAAAGAAAAAGAATCTGCTTTATCAGATGATATGCCAGGGCAGTGATGATGCAGAATAGGAAAAATGATGATGTGATTCGGGATTAAGTAGATTTATATCTGAGCCTGGCAGCCCATGACAGGAAATTAAAAGGTCGTGTCCTGGCTGATGCAATTAATTCAACCATTGCCTTCTGGAAAAAATATTCTATCCAGCTGTCATGGTTTGCAGCTTTGGTAAGAAAAATTCTGTCGTTGCCAGCAACAAGTGCTGCAACAGAGAAGGTTTTAAGTGGTGCAGGACTAATAGTTACTGCTAAGTCCTCAGTGTTGGCTTGTATACTTGACAACTACAAGCTTGTCAAGCTTTAAGCAGAAGTGCTTGAGTTTATTTCTAGTTGAGCGTCTTGAATTTTTAATTCTGGCTCAATAAAGCAAAGAAGCAGTAAATCGTGGATACAAACACGGTTTTTTTTTCTGAGCATCAGAATAAAGGAAAAAAACCACGTGGAGTTGCCACATAGGTATAGGGCAGTCAAAGAAGAGGAATGCAGGCTAATCCAGAAGAGGAATCCAGAAGAGGAATCCAGGCTAATCCCTGTTTGATCGGACCACTTCAATTATCAGGTAGTTTAAGGTCTCATTGTCGATTATTTAGACTAAAGAATGTTAGAGAAAAGTTAAGCTCGAGGTCTCGTCCCTATTGTCCGAGGTCAGGTCATGGTAACGAAGCTTACAAGGAATTGTGAATCCCATGAGCTCTACCTTAGAAAGAAGAAAGAATTCCGATTAGAACTAACACCAATTTAGCTTTCACAATAATTAAAAATAAGCGGAAAAATGCAGCAAATAGAGATCGGCAGCATACCGGCAAAACTTTCCAAAGACTTTTGAAAAAGTTTCTGCCATCAAAACGCATAATCACGCCTGCCGCCACCAACGTCTAGTTCAACGTGGCTTTGGGGACTAGACTTGAGACGACCTGGTTAAGCTTCAGATAAGTTAGCACAGGATTAGGTTTACTACCCCAGTCTGGACATCCACCACATCTTATCACATGGAAAAGTAATAAAAGAGCAAACTTAAACCCTTTATAAGGAGTTTAAAAGAAAATAGAAATAGCTGAGCAGTATTAGAGTGCAGCATCATCCAGCACAAATAAACAAAATATAAATCAGTTTGGTTTTACTCGGATCCAACCAGAATATAAGCTAATTTGAAAAAAATCTAAACAAGTGTCCTGACTGAACCATTTTGGGCAAAATAGTTCTTCATTCTTTGGCCAAATGCAAATCAAAAAAGAGTAAGACGAGATTGTAGCCAATACTTTTAAATATTTGTAATCAACAATAGGTGTTAAATAAGTGGAACTAGATGGTGTTTCATACTCTTTGCTCTGGATACTGATGCTTAGCTAAAGAGGTGTATAAATGGAATCACATCTTACTGTTTGTTTGCTTTTTTATTTTTTTTAAGAGGACGGGCACCCATTAAAAATAGTTTAAAATAGTTTACATGTCTGTATAAACCTAATTAGGCTTTTAAAATGAAAAATCACAAAGAGCATTTCAAGGATTGTTAGGATCTCGAAGTTTCCACCCAGACTTTGCACACATAAGAATGTAATGATACAGTATGATGGAGTTACTGGCATCACTATCATAGGAACTACAACAGTGCTGCCTAAATAAAGAACAATATGGCATCTACGCATTATTTGTTTTTTTTACCAGTCCATGCTAATTTGAAGGAGAGATCATAGAACCTTCAGAGGAGGCTCATTCGATTCGAAATTGGAAGTTCCAGTGCCCTTACCAGGAGTAAAAAGTGATTAAAGGAAAATCAGCCCCCTTCAAACGTCTTTTTTATCTGCCCCCTCCTCCTCATTAGCCTCAAACACATTCAATCTGATGTAGCTTTATACCTTTCTTGGGCAAACTTCTTTTTCGTTAATTTTTTTATTATATTAGAAAACAATAAGCTAAATTAAACGTTGTATAAAAGAAGGGTCCTCGTCCAATTATTAACGTAAAAAGAATGGGACCAAAATGCATTAGTAAGATTTTTGTCAAAGTAAATCAACCATAATCCAAAGTATTATACACAGGGAAAAGTCTAACGTTTTCTCACAGATATTTGGATCTATTTTCTGTTATCATGTAGAAAAAAATACTAAAAGGAGCATTAATAGGACATTAAAAAGAGCACTGAGGGGTGAAAATTAGAATTTGTCTCCCATTTTTACTTCTTTTTCCAACTACGAGGGGAGGGGGATGTCCTGAATGGAGAAGAGCTCCGTTTTCTTCAAAAGAGTTCAATGATATTGCACAAAATTTTCGAAGAATGTCTCTACTACTACTACTAACAGCTCACTGCAACATAATGTCACCTGAGTCCAACAAGGATGCGCACACTCCTAATCCACCCGAATCTTTTAAAAGCTTCCCTCTTTTCCCCATCCCAAGAAATTCCTATTTTATTTTCAATCTTTCCTTTCAGTATCTTTCCACTACACTTGAGGACGACCTGCTTTTTTGACCCTAGATGGATGGCCAAAAATGGAGCAATCTGTCATCCTTCATCTGCAAAACGTGCACTAGCTATCTCGACGTTTCTCTTGTTATAGCTCTAGTAAATGGATTGGACTACATTTGTCATAGATCTTGTTATTCACATATGACCAGTCAAACATATAACCGAAACGTTCAGTAGTCAATTCCTCTGGAAGACATATAACAAATCCTCATCCGTCTTTCGAACCCTAGGCCTTGGCTATTCTACTATTCCATCTTCACGACATCCACCATCTTTGCTAATTATACTGCCAAAGTAAATGAAACTATCCACTTGATTGACCTTCTTGGTACCCAAAATCGCATCTTCGCCTTCATTTATTCCTTATCTAAGCGACTTAGTCTTCTGAACATTAGTTTCTAAACCTATTCAGAAGAATTTTGACTTCTTATGAAACCAAGATATGAATGATTATGGATATAATATACAACACATTCTTCAAATAATTCGTCTGTTTTGAACCTCAAAAAAAAAAAAAAAATTGTAAGCCAACTTATTTAAAGAGTTTATTTAAAGAGAAGGCTGAATATACGTTGTGCTTTTGTCAAATTTGGTTTCATAAGTTCAACACGTGATCTTAAAAGAAAAAGCAGTACATCTTATGCTTATCATTTCAAAAGCTAAATAGGAACATATTCGCATCTATAAAATATATATAAAACAACATAAATAGCATCTACAAAATTCCAATTTCTTTGGGGTAGGTAGAGTGTTTTAAATTGCAGTTAAAGTTTAGAAGCGGGAGGGATGAGAAGAAAAACTTTACAATCAAAAGGGCATTTTGTGGCAAACCTTTAGGCAAAAGTAACACATATTACTCATTTTAATGAACTATGGAGCAATTGCCAAACTTTTAGAAAGTCTTCCTGGACAAACATGACAACAGGTAATAAGAGAGGGATTTCTCTCTTCATAGCTCAAATTTACGAAGTGAGTTACTCAACGCCCAAGTAAATTTTTCTTTTCTCTATAGTTACATAAGTCATATTTTACTATATGTTATCGTTTAATATAATATGCTTTTTGTTTTCAATCCAAATTGCTCCACTAAAGTTCAAAAAGCAAAACCCTAATCCTCAGAACCTTGAAGACGAGTTACACAGGTACCCAAACTAACCTGTTTTCCATAAAAAAAAATTTTGTAGCAAACTTTTCATTTTTCTATAAAGATTTCTGTCTAATGATTTTTTTTTCTACTCAAAAGATTACTTGTGTCATAACTAATAGTGGGACAGAACTGATCCACGTCTGCCTACAGTTGGTACCAGCTGAAGCAGACAAAGTAAACTGTGTTTTATCTTCCCTGAATTAAACAAACTGATATTTTTTGGAAACTCTTGCACACAAATAAAATTGATGCAATGCTTCAAGGATACCCCCTCTAAAAAAAAAAAAAAAAAAAAAAAAAAAAAAAAAAAAAAACTATAATATCCAAAGCTATAAGTCACTTACTCTAAAGAGATCACTACTTTGTTCAGCATCCTTTGGGGTCTTATATCGAATAGCTTCATCTAACAGTGTTTCCAACTCATCTTCATTAATACCATCCAAATTCACAGGATCCTCCTATAATATCCGTTATTTACATAAACACATATATATATAAATTGCATATTAATCAATTAGCCTACAAAAAGAAGAAGAAAGAAATTATAACACAAAATATTGAGAAAATAAAAATCCATAGCAAAATAAAGACATATTGCCCCGGAACATTAAAAATTCCATAAGTACATAGGTTGACTCCTGCAAATTTTTTACACATGTAAAATTAAGAAGCAAAAGGAAAATTAAGCAAATAAAAAGAAGGGAGAAAAGAAGACATTCAGGAATATTCTACTTATATTCCAAAAATTCATGCAGAATATATGGTGTAGAATCGACAGTTTGTGGTAAAGAAAAATGTTAATAAGGAGCAACTTGGACCATTAATAACTAAAACTCTAAAAGAGAAAATTTCGATAAAAAGTCACCATGATTTTATTTATAGCCCATCACAAAAGAACCGGGCAGAAAGCCCAGAAAGAGACAGAGTAAAAATCAAGAAAAAAAAAGAGACAACAGAAATAACAAGAGCTAAGAGCTCATATGGCACTTGTGACGAGGTCGGAAGAGCCGAGAGCTCATATGGTACGAGGTCGGAAGAGCCAAGAGCTCATTTGGACGAGGTCGGAAGAGCCGAGAGCTCATATGGTACGAGGTCGGAAGAGCCAAGAGTTAAGAGCTCATTTGGCACTTGTGAGAAGGTCAGAACCTAAAGTTAAACTTTATAGCACAAGATCCTTCTAAATATCAAATTTCATTAAGATCTGGTCACCCTTTCGTAAGTTACAAATACCTCAATTTTCAAAATTACCTCCCCCCTCCCAATTCCACCAAAGAGAGCAGATCCGGTCCAGTTATGTCAGTCACGTATCTTAGACAGGTTTCTATTCTTCCCATCCAGTTTCATCCTGATCTCACCGCTTTAAGTATTTTCTAAGATTTCCGGTCCCCCAACTGCCCCCCCCCTCAATTACGTTTGATCCGGTTGAGATTTAAAATAAGATATCAGAGTTACGAGGTCCTTCTAAATATGAAGTTTCATGAAGATCCGATCACTCCTTCGTAAGTTAAAAATACGTTATTTTTCTTATTTTTCAGAATTACCCCCCCCCGCAATTGAGCGGATCCGTTCCAATTATGTAAATTACGTATGCAAGACTTTTGCTTATTTTTCCAACCAAGTTTCATCCCAATCCCTCCAATCTAAGCGTTTCCCATCATTTTAGGTCTCCCCACCCCAAACTTCCCCCAATGTCACCAGATCCGGTCAGGATTTAAAATAAGAGCTTTGAGCCACGATATCCTTCTAAAAATCAAATTTCATGGAGATCCAATCACCCGTTCGTAAGTTAAAAATACCTCATTTTTTCTAATTTTTCAGAATTAACCCCCCCCCCCCCCCCAACTACCCAAAAGAGAGCGGATCCGTTCCGTTTATGTCAATCATCTATCTAGGACTTGTGTTTATTTTTCCCACCATGTTTCATCCCGATCCCTCCACTCTAAGTGTTTTCCAAGTTTTAGGTTCCCCCTCCCAACTCCCCGCCCCCATCACAAGATCTGGTCGGGATTTAAAATAAGAGCTCTAAGACACGATATCCTTCTAAACATCAAATTTCATTGAGATCCGATCACCCGTTCGCAAGTTGAAAATACCTCATTTTTCTAATTTTTAAGACTTACTCCCCCCCCCAACTACCCCAAAGAGAACAAATAAGTTCCGATTATGTCAATCATGTATCTAGGACTTGCGCTTATTTTTCCCATCAAGTTTCATCCCGATCCCTCCACTCTAAGTGTTTTCCAAGTTTTAGGTTCCCCCTCCCAACTCCCCGCCCCCATCACAAGATCTGGTCGGGATTTAAAATAAGAGCTCTAAGACACGATATCCTTCTAAACATCAAATTTCATTGAGATCCGATCACCCGTTCGCAAGTTGAAAATACCTCATTTTTCTAATTTTTAAGACTTACTCCCCCCCCCCCCAACTACCCCAAAGAGAACAAATAAGTTCCGATTATGTCAATCATGTATCTAGGACTTGCGCTTATTTTTCCCATCAAGTTTCATCCCGATCCCTCTACTCTAAGTGTTTTCCAAGATTTTAGGTTTCCCCCCTCCAACTCCCCCCAATGTCATCAGACCCAGTCGGGATTTGAAATAAGAGCTCTGAGACACAATATCATTCCAAACATCAAATTTCATTAAGATCCAATCACCCGCTCATAAGTTAAAAATACTTCATTTTTTCTATTTTTCCGAATTAACCGGCCCCTACTCCCCCCCCCAGATGGTCAAATCGGGAAAACGACTATTTCTAATTTAATCTGGTCCGGTCCCTGATACGCTTGCCAAATTTCATCGTCCTAGCTTACCTGGAAGTGCCTAAAGTAGCAAAACCGGGACTTTAGGTTTTCCCCCTCCGACTCCCCCCAATGTCATCAGATCCGGTCGGGATTTAAAATAAGAGCTCTAAGACACAATATCATTCCAAACATGAAATTTCATTAAGATCCAAATACCCGCTGATAAGTTAAAAATACTTCATTTTTTCTATTTTCTGCAAATTAACCGGGCCCCCACTCCCCCCCCAGATGGTCAAATCGGGAAAACGACTATTTCTAATTTAATCTGGTGCGGTCCCTGATACGCTTGCCAAATTTCACCGTCCTAGCTTACCTGGAAGTGCCTAAAGTAGCAAAACCGGGACAGACCGACAGACCGACAGACCGACAGAATTGGCGACTGCTATATGTCACTTGGTTAATACCAAGTGCCATAAAAACACACTTTGATCATTACAAACAAGGGACAAACAGAAATGACCGAAAATGGGAAGACTTCTGGCATTTGATAGAGAAATCACAAAAACGCTTTTCAGTAACTCCAGCTGGGTTTACCAATTGATACTTTCTTTGTAGAAAAGATTTACTTGTCCAAGTTGGAAGTTCCATATAAATACTTTGCAAATTTAAAGTAAAGGAGATGAAATTGCTTTCTCTTGCCACTATTAAGAAAAAAAATTAAGGACCAAAGAGGAGCAAGGGCAAGTAAGTGAGGAACTGTTAGGCTATTACATAACTGAGAACGGTGAACTCTACTTAGATATGAAAAGTTTGAAGCCAGGGAGGCAGACACAACCCGGATCTTACTGGCATAATTTTTAATTGCCAGGTTTACAGTTTCTTTCAGGTTTCCTCCAATACGCATATCCAGGTAAGTAAGGCTGCTAGCAAAAGGAACCTCAGAGCCGAATAGGCTTCAGTTTCAATTCCCTTTATAGTTGAATGGTAGAACAATTGTTTTATCCGTATTAGAGTTCAAACCAATATGTTCGTACTCTTCTGGGAGAAACTCGAAGGTTGAAGAGCATCCTCAAAAAGTGCAGGAAAGGTTTAGCTAGGTCAACCCGTAACATAACAAACAAAAGATCAACTTCTTTTAAGATAAATGTACAGTCCAACTTATCCTGAGCACTGGTAACACAATTATTAAACAAAACTGGAGAAGTCAGAGCTCCTTGGCGTCCACCTTTTAGAATCGGAAATAGCTGACTACCATCTTTAATTCCAGTCTTCAAATTTCTATACATGTATCTTAAACTGTTAATTACCGCAGCATCAGTACCTTTCAAAAGGACCTCAAGCAAAACGTGCGAAAATATACACGAGTCAAAAGCTCTTGCAACATCGAGTGCACATAAGACCAAGACATCGCCTCTTTCTTCAATATCCTAAAGCACACTTATAAGCAGAAACCTAAGCCACGCTAGTACCAAAACTGACGAGGTGGGGCGGAACAATTTTCTTAAATGTCTCTTTATCAAAAAAGACTCAAACAGCTTAAAAGTAGTACATGGGGCGATAAAAAGTGCACAGAGATCTTACACAAAAGCATCTTTTTTGCCTTTTTTTAAGGATGAGAGTTAGTTGTCCAATACAAAATTGCAAAGGGACTACACCACAAACAAGGATCAACTGAAACAGAAGTGCTAAATGTTGTTCGATTAAAAAATCTGCAAGTTAAAGGTGCCTTGCTGAAATAGAATCAACATCAGAGGAAGATTTTTTTTTCTTTAATTTCGTTATCAAAGAGTGAACAGCACTTGGCGACACAACCAGGAAAGATTTCGTCTTATTTGAAAGAACAAGGTCAAGCTGTTTAAAAAAAAACAACTCTATATTTTTGATGCACTGAACTCCCTTGCAAAATGTTCAACCCACTTTTTTTCAGGAAAACTACTACTCTGGGCTTTGGTAGACTTGCTGTACTTCCAGAGTTAGGAGGAGTCTTCAGCAATACGGATTACATTTTCCTGGATTAGCCTATGGTTTTTCAGTTCCTTGTTAAATTTCCGTTTTGTACAGAGCCTCAAGTCATCAACTAAGCCATCTCTCGGACGGCCACAGACGTTCCAAATAGAAAGTCATAGCTTGGCCGAATTACACGCATTGACTAGATCTCTGTTTTTTTTTTTTTTACCAATCTTCTAGCTGAGACTTTTTATGAACACGTCAAAGAGAACGGTGCTTATTTCAGCACATTTCAGCGCGTGATTTATTTGTGCCAAGTAAGAAGTGAGCTCAACTGAGATGTTCTTTTCACTTTGTGGAAGCACAGCATGATCACATAAAAGATTGAAAGGCACTTTGATTTTGCTAAGCATCTCGTCACAAGCTTTACTGATAGACTCACTTGACACATTTTTCCAATCTCAATAGGAAAGCCAATTCGAATCTGTATTTTGAGCCATAGGGGGGGATGAGTAAGTAAGTAGAGATAGGAAGGTGGTCAGAGTAGAATCCTTCTTTTACAACGTTGCCCTTGTGACTGACAAACGAAGCAACAACATGATTTAAGTTGGAAGTTGAGGAAATTGGCCCAATATATGAAAAGTTATCATTCTTAGGCCACATACAATAGTCGAGAGGAACCCAGCTCCAAAAGATTTGTGATTGGGGAGACATTGTCTTTGTTTAAAAGCTTGCAGGCAGATGCAAATCGTGAATCAGAATGTTCTTTGTTATAATTTGTAGGTGGATAAACGTTAATTCCTACATGATTTTCAAGCTTAGTGGCAATAAAGTAATCAGTCTCTGCTAATAGCTTGCAAGGGAGTCAGGACAGGATAGCAAGAAAGCAAGATGATCTGCCTTGTGGTCACACAACTGCACTATGAAAGAGGAGATACAAATTAGAAAATAGTGGTAACAGACTTTGGCAGTCTTCTGACAGAAAATGCTCCTGAATCAGAACTAGGTCATGGGACTCCAAAAACTGCAAAAGAATTGGGATTTGATTGGCAACTTTTCCATTGAAATTCCACGACAAAATTTGGCCTCTGAATATCATTTTGAACTAGATTTAATTTTCAGCAGAGCCTGTGCAATATTAATACTTAAAAGATTTTTTTTTTTTTTTTTTTCATTTCACAGACACAAAATTTTTTCGCTTAATGTTCCCATTAAACACTAGAAGCTTGAGAAATCTTGCCTGATTTTTGGAAATTGGAGAAAGCACTCCCAAAAAGGCAATTGATCTTCACACCATTAGATCTGGCATATTGGAGAACCTAACTGCAAAGCTTAGAAGCTCCTATCAATAAAAATGTGTTTTTTTTTTGCAGAGGAAACATCACAGACATGTGTTTTTTTTACTACACAAGGCTGACTGTATCAAACTGATGGTCTTGGAAGATCAATATAGGGCTCATTCCAATGGAGATTAACAGTTCTAGAGGCCTTTTAAAGTGACCAAAAAGATTGTACCACGGGAAAGTGGCGTTTTCAATCATTTCGTGGCACCTAACTACTATCTAGCCCCATGGAGGACCCAGTTGCTCTTGATTAAAAAACCTCAAATAGTCAATCTATTTAAAAACATTATATACTGAGCTTCTCAACTGCAAATGAATTAATACTGCATGGTTATGAATTTGTTACTGAAAAGTTACATAGTCAATATATTCAAAGTGCTTCAGAAAGGAAAACCTTCCAATGCATGCCTAGTGGATGATGCCCAATGCTTTTTTGGTAAACAGAGTTTCTTGACTACTTGAAAATTTTCTTTACTTACACAATTGTTTATTCATCTGAATAAGGAGCTCTGTTGATTTTAAATTTGGTAGGGTCTGATTTAATAGTTTGACTCCTTGTTACTAACTTACTGAAGTCCCATCCATCCTCATGGGACAATTTGGGGCCAATCCTTTCGAAATTTCATGGACCAGTGCTTGATATGCTGTTCGGTCAGACACAGTTCTGGATAATGGATGATATTTTGCCAATTAAAGTTGTCAATCTACCTTTTATGAGGTCTTCTTTGTGGTGGACACACTTCAACAGTCCCTTCGAGTGAGATTTAAATTAAATTACAAAAAAATGACCCTTAAATGTACTCCTGACCGGAAAACCTTGTGATGTACACCTAGTGGACATGTTCTCAACTGCAAAGAGTAAACTGGTATCATGTACTACTGTTGTGGAGAGAGGCCATTTATGGGAGAGGGGAGATGTGCCCCTAAATTTTTGGTGCCAGACCAAGCCAATGAGAGGTAATTACTTTACTTCTTAGTTGCAGCCTATTATCTTTGTGCACTTCCATCATATGGTAACTAATCTACAGTTGCCACTAATTTCCTTTTTTTTTAAATTATTCTCATTAACCTTTATCTTACCCCGCTATGATAGGTCAAACCAACCAAAACAACAAAAAAGAATACAAATGTAATATCACAATTAACCTGCTGTAGCTAGTACTAACCAAACCTCCAGTTAGTTCAAGATGTCTCACCATGACTGCTACTACCATTTATACCCATTCCTCATTCCCTGACTACTAGAACCACCAGAACTGATTATCCTACAGATTCTGAAAAATAGATCAGTAATTAAGCATACTTAAGTAAAAACTTAGCACCACTAGCAAACTTTGGTTTTTACTGATTTTTAATAATGAGGGTAAATAGCTTAATTGAGCTTGGGAGGCCAAATTATTTTTGCCTTTGAAGTAATAATGAGATAGTTATTCCAAATTTTCAGTAGGATTGGGAGTGATTCCAACCACACCATCTTTCCATAAACGTTTTCCACCAGCTTCCAATTAATATGCAGCTATACCTAATTGCTGATCTTTTATAATTCTTCTGTTAAGAAATTATGAGCTTTTCATTCAAGACTATTTAGCCCTCTCTCCTTTTCTCAAAATTGATGCAGCATGTTAGACTATTGAATGTTACAGCAACTTATATGCCTTGAGGTAGCTCCTTGGATTCAAGGCACTAGATAATCCTACCGTACATTTTGGGGTCAACATGACATGGGAGTGTGGTCACCCAGGATTTTAACCAATGGTGATATTTTGTAGTGCTTGAGGCACTTTATAACAGATCGTTTTTAATAGTATATTATATTGGCGTTAGGCCATTACAGTCAAATAGGATATGGCCACTAACTTCAGTTTTTATATTGCATGATCTGCAATAGAGGGATGAAAGTGTGAGGCTAGTAGTATTGGGGATTTGACAAAACAAGTCTGAAGGTTGAGGCCATTTGAGCTTACAAGGTTTCTATGGTATATTTTGAAGTGATATCTGGTGGAAAATGAAGAAAAATTTGGTTTCTTATCTATTAGATGGCCTCTGGTAATCTCCATGAAGTTGACATAATACATAAATAATCAAGCAGTTTCTCATCAAAGTTAATATTAATGGAGCAATGCTGTATCCAGGATTTTATTTTTTTATGTGGTTTTGCAAAGGATTTTTTCTGGGGGGGGGGAGTTACACAAAAACCCTCAAAAAACGCATGGAAAATTGTCTATATTCATTTTTGGTACGTTTTTACGAGTCAAAAAACTTTCCAGGGGGCGGGGTCGAGCCCCCTACTCCTCTGAGTAAGGACTTGTGATGGAAGGAAGATATGATCCACATCACACCTTTTCATCTATTCTTGAGCCATCAACTAAAGTAGGAAAACTCTCCTTATATATTTTTTTTTTATCAGATTCAACAATTTTTTCTAGGTATACTGGAGGGATGTGATTCCTTTGTCCAATAAAAGACATTGGTACTTAGTAGAGGGAATATCTAAATCCATGGAAAAGTCTAAGGGAAAGTGGGGGGGCATTGGGCCCAGTAGGAATATTCACATTCATGAGCTGGACCTCTAAAGATGGTTGCAAATCTTAGCCAGTTGTATAATACATCCAAGCTATTAAGTTTCAGAAAAATAATTATAATTAGGAACATTCTTCCTCCAGTTATGGTTGATAGCCCACTTTTTTTTAATATTTGCTAATTTCCTGAGATCAATGTGGTGTAGATTATGATGTCATTTTGTGTAGTTTCAATTTTGTGCAGTTGGTCTTAACACAAAACACATAGTCTTCTCACCACAGCCACAAGCCTACTGACACAATTCTGCTTGGCTTTTCTAAAGCTTTTAACAAAGTTTGTCACACAAGCAACATACAGTCAAACTGTGTGTGGCAAAGCTTGATGAGAAATCGCCCTTCTGGATAATTGATTTTCGACACCTTAAATCTCAGCATGTTCAGCTATTTGATTGCTCTCTCTCTCTCTCTCTCTGTGCCTTTGTGTTAGACCGTCTCCTTGTGTTGAAATTAGATTTTCGATCAGTTTTAGAATTTATAGAACAAAAGCTTAAAAATATGTTAATTCATGCATTCATAATTGGCTGCATAAATTTCAGAAGGCATTTTCAGCAGATTCATAAAATCTAGAGGACAAAAAAATAATTAATGCAAGCTAAAAAAAAATTTTTGGAGAAATTTGACACTGAATTTTTTATAACTACAAATTCAGAAACATTCCATTTACAACTAGTTTACAATTAGAAGAAGAAGAAGATTTTACCAGCCATATTAAGAATTCAACATAAATTTAAGCAAGATGAAGGAACTTAAGACTGAGTGAACTCAGTTAATGAATTTTTAAGCCAATGAACCAGTAATATTCAGTTTTCCAGAAGTTATTACAATTTATTTCAGTGTTAATATAGTTATTGTTAATTATGATAGTTTAGAATTTCCACTGAAGATGAAGACCAACTGTGTCTTCAAAATGTTCAGAGCTTTTGTATTTGTTTTTCACTGCCTAATAAAGGACTTATCCCTATTGAAACTCTTATTCGTTTCAAATTAGGACAAAAGAGGACAAAAACTTATGCTCAAAATGAACAAAGTAGACCATCAAATGAGACAAGATCGAGAGAACAACCTGAGAAAGCTAAATGTATGAGTGAAAATGAACATGCTAGACCATCAAAAGTGACAAGAATAATATAAGCAGCTAAGGCAAAGGGCATTGAAAAACGTCTGAAGCAACATAAACAAAATAAAGAAAAAAGAAATATGTAGTTAGAATACTTGTGAAAACAACAATTACAAAGAATAAAAAAAAACAAAGTTTAAGAACCAAGAAATACGAGGTTAAAGGATAAGTGGCAGCAAGAATTACAATGACTCAAAACAAAAGTGAAGAGCAAAAAAATTTTTGAGTATAAAACATATGATAATGAGGAACAGAACAAACTAAAAATGAAAATAAAGAACAAAGAAAGACGTTGTGAGAAGATACACAACAGCAAGAACAAAGAAATATGCAGTTAGAAGATAAGCAGCAGCAAGAATTACAAGCAACAGGAGGAATAAGAACATGTCAAAAATGACAGTGAAGAACAAAGAATTGTAGGGTTAGCAGAAACGTCCAGGTTGAGCATCAGAAAGTATCAAAAATAGCAATGAAAAAGAAAGAATTGTGCTGTTAGAAGACAAGCAACAGTAAGAATTGGAACGAGTCAAAAATGAAAATGAAGAAGAAAGAAATGTTACATTCAGAGAACAGCAAAATCACAATCTTCAACGCCAACAAACTATGGTACAAAACCAAGTAAAAAAAAAAATACAAAGATGTAGTTAACTACACAAGTGTTAATTACAAGTCATTGGACCAATCAACGTTTTATGTATTCACTGTAAAGTCATCCATTTTCTTGCCTGAGAAGTAGACAACAAAAGTAATCTATTTAGAGCTTGCTGCCCAAATGGTCAAATTGGATTGTCACCTCCCCAATTTCCAAATAAATTGGCTTGGCCTGTTATGTGGATGTAGCCAATGCATGATTATAGTGATTTAGGAGTTCCTGTTTATAAGAAGGGGTGAAATTCTTTGTCCATTTAGGGTGTATGTTATTGTAGCTAACTAGCTACTAGTAGCCTTAGCCCTAATATGTTGTATTGCATAATTCAGTTTGCAATTTGAGAATGGACAGGTTATATACAATGATCCTGGGCAAGGCTGGTATATTGGATTCATTGAGATTAGTGTAGTGATGTTGTTATTATTTGATGTTAGCTTGTTTGAGAAAAGAGTTGCAAATAGCTTTCCCTATTCATTATCATTATCATAATGGGTATTATTATATAGAAGCTCATGCTGGAGTGGGTTGGGGGATGTTTTGCCCCCACAGATGTGGCTTATGAGTTTAAATATAATTGGTTCATGTATTTTTCTGCAAAGAATATTTGCAAAATTATTCTGATAACTATATTTAACATTTATAATAATAGGAGGTGGTTTTTTTTAGGTATGTTCTCCTAGCTGCCTTTTTTATTCTTTAGTTATTTTGGCACTAAAAGTCTACCATGCTTTAGGAGTGTGTTTGGGGATTGTTTTCCTGGGTTTTGTCTTGGGGATAGCATGATTGGCAGTATTTGTTAGTATGGATGCCAAAACTTCAGCATGAGTGTCAGCTGTTACAAATGAAATATAAGATTCCTGGGTGAAACTTATAATTTCATCATTGAGCTTGTTTTTGAACACAGTCCAATTTGCTTTTGTGTTAATATATTTGGAGGTATGTGGAAGAATTTTAGCATGTTCATTTAATGAATAAACTATGGCAAAGTGGTTCATGCAAAGGTTATCAATTTTCTTTATATAAATTTCATTCAAAATATTTATTCACACAATTTGTAGGTAAATTGTGGAAAATTTGGCACTTTAGGGGTTAAAATATGTACTTAGATTTGGAGGGGTAACAACTGTTAATTCAGTATTATTTGATATCAAACTTTCAATTAACTTACCAGCTTTATTTGGTGGCTTATCCCTCCCCCCACAAAGGGCTATGGGCATTAAAATCTCTATAAACAATTATATTTCATAGCATATTAGAATTAATTATATAACTAAAGAAATCCAGGGCATCTGTAGTTAGGCCATTAGGGTTATAAAACATTATTATGTAAGTTTTGGTATTATTCAGGCAGACATAGATTATAGCTGTATCAACATCATTTAAAAATTCTGAAAAGTTAATGCCACAAAATTTGATATTATTATTTATTATTAAAGCTACACCACCTTCTTTTCTCTCTGATGACCTATCCTTTCTTGCAATAGTATATTCTGGGGACTTTATTTGTTGGTTTTTGTCAAATGAATTTTGTGAAGGCAAGCAATATTAATGTAATTATTATTTATAAAAGATATTAGATCATTTACCTTATTTTCTAAAAGTGATCTTACATTCCAATGAAGTATTAAGATGTGTTGCTTTAATTTTCATAGGACTGTATGTCAAGGTTTAGCTTTGCTAGGAGTAAAGCAAGATCCTTTTTTGCTTGAATAAGCATGTGACTGGGTAGGTAGATGTTTACCATTTCATCTATGATTTTTGCTTTCTGAGGTGGTTGTAGGTTCATAGACTGAACTGCATTAAAGTTTAGAACAAAAAGAGGCATATATTGGGCTATTTTTATATGCAAGGCTATTAGGGTAACATTTTTTAGGTATGACTATGGAAAAAGATTGCAAATATGATTTTACTCCTAGAGAATAGTATTTTTTTCAAATTGGATCAGGCACAAAATCAGGCACTGTCTAAGTGGTGAGGTATTACACTAGGCACAAGCTTACTAAAGTGATAAACTAGAATATTAATTTAACTGATGAAACTCTATATGAAGGGACATTATCTTTTTTAAGCACAGAAAAATCAAAATATTTCATTAAGATCTGAAAGTAAGGCTGAACTGGTCTTGTAGCTACAGGGCAACTTAATTTTATGTAAAATTCTAGTTTAGCTGCTTTTTGGTATCTTGGAAAGGGGTTAACGTAGGAAAATGAAGGGTTAATGTTTAGTTTCATCACAAGCTGTCTAAAAAGGAAACTATGCTGCAAAGCAGCATAGTTTCTATACTATAGTACTTAGGAATGCTAATTCTAGTAGCATATTCATTTCTGGTTGACCATCCTCCACCATGGGGCAAAACTTTCAAAACTAAAAGTGTTACTTTATAAAAAGGATGTAGATGTTTTCTGTGTTTGTGAGGTGTGTCCTAAGAACTTGTTGACCAAATTAGACAATGCATATGTTCAAATCCCTGGATACTTACTCCTGAGCAACCTAGATAGTAACCTGTGTTGAAGAGGAGTGGCTATCTAAACTAGACCTGGAATTAAGGTAGATAAAATTGATTTTTCTATTTCTCAACCTACCAATGCTTGGGTGGAACATGTGTTAGTTAGACTTCTGATTGGATTCTAAACTGTGAATAGTGGTGTGCTTTACTGTAGCCCATCAGCTCCAAACCAACTAGAATCTCACCAAGCTGTTTCTAACCTAATACAGATGTTTTGCAATTTAAATTCATCACTTGTGCTTTATGGTGATTTTAATATGCCACAAGTTTGTTGGTTTGAAGGTATTGGGTACTCACCCCCTAATAACCCCTCCTACACAACCACCCAAACTGTTGCTGACAACTTCCTAACTCAGATAATAATAAAACCCACTAGATTTAGACATTCACAACAACCATCATTACTAGACCTCCTTATTACAAATGATCCTGAGGATTACTTCCACTTGTTACCTTCCAGCTATTGGTGCAAGTGATCACATATGCATAATGAATGACATTAATATTAACCATAGTTGTGATGGTAAACTTAAGAGAACTTTTATCAATTACACTTTGATCCATGAAGAACTAGCTAATATAAATTGGGATGAGGAATTATCAGATGAGACCAATGTTGAATCTAGTTGAAATTGTTTTAAGTCTACTTTAGTAGGTGCATGTAGGAAGCATATAAAGGTTTATTGGTCAGATAAACAAAAGATTCTTCCATACCTTCCCAGGAATATTAAGAAAATTATCAGAAAGAAAAATAGAGCATGGAATAAATATCTAAAATGCAAGTGTGACAACCATTACAACAAATACATCATGCTCCAAAATAAGCTGAGAAACATGACAAGAAAAGTTATCTTAGACCAAGAAGAATCTATTGCAAATGACTCAAAGAAAAACCCCAAAAAATTCTGGCATTATGTTACAGCCAACAACCCTTCCCATTGACACACCAACAGGCTAAAAAAATCAGATGGCTCTAGTAGTACTGACCCAAAAGAAATTGCTGATTGCATGAATGCCAGCTTTTGCACAAACTCCACTTCAAAGCCACCTGGTATTACACTCCTAACCATATCCCCTGTAACAGTACATAACCCAATGCCTCCTGTAATAATTACTCAAGATCATGTATTTAAAATACTAAGAAGTTAAAACTCCAACAAAGCTGCTGGACCTGATAACCTCCACCCTTGGCTTTTGATAGAATCTGCTGCTCACATTTCCCTCCCCCTTGCCAGAATATTTAACATGTCCATGGCCAAAAAGTCAGTACCAAATGACTGGAGAACAGCAAATATTATACCAATTTTTAAGAAAGGTGACAAGGATAACCTGGGAAATTATTGACCAGTAAGCCTAACCTCAGCCATTTGCAAGATCATGGAAGGTATCATTAACCATGTTCTAATAAATTATTTAGAAGAAAATACTCTTATTAGTGACAAACAACATGGATTCTGCAGGGGCAGGTCAATTGACACCAACTTTATTCAGTCATATGATCATGCAACTAAAATTTTGGATATGGGTAAACCAGTCAACATTATCTTACTCAACCAAGCCAGAAGCTGAAGCTTACCAGGTGCATGAGGATGTGATTGATTGGATTTGAGCATTCCTAACTGGAAGATCTCAACACATGAAAGAGATGGGGTTATTGTAGATCACCAATTAAAGTTTAGCAGCCTTGCTAAGTCTGTTTCATCTTCTGCAAATAAAACCCTTGGTATCATAAAAAGAACCATCTCCAGCCAACACCCTAGAGTTCTTATGAAGTTATATAAGGCACTTGTATGTGCATGCCTGGAGGTTGGAATGTCATTGGCAGCCCCTTTCTTCAAAAAAGATAAGAAGTTGCTTGAGGATGTCCATGTTGCTAACCACTAAGCAACATGAATAAATTTCCATACAAAGAAAGACTACATTCTTTGAAGCTGCCAATGCTGACATACCAATTGAAAAGGGGTGACATTATTTTAACCAAAAAAATCCTCTCTAAAAACACCCTTCATGGTCTCTTTGCACATCCCTTGCATTCTGGTACTAGAGGACATTCATTGAAGCTCTCCAATGCAGCATCCCATGAGCAAACATAGAAGCCACTTCTTCAGCCAAAGAATCATCAATATGTGGAACCAGCTCTCTGAAGAAACAGTTTCTGCTACTACAACTGACATGTTCAAGTCCCACCTTGATAGGGAATGGCTCTGCCAGGAGTTCCTTTACAATTGGGAAGCTGTAGAGTCCTCCACAAGAGTCTAATCTAACAGCCACAATCTACTCCAAACAAATTCTTTTTTTCATGAAGCATCACAAGGATGGATAATCCTTATATTGCTCCAAGCTGTGATTTAAGGTATGTCATGATCTACACTGATAATGGTGATCCAGTTTTCTCCTCCATTTCCCTGGTCATAAGTGGCATCCCACAGGGAACCATCCTTGGGCCAACATTGTTCAGCATATATATTAACAACTGTACAACCTATCTATGCAACCTTTTAACATTATATGCTGACAGCTGTAAGCTCATTGGGCCAGCTAAAACTGAAGAAGAAAGAGCCTGCATTCAGCTAGTCCTTGACAGACTATCCTCCTGGTCATCAACTTGGGCCCTACAATTCAAAGCAAGGTACTGCACTTAGGGCACAACAACCCCCACCATCCCTACCATATAGGGTATGATCAATTGGAAGCAGTTGCTGAGGAGAGAGACTTAGGTGTCATTATGGACAAGGATTTACAATTCTACAGCCACACTCAGGCTCAGGTTACAAAAGCTAATCAGGCTCTTGGACTCATTAAGTGCTCTTTTGTAACCAGAAAGTCATGTGTGGATACAAAACTTAAGTCCCCACCTTGAATTTGGCCTTCAACCCAAAATAAAATGGACACAAGAGCCCTTGAAAGTGTCCAAAGGAGAGCAACCAAACTGGTCTGTGGCTTAAATAATGCCCCTTACCAGGATTGCCTAAGGTCTCTGAGACTTCCAACCCTCATGTATTGAAGATATAGAGCAGATGTGATCATGGCACACAAAATTTTCAAATCTGGTCACCTGAACCAGATCTTCACCCCCTACCTGGCTAACAATTCAAGAGGTCACAGTCTGAAGCCTCACTTGCCTGGATGTTGGAGAAGGGAATGATGTGGCTTCTTTTCCATTCAGGTGGTCCCCCTTTGGAATCACCTATCCAAGTCTACCATCCAAGCTGAGACCCCCAACTCCTTCAAGGCTGGAGTTGACAGGGACTGGGAGAGGGCTGAGTGGAGGCTGGACTGGGAAGCTAAGCCAACATAATTACATCACTCACCACCAGCAAGAACCTACAGGAGGATCTACCACCTTATCTTGCTGGCAAATGGAATTTAAGGTAATTTAATGTAAACAATTGTTCAGGCAATAGGAACATTGACTGTAAAACCTTACAAAATAGATCTTCAGCTTAGATGAAGTAGGCTACAACAGAACCATCTTTAGCCTAATAGCTTTGCTTAACCCCCATTTACAAGGCCTGCAAACATTTTTCTATACTTGGAATAGCCTAAACCCATTGATTGATGTGGCTTAAAAGTCCAATATTAACAATAAGGTCACCAACCCTTCCATGGTCATAGAGAGAAGAATCTCCAAATTCAGTAACTATGTTTTAAGAGCCAACCACCCCTGGACTAGTGTTATTTTATAATATTTGTAGTGGAAGTGTATTTAAATTTTTGTGCTTTTCTTTCTTTTTCTTTTATATACTCTGTCTTTTCCATTTTTGATGGGTAATATATTAATAATAATAATAATAATTGTAATTTCAGAGCTAAAACCAGAGAAAACAAAACTGATTGATGAAAGTTAAGGTAAAATGTTGTTTTGTCTAAAATTTCAAGAGGTATAGACCTGTCAAGTAGACACATTTCAAAGACATACAAATCAGAAAATGTAACATATGGACCAGCAAACCCCCTCCCCTTTTCAGAACTCAAAACCAAATCTCTCATTCATTTAATTTAGAAGGTTTTAAAATAAGAATCTCTTATACATATAAAGATTTTAAAGTGTAAATTCATTATCTCATAGGATTTGTGCTTTTTGGCACAAGTTTTACAGCAAGCAAAAAATGATACTTTTTGACTACCAAAATTAGATTCAAACTTTTGAATAAGCCAATTAGAAACCAGATTTCTATTTTCTGGTCTGGTCAACAAACTGAAGGTGAAAACCCTTGTTATAATAAATCTTTGCAAAGAGGTTAGACCATATGTTGTATGATCAAAATAAGAGTTGTGTTGCAACATTTCTGAGGTCAGTCTACCCAGTGCTTAATTTAGAAATCTGGGTTGATTCAGGATATATAAGGTGAACCAAAAGTTAGGAGTGTAATTCAGTTTTTTGGTAGTCACTCTTTGATGCACTTTATACTAATATCATTCATTGGAGTCATTTTACCTGAAGTTGTATATGAAGTAAGAAAATAAAATTATTGTCAATAATTGTGTTTGTCTTTGAGTCAAGGTACAGGTACAGTTCCTATTGTCTACTGGTTCGTTCCCAAGGGAATCTGCCCATCTCGGCAGACCTAAACGTCATGATAATGAATTCATCTCCAAGGTTATAGAGATTGGTCAATAGAACCCTCCCAATCTATATCCATTAACTATAAAGCTCCCATACCACAAACAACTTAAACTATATAAGAAATCAAATAAACTTTATAAGAAACCCCCCCCCCCCCCTGTAACATCTGGCATGGTCTGTAGGATGATGTTACAGGGGGGGGGGGGGTTCTTATAAAGTTTATTTGATTTCTTATATAGTTTAAGTTGTTTGTGGTATGGGAGCTTTATAGTTAATGGATATAAATTGGGAGGGTTCTATTGACCAGTCTCTATAACCTTGGAGACGAATTCATTATCATGACATTTAGGTCTGCCGAGATGGGCAGATTCCCTTGGGAACGAACCAGGAGACAATAGGAACTGTACCTTGACTCAAAGACAAACACAATTATTGACAATAATTTTATTTTCTTACTTCATATACAACTTCAGGTAAAATGACTCCAATGAATGATAGTAGTATAAAGTGCATCAAAGAGTGACTACCAAAAAACTGAATTACACTCCTAACTTTTGGTTCACCTTATATATCCTGAATCAACCCAGATTTCTAAATTAAGCACTGGGTAGACTGACCTCAGAAATGTTTCAACACAACTCTTATTTTGATTATACAACATATGGTCTAACCTCTTTGCAAAGATTTATTATAACAAGGGTTTTCACCTTCAGTTTGTTGACCAGACCAGAAAATAGAAATCTGGTTTCTAATTGGCTTATTCAAAAGTTTGAATCTAATTTTGGTAGTCAAAAAGTATCATTTTTTGCTTGCAGTAAGATTTGTACCAAAGGTAAAAAGTATCATTTTTTGCTTGCTGTAAAACTTGTGCCAAAAAGCACAAATCCTATGAGATAATGAATTTACACTTTAAAATCTTTATATGTATAAGAGATTCTTATTTTAAAACCTTCTAAAGTAAATGAATGAGAGATTTGGTTTTGAGTTCTGAAAGGGGGAGGGGGTTTGCTGGTCCATATGTTACAAAAAGCCTTAACATAGAAGCTTGGCAATACCCTCTAAGAGTTTGTTTTTGGTTCTAGATTCATTACTAAAATTTTCATTTTCCTAACCTAACTCATTTCTAAGATAGCCAAAAGTAGCTAAACTAGTATTACCTTAAATTGCAGCTTGGAGTGATATAAGGATTATCCATCCTTGTGATGCTCTATGAGAAAAAAGAAATTGTTTGGTGTAGATTGTGGCTGTTAGATTAGACTCTTGTGGAGGACTCTGCAGCTTCCCAATTGTAAAGGAATTCCTGGCAGAGCCATTCCCTATCAAGGTGGGACTTGAACATGTCAGTTGAAGTAGCAGAAACTGTTTCTTCAGAGAGCTGGTTCCACAAATTGATGATTCTTTGGCTGAAGAAGTGGCTTCTATGTCTACTCGTGGAACACTGCATGGAGAGCTTCAAAGAATGTCCTCTAGTACCAGAATGCAAGGGCTGTGCAAAGAGACCAGGAAGGGTATTTTTAGAGAGATTTTTTTTGGTTAAAATAATGTCACCCCTTTTCCATCAGTATGTCAGCATCAGCAGGTTCAAATGACATAGTCTTTCTTTGTATGGAAGTTTATTCATGTTGGTAACCATCTTAGTGGCATGACACTGGACATCCTCAAGCAACTTCCTATCTGTTTTGAAGAAAGGGGCTGCCAATGACATTCCAACCTCCAGGCATGGACATACAAGCACCTTATATAACTTCATAAGAACTCTAGGGTGTTGGCTGGAGATGGTTCTTTTTATGATACCAAGGGTTTTATTTGCATAAGATGAAACAGACTTAGCATGGCTGCTAAACTTTAATTGGTGATCTACAATAACCCCAAGATCTCTTTCATCAGAAACAGCAGAATATTCTACCCAAGGTAATAACAAACAGCCTATTTAATCATATTTTATTATTCTAATGATAGCTGAGGCATGACTTAAGCTAGTACTTGAACACAATAAGAAGCCTATCCTCCAGATTTTAACTTCTTATTATAATATCTGAAAAGAATATGATATGAAATCAAGGATCACCAAATCAAGCCTGAAACCTGGCCAAAAATTACAGAAACTAGCATAATTTAAGCATTGACAGAACTTCAAATCTAAATTACCAACCTTTTTCAAATTTTTTCTGTTAATCGCTTTGTTAGGAAACTTTTTGAGCTTACTAGGATTTCTCAACAAATCTACAGGTTGCTCTAACCCATCTGGAGGCTCTAAGATTATATCCCCATTTCTCATTGCCATTTTAGCGTTTCGTCTTTTCTTTTAATGCGCAGAACAATAAGTAATCCCTATCATAAAAATATATAATGGATTATTTAATGCTAATCTTAAGTTAATTTTTAATTCCGACAAATTCTATACTAGTTCTAGTAGAATCTGCAATCAAAGTAAAATTTGATTTTTTTGCACATAAAAAAATTAATAACAAGGATAAAAAATAGATTTCTATGGTCGAATAAATTCAAACTTGAAAGACGAGGTACACAATTCTTAAAATTCAGCCCTAGATTGCTGATACATGTCTGCTTTATCCATAGTCATGAAAAGAAATGCAGTGGCCATACTTTTGAAACGCTCTAATCTTTTACAAAAATTACCACCATCTTATGTTCTTGATCAGAGACATATTAAAATTACTTCCTCCTACAATGAAAAGGAGGAATTTCCCAAGGTAAATCAAATTATGGGTAAAATTCTAGTTAATTGACTTCTTGCTATCTCAGAAAGGGTTTACATTAGGAAAATGAAACTTTCAGGGATGGTTCTACAGGCTAAACTATGTCCTGGGAAGGTATTTTGAAGTACCCACCTCTACTCCTTCTCCCTCTAGAGGGCCCTGACCTTTGATGACGTTTAAAAATATGTGTGTTATAAAAGTGAAACCTTGCAAAATAGATCTTCTGCTTAATTGAAGTACGACAAAATTGTTTTCAGCTTCAGAACTTTGCTCAATCCTAATTTATAAGGTTTTAAAGATATGCAAATACCTACATTTCAAATACCTCCACAATCCCTCGCTCTTTATGCTAAAGTTTGACTCTTTGCCACAATTCTACTTTTTAAAACAATTAAAAGCTTTAGCGTAAAGAGCAAGGGATTGTGGAGGGGACAACTCATTTCATATACGGAGTAATTTCTATTCGTTTTAAGTTTTAATGTTGCTCCTTACTTTCAGCTAAAAAAATTAGTTTTTTTTTATTTAATTGTATATCAAAGCCACTGATTTATAATAGTCTTGAATTTTTTTGAAATTGCTTAATAAGGGTGTCATTAATTTGAATGACTATTTTAGGCTTCTTATTCATATGTTTGTGAGGTCTGTGGTAGGCTATCCAGTATTAGGTCCATTCACCTCTTTGAAATTCCAGGAATACTTTCACTGATTATTGGATAATTCTAACTACATTTCAAAATATATTGTCTAGTTGATAGCAATCAGCCTACTGCTAGTAGGCCTAATAATGGCATCATTTTAGGATCATTATCATTGAGCTATAAATTGTGGTTTCAGATTGATGTGAAAAAGAGCAAACAATAAGAGCATCAAATGATATAGGGATTTGCAATTAAGAGTAGTAATTTGTCAGTCTCTTAGAACCTTTTATCCATTTAATTCAATTTAACTTTGGATTTTTCAATTTAGAGAGAACAATTATGAGAACATGCTGAGTCTTTCCAAAATCTACTGACAATTTCCGTTGAGAGGGGTGTAATAAATTTCTCATTAAATGTCAGTATTAATTAGAGTCCTTAAACCTGAAAGGAGGATGTACAAAACTCTGGTAAGCAGTTTTTGTTTAGGCTCTAAAGTGTTAGAGCCTGAAACTCTATTAAATATTATTTAATATTTTCATTAATGATGCACCTTCTAACATCAAAGATAAAATAAGCCTTCATATAGATGATTTACAATCAATTGATTCAGTTGAAACTTCAGAGAAAACAAAAACCCATTCAAGCAGACTTGGATTCACTTACTCAGTGGGCAGAGACTTGGAAGCTGAATTTCAATGTCCAGAAATGCAAGATTATCCACTTTGGTAAATAAAAATTCAAGACGTTAATACTCAAGTGAGTCAATGGACAAAACAAGGGAACCTATTTTGAGTAGTCATGCTGAAGATGATCTGGATCTATTAGTTGATGAAGAGCTAAAGTTTAGTTTGCATTGCCAGACTGTTGCAGCAAAGGATTGTCAGAGTCTCAGTATATTAAGAGAACTTTCTATAATTGTTTACCCTATGTTGTTTCAAAGCTTTATAAAGGCTATTGTGGCTTAAGCTAGAATTTGGTATGTGTATTGCCAACCCAATTAATGAATCTGATCAGGAAACTCTAGAATCAGTTCAGAGGCATACAACCAAATGTAACCAAGGCTTCTATGATATTCCCTATCCTTCCAAGCTTGAAAAACTTAATATTATGTTCACTGACTTATTGCGAAAATACAGTGGAGATGATAATGACATTCAAGCTAATCAACCATAAAAAAAAATTATCCCAAATGTCTTTTGAACAGATATTTCTTCAAGAACAACAAAAGATGATCAAGAACTTTACAAGAAGCTTGCCAAATCAAGGGTACATAGCAAATTCCTCTAATTGGAGGGTGAGCTTATGGAACTTGTTATACCTAGAAACATTTTCTTCTGTCAGTATTGAGTCATTCAAATCATCAGTTGACAAGGAATGGTGCAACAAGCCCTGGTGATTAGTTTGGGACTCAACTGATCAGTCAGCACACTATCTCTACTGACTGGTGACTACAGGATCATCTTATTGCTGTAATGTGCAATTTAAGGTAAAAACCTCTCTGAAATTCATGATCTTTATATTTCTTGGAGGAGGGATATTTGCTGCCTTATTTGCAAAATTGTCTGCCATTTCATTATGTTTTATTTCTTTATGGCTAAGAGCATGAAGAAACGCAATAGAACATCCAGTTTAAAACAGATAACCGATCTTTTGGTGTATACCTTTCAGGTCATAGTAATCAGCATGATAATGTATTTGACTTGAAAGATGAATTGATGAAAGAAACTCTGGCAGGAACAGGATGTTCCTTGAAAAGGTCTCTAGACTAATTAAAGCATCTAATGCAATTTGTAGTGCAAATAATTAATCAGAAAGTACTGATCATATTTTTATGAAAGTTCTATCATATTTTTGTCATGTCAGCATAATTGCAGCTCTTATAATCTTGACTGGCTCCACATTATACTTTTGGCCAATACTTTGACAAATTTATGCCATCCCACTATTATTTCCTTATTTATGTTTGTGATCACATCACCTTCATTTTGCCTTAATTCTACCATATCTTTGTTCTGTGTGTTCACATGCAGATCACATAATTTTGATTGCTCAAATCTATTTTGGTCTTATACTTTGAACATTGTGTGTCTTACCATTGATATTTATTTATATTTGTTTGTGTTCCTATCACCTTCATGTATGCTATTTTCTATCACATTTTTGTCATGTCAGCACACTTACAGCTCACATAAATTTTACTGGTCCCATATTGTAAATTTAGCCTATTCTTCAAATATTATGAGCCATCCTACTAATGTCTCTTTATATTTGTTTGAGATCCTATTGCCTTTACGTAGCCTGATTTCTGTCATTGTTTGTCATGCCTTAACACTCGCAGCTCATCTTTTCCTGATTGGTGCCACATTATTTGACCCTTTTCTTTGGTTAATATTTGCCATCCCACTGATATTTCTTTTCTTTGTTTATGATTCCATTACCTTCAAGTGTACTATGGATAGTGTGTCATTTGTGAAGGTTTTATATGTCTGAGATAAATATGGGTGATTTCTCTTTCCTTATGAATTCTTCTATTCTTAATTCAGTTATATTTGATCAACCAAGTAGTGCTGGTAAACAAGAGGCACACACTTCTGACCCTCTCCTTGAATCTATGGTTAGTTCTAGCTGTAATTATCACACCACCATTGATTATTGTGATAATATTATGCCCTCACTCTCTTCAAACAGTTGCTTTAATGTTTTTTGTTTGAATGTGCGTGGGATAAGAGATAAGTGGGACACTCTTAAATCGTATCTGTGGTCTGATAATTCTTGCCCTTTTGATGTCATAGCCTTGACGGAAACATGGTTATCTGACAGTGATAATTTTACAGCTTATGACATGCATGGTTATATTGCTATTCATGTCCCTAGAATGGTAACAAAGTGTTCTGGGGGTATTTCTTTGTTCATAAAATCTAGTATTGAATTTTGTAGAAGATCTGATCTTGAATCCTTGTTTACATTGGTGGTGTCTAATAGTAGGACAGTTTATTCTCTTGTTATTGATCTGAAAAGCCAGGTTGCATGTGATACTGTTTGTTTGTTTTATAAGCCCCCTCCTTTTCCAACACATCTGTTCTGTGATTTGCTTGATCAGCTTTCTGGTGTGGGGACTTTCTCTAAAAAACGGATTTGTGCTTTGGGAGACTTTAATTGTAATATGTTAAATGTTGGATCAAATGATGAATGTGACCATCTTTTTTATGTATTTTCTTCTTCTGGGCTACTTCCTTCAATTTTTTTTCCTTCACGTGTTGACCCTTCAAGAAATTCTGCCACTTTAATAGATAATATTTTCACTTCTCATTCTCCTAATTTGAAGTTCTCGTCTGGTCTTGTTTTCACTGATCTTTCTGATCACTTCCCTATTTATCTATCACTATCTGTGCCTAAAACAGAGATTACTGTGGATGAGAAAGGCGAGTCTTCTTTTAGAACTTTTACAGATAGAGAAATTTCTAATTTAATACATAGTCTTCAGAGTAATGATTGGTCTAGTGTTCTTGAAGCTAATGATGCTGATTGTGCAACTAGATTATTTTTGTGTCGTATGGGCACTCTGTTGGATAAGCATTTTCCTCATAGAAAGAGGCCAAGGAATTTTACACCTAAATGCCCATGGATGTCTAGAGGTCTGATCAATGCAACCCATATGAAGGCGTCTTTGTTCAAGGCTGCATGTAAAAGTAAGACACAGGAAGATCTTCTGAAGTATAAACATTACAAAAATGTGCTCACTTCCTCAGTTCGTTTAGCAAAAAAGCTGTATTTTTCACGTCGAATTAATGAGTGTAAAGGGAATTTGCGCAAGGTTTGGACTGTAATTAATGAAGCTCTCTCCCGTAAGAAACTCAAACAATCTTCCCCATCTTTTTATAGGAAAGCTGATGGATCTGTTGTGGATAAAAAATCCTTAGCAAGTGCCTTCAATTCGTATTTCACCACACTTCCCTCAGTTCTCATTCCACCCCCGAGTAGAGTAAGTTGTTTTCCTATGACAGAGAAGTCTTTTTTCCTTTCCCCATGTAGTACTACTGAGATTTCTAGTATTATTTCTCAACTTCCAAGTAGTTGTTCAGTTGATAGTTTTGCTTTGAGTAATAATGTCCTTAAAAAAATCAGTCAGTTTGTTTCTCATCCCATCTCACACATAACTAACCTCTCTCTTTCTTCTGGTTTTTTTCCTCATTTATTTAAAGTTGCTACCGTTGTACCCTTGCATAAAAAAGGTGATTCTTCTCTAATTTCAAATTACAGACCTATTTCTCTTCTTCTCGTCATCTCAAAGGTTGTTGAAAAAGTAGTGTATCGTCGACTCTCTTCATTTGTATTTAGTACTAATTCGACTGCTGGAAATCCTCTCATCAGTATGGTTTTCGTCCCTCATTCTCTACCTTGCACGCACTTTCTGATGCAACTGAGTTTGTGCGTGTTAATCTGGACAAGGGCTTGTGTGTTTTGGGTCTATTTCTCGACTTTTCTAAGGCCTTTGATATGGTTGACCACAATGTTCTTCTGTCTAAACTATCTTTATTTGGAGTGCATGGAGTCCCACTAGAATGGTTTAGGTCCTACCTCTCAGAGAGATCTCAGTATGTTTTGGTTGACTGTACTTCTTCCTCTACTTTGCCTGTATTGAAAGGTGTCCCACAAGGCTCTGTGCTTGGTCCACTTTTATTTCTAATTTACATCAATGATCTTGTTGATGGTCTTCATCCCCATGTTCACCCTGTTCTTTTTGCTGATGACAGTAACTTTTTCATTGCTGCGGTGGACCTGCCATCTGCCACTTTTATGGCTCAAGGTCTTCTTGATAAAGTAAAGGATTGGTGCTGGTCAAATGGTATGGCTCTTAACAGCCGAAAGAGTGCCATTGTCAACTTTAGGACCCCTTACCGTATGCGAGACGTACAGGAGCCAATCACCCTGACTTTTGGGAATGATATTATACCACAAGCTACTGTGGTGAAATTTCTTGGTGTGTATCTTGACTGTTTTCTTTCTTTCAAACCGCATATAACTCACACCCGTTCCTTAATCCTCCGCCAGTCTTCAATGTTGCACCGGATTAACTCATTTCTTCCTCCTGATATTATGGTTTCTCTTTATTATGCTTTTATTTATCCTTACCTTTGTTATTGCTGCTCTGTCTGGGGTAATACTAATAAATCTCTTCTCTGCTCACTTCAAAGAGCCCAAAATAGGGCAGTGAAGGCTACTTTTCTTCTCCCTCGGCTTTACCCTTCCTCTGATCTTTATAATGATACTGGAATAGCTCCGCTGGATCATATTATAGGTAAAAGTACCCTTTATTTTGCGCATTCTGCTTTTCTAGGTACTCTCCCACCGCTCCTACAGCAGTTTTTCTCACGGACAGGCTCAGGTAGGTACTTTTCTTCTTTACGTAATTCTTCTCGACGATTTATTTTACCAAAACGATCTTCTACAGCAGGCCAGAGGTCTCCAGTATATCAATCAATTCTATTATGGAACTCCATCCCTTCGGATGTCCCTCTTTTTCTTTCTGCAAAGGCATTATTTCGTCGGGTATTTCCAATTCAATAATTTTTCTCTCTTTACTAATCCTTTCCTAATTTGTATGTCTCTTCTCTTCTTTTAAAATCATTTTCAGCTATATGTTAAATCTCCTTCTAAATCTTCTATCTGTTAAATATCCTATCTATTCAATGTCCTTGTCTTGTTCCAGTTTTTTTTTTTTTTTTTTTTTTTTTTTTTTTTTTTTTTTTTTTTTTTTTTTTTTTTTTTTTTTTTTTTTTTTTTTTTTTTTTTTTTTTTGTATATATTTTATAATAGTGTTTTATTCTTGTTCTCTGTGGTCCATTACAAGCAAAGCTTCTTGGGATTAGTAACCACTTTACTTTTGTAATAGTTTTTATGGCACTTGGTATTAACCAAGTGACATATAGCAGTCGCCAATTCTGTCGGTCTGTCTGTCTGTCTGTCTGTCGGTCTGTCGGTCTGTCCCGGTTTTGCTACTTTAGGCACTTCCAGGTAAGCTAGGACGATGAAATTTGGCAAGCGTATCAGGGACCGCACCAGATTAAATTAGAAATAGTCGTTTTCCCGATTTGACCATCTGGGGGGGAGTGGGGGCCCGGTTAATTCGCAAAAAATAGAAAAAATGAAGTATTTTTAACTTATCAGCGGGTATTTGGATCTTAATGAAATTTCATGTTTGGAATGATATTGTGTCTTAGAGCTCTTATTTTAAATCCCGACCGGATCTGATGACATTGGGGGGAGTCGGAGGGGGAAAACCTAAAGTCCCAGTTTTGCTACTTTAGGCACTTCCAGGTAAGCTAGGACGATGAAATTTGGCAAGCGTATCAGGGACCGGACCAGATTAAATTAGAAACAGTCGTTTTCCCGATTTGACCATCTGGGGGGGGAGTAGGGGCCGGTTAATTCGGAAAAATAGAAATAATGAAGTATTTTTAACTTATGAGCGGGTGATTGGATCTTAATGAAATTTGATGTTTGGAATGATATTGTGTCTCAGAGCTCTTATTTTAAATCCCGACTGGGTCTGATGACATTGGGGGGAGTTGGAGGGGGGAAACCTAAAATCTTGGAAAACACTTAGAGTAGAGGGATCGGGATGAAACTTGATGGGAAAAATAAGCGCAAGTCCTAGATACATGATTGACATAATCGGAACTTATTTGTTCTCTTTGGGGTAGTTGGGGGGGGGAGTAAGTCTTAAAAATTAGAAAAATGAGGTATTTTCAACTTGCGAACGGGTGATCGGATCTCAATGAAATTTGATGTTTAGAAGGATATCGTGTCTTAGAGCTCTTATTTTAAATCCCGACCAGATCTTGTGATGGGGGCGGGGAGTTGGGAGGGGGAACCTAAAACTTGGAAAACACTTAGAGTGGAGGGATCGGGATGAAACATGGTGGGAAAAATAAACACAAGTCCTAGATAGATGATTGACATAAACGGAACGGATCCGCTCTCTTTTGGGTAGTTGGGGGGGGGGGGGTTAATTCTGAAAAATTAGAAAAAATGAGGTATTTTTAACTTACGAACGGGTGATTGGATCTCCATGAAATTTGATTTTTAGAAGGATATCGTGGCTCAAAGCTCTTATTTTAAATCCTGACCGGATCTGGTGACATTGGGGGAAGTTTGGGGTGGGGAGACCTAAAATGATGGGAAACGCTTAGATTGGAGGGATTGGGATGAAACTTGGTTGGAAAAATAAGCAAAAGTCTTGCATACGTAATTTACATAATTGGAACGGATCCGCTCAATTGCGGGGGGGGGGGTAATTCTGAAAAGTAAGAAAAATAACGTATTTTTAACTTACGAAGGAGTGATCGGATCTTCATGAAACTTCATATTTAGAAGGACCTCTTAACTCTGATATCTTATTTTAAATCTCAACCGGATCAAACGTAATTGGGGGGGGGCAGTTGGGGGGACCGGAAATCTTAGAAAATACTTAAAGCGGTGAGATCAGGATGAAACTGGATGGGAAGAATAGAAACCTGTCTAAGATACGTGACTGACATAACTGGACCGGATCTGCTCTCTTTGGTGGAATTGGGAGGGGGGAGGTAATTTTGAAAATTGAGGTATTTGTAACTTACGAAAGGGTGACCAGATCTTAATGAAATTTGATATTTAGAAGGATCTTGTGCTATAAAGTTTAACTTTAGGTTCTGACCTTCTCACAAGTGCCAAATGAGCTCTTGGCTCTTGGCTCTTCCGACCTCGTACCATATGAGCTCTCGGCTCTTCCGACCTCGTCCAAATGAGCTCTTGGCTCTTCCGACCTCGTACCATATGAGCTCTCGGCTCTTCCGACCTCGTCACAAGTGCCATATGAGCTCTTAGCTCTTGTTTCTTTTAGTATCAATAAATTGATTGATTGATTGATTGAGGTCTGGGATTGAGGCAGCTGCACCTTCTTTTGAATCTTTAACAGAATCATCAGTATAAACAGGCACATAATTGGGGAAATGGTATTCACACAATTTTCAAAGACTATCTTAACTTTTTGTCCAGCACAATTTCTTGGGCTGAATAGTATGATTTATTATCTTAAATTGCAGATAGGAGCAATCTAAGGATTTCTCCTTATGATGATTTGAGCTGTATGCAAAGTTTTTTAGTGACCTTGTGCTGTTCCATGATCAGTAGCATCCCAATTGAGTTTACACTCTCTAGAGGACCACTCAGCATCCAGCCTTCACTTGAAAGCATCCACAGATTCAGTAGTAATGGTTTCATTAGATAGTTTGTTCCAACTGCAACAGTTTATGCTGAAAAGAATTGAGTATGGACTCTTGATATTGTAGATTACTGGATATGTTTCAGCTGATGACTATTAGGTCTTGAGTTGAAACCAACTGTAGGGAATAATCCTGGGAGAGTATTAGCCCTCAATAACTTGTAGGCTAAAATGGCATCCCCTCTATTTCTCCTGTTTTCAAGTGTAGGGAGATTCAGCTTTGATATTTGTAAAGGGTAAGAAAGCAACCATACACCAGATATCACTTAATGGCAGATCTCTGCACATCTTCAAGAAATCTTATGTCTTTTTATGGCACTTGGTACCTACCAAGTGATATATAGTGATTGCAAATTCTGTCAGTCTGTCTGTCCTGGTTTTGCTACTTTAGGCACTTCCAGGTAATCTAGCGCAATGAAATCTGGCAGGCGTATCAGGAACCAGGCCAGATTAAATCAAAATTGCCGTTTTCCCTGATTCGACCATCTGGGGGGGGGGAGGGGAGAGTGGAGGACGGTTAAATTGGAAAAATTAGAAAAATGAGGTATTTCTGACTTACAAATGGGTGGTCAGATCTTAATGATATTTGATTTTTGGAAGGATATTGTGTCTCAAAGCTTTTATTTTAAATCCCGACTGGATCCAGTGACATTGGGGGGAGTTAGGGGGGAGAACCTAAAATCTTGGAAAACACTTAAAGCAGAGAGATCACAATGAAACTTGGTGGGAAGAATCAGCAAAAGTTCAAGATATGTGACGGAAATAACCAGACCGGATCCGCTCTCTTTGGTGGAGTTGGGTTTGGGAGTAATTTGGAAAAACTAGAAAAAATGAAGTATTTACAACTTACAGATGGGTGATCAGATCTTAATGAAATTTGATCTTTAGAAGGATCTTGTGCTTTAGAACTCTCATTTAAATCCCGACCATATCCGGTGAGATTGGGGGGGGGGGTTGGAGGGGGAACCGGAAATCTTGGAAAATGCTTAGAGTGGAGAGATCAGGATGAAGCTTGATGAGAAAAATAAGCGCAAGTTATAGATATGTGATTGACATAATTGGAATGGATCCGTTCTCTTTAGGTGAGCTGGGGGTTGTTAATTTAGAGAAATTAGAAAAAATGAGGTATTTTAATTTAAGAATATGTGACTGGATCTTAATGAAATTTGATATTTAGAGGGAACTCATGTCTCAGAGCTGTTATTTCAAATACCGACCAGGTCTGTTGACATTGGAGGGAGCTGGAGGGGGAAACCGGAAATCTTGGGAAACACTTATAAATGTTGTAGATACATGATTGACGTAACCAGACTGGATCCACTCTCTTTGGGGGAGTTATGGGGTGGGGTTCAGTGCTTTGGCGAGTTTAGTGCTTCTGGACGTGCTAGGACGATGAAAATTGGTACACGTCAGAGATCTGTACACATTGACTTGATAAAGTCGTTTTCCCATATGGGGGGCTGAAGGGAGAGGAAAAATTAGAAAACTTGAGGTATTTTTAACTTACATGTGTGTGATCAGATCTTTATGAATTTTGATATTTAGAAGGACTTCGTGACTCAGAGCTCTGATTTTAAATCCCGACCGCCATTAAGCCTCTGATTTTCCTTTAAAGCAATCTATTGATTCTTAGAATTTTGCCAGAGCTCATATCATATGAGCTCTTGGCTCCTCTGACCTCGTCACAAGTGCCATATGAGCTCTTAGCTCTTCTTTGAAATTTGGGGAGACAAGAGACATTCCAACTTTAAGCTTAGGATAAGCAAGTCCCTTATATAAAAGACTGATGACTTTAGTTGAACAAGTGGAAATAGTATGCTTAATCAGTCCCATAGTTGAACTAGCCCCAGCAGCAGACCTCTTAGCATGAGTGCTGAATTTTAATTCATTGTTAATAGTGGCATCAAGATTTTGCTCATTATTTACAGAGGAGAATGGGTGGCTTTAGAAAAAAATAAGAGCAGCAAGGATTCAGCTTGCTAAAGTGACTGATATGGCACTTTGCAACATTGAATTCAAGAAGCCAGGCCTCAGTCCATCAACCCTGCTGTTGAAAATTATTTTGTAACAGAGTATGATCTTCACAGGACAAGGTTGGTCCAAGAAGCTTCAGCTTGTCTACATAAAGAGTTGATTTACTGCTGATAATGGAAGGAGCATTGATGAAGATATTAAGTAGTGTAGGACCCAAAACACTTCCATGAGGAGCTACACTCAGAATATGCATAGAGGAAGAAAGAATACAATTGCTAGAGTCATCAAATAACTGAACACATTGAGATTGCATATAAAGAAAATTCCCAGATTTTTCCGGTTTCCAAGATTTCCATTTGCCCCCTCCACCCCCCAATCTCCCTGGATCCAATCAGAATTAAAAATGGAGCATCTGAGACATGATATTTGTCTACATATCAAGTTTCATTAAGATCTGATCACCCATTCATAAGATAAACATACCTCAGTTTTCCCAATTTCTCCACACTTTAGCCCCCCCCCCCCCTATTGTGGTCGAATCGGGGAAATGACCGTTATCAAGTGAATTTGTGCAGGTCCCTGACACGCCTACCAATTTTCATCATCCTAGGACGTTCAGAAGCACCAAACTTGCCAAAGTATAGGAAATCCCCTCCCTAACTCCCCCAAAGAGAGCAGATCTGGTCCGGTTATGTCAATCACGTATCTAGGACGTGTGCTTATTCTTCTCACCAAGTTTCATCCCAATCCCTCCACTCTAAGAATTTTCCAAGATTTCCAGTTTCCCCCTCCAACTTAGGAGATAATGAGTAGTAGAAAGTTCACGTTGATTACCAAATTACTTTGGGTCAATAAGTTCTTCAATTTTTGATTTGAGCCATTCAGTCAGAAAGCTTTCAGATAATTTCGAAAAAACTGAGGTGAGCATAATTGGTCAAACCCCATTGAAACCCTTCTCAGCGCCCTTTTTCTGAGCCAGCGTTATGAATCCCTGCTTCCAGGTGTCACGGTAGTAGGATCGTGCAGAAAATATCTGCCAGTGGTAAGGACAGCTTGTCAGCAAAGGCTTTGGCAAGTACAATCAGAATATCTGAAGGGCGTGTACTTGTCCTTTTTAGGTTATTTATCTTCTTCTTGATATCCTTGGTGATGTATGTGGAAGGTTTTCATCCTGACTTTGGAGAATTGACTCAAGAGTCTCCGCAGAAAGTTGAGGTAATGTCTGAATAATCTTAGTGAAGTGTTTGTTGAGATCATTAGAAGTTTTAATACTAGGCTTATCATGCTGGAAATCAATATTACTGATTTGCTTGCCAGAAAGTTTTTTAACTAGACCATACAACTTCTTGGGATCATAATCAAAAATTTCCTTCATAGTATTTTATAGTACGTAGCAGCCTCTTTTCGAATTTGTTTTCTTATCATTTTACGGATATGGTTGGCTTCATCTTTTTTACCATTACGAAGTAGATGAAGTTTTTCTTTGATCTTGGCTTTTAGAGATTCATTAACATAGGGTTTATCATTTGAACACTTTTAACTTTCTTTTCGGGAAAAGATTTTAATAATTATCAGATAGCTTCCTTGGAAAGATTTGAACTGTAGAATTGACATCAGGAGTAGCTAGGAGCTCAGACCAGCGCTCTTCAGAAATCCAGGAACCAAAACTAAGAATACCTTCATCGGTTAGTGGGCGATGCAGTGTTTCAGTGACTTAGTATTCGACCTTGATTTGATCCATTGGTTGCATTCTGAGAATATAATGTTAGCTCCCTACTAAAGGTGGTAAGGCTTCTGGTTGACTCTAGAACTTATTCAAGTTGGAGCAGATGACATCTAAAGAGGAGCTTCCTTTGGTTGTGGCTATATTTACCACTTGCTTTACGTGTAGACCCCTGCATAGGTATTCGAGTTTCAGCTCATTGCCATCACCAAGGAGTAAAATCCTAGCGTTTAGGAGTCTTGAGAGAGCAAATTCAGCACTGGCTTGACGTTTTTCAACAAAGTTTTGTCAAATCCCCGCATACTGAGCTTGGGAGTAGTGAAAATTACATACTAGGATATTAAAAAGTGGACAGGGGAGTAATGTCGGCTTAATACTTATCCAAATGATTTCATCATAATCATCAATGCCGGGAATTGTGATCTGTCTTGGACTAAGTTCCTCACAACACAGCAAGAGAAGTTCTCCACCACACTTACCAAGCAGGTGATGTGTTGACCTCAGTTCCGAAAAATTTTTGTAGCCCAAAGCTTTGAGGGAGTCAGGGTGTTGCGCCTGGACTTCAGTTATGGCGACAAGGTGGGAATTTGTAAGATTCGCCGTAATAGCCAGGTCTGTCATTTTCTCGAAGGTGAAACTCTCAGCATTACAGACTAAGAAATTTGGAAAATGGTACATTGGGCCAAACAAAGAAGAAGCTGTTTTATTTTTTATTTTCGGGGCTCTAGGGGAATAATTGGGAAAAAATAGCTGTTACAGTGCTGCCTACAGCATACGTTTTTTTTTATAAATTAGCTGATGCACATTCTGTATTATGCTTCGTCTGATATAAATTTACTTTTTATAAGCATAAAACTATCATCAAAACGATGTGCAGTACTTGGTACTATTTCAAATGTCAAAACATGAAGTTTAAACACTATTCTTACAACTTCTGGTCTTTCATGCTCAAGAAATATATTTTGAAATATGTAGGTATCTTTTTAAATTTCCACAATGTGTAGTAAACTTCTACATATAATGTCTAAACTTTAGTTATATATTGTTTGTTATAATGGCTGAAAGAAAAAGACTATCTGGCTTCCAATACCAGAAAAGGAAAATTGAGAAGGATAAGTTTATTTTAGAACAAAAAGGGTCGTTTTTAAAGTATTTACACCATGAACAGATCAAACAACAAAGCACAGCAGATCAAGATGAAGTAGGACCAGGACCCTCATCAGAAGCTGATTAACTACTTAAAAATAGTAGTAATAATTACGATGTTGAGGAGAACATCAGTGATATTCGAACAGAGGAAGGTAATGATGAAAGCGTAGGTACTGAAAAAGAGTTGAATGAGTCAACACTAGAAAATCAAGAATCATAATCAGCTTTTGATTATAATGACCCGGGTACTTGGCAGGACAAGTGTGATGACAGTCTTTGGGCATCTCTTGTTCAATATGGGCCTCATCAGGGAAAGAATATTGATTTTCCTATCGACATCAGTCGTAGGAGGTTTTCTTCAAAAGGCAACTAGCCAATGGTGAATCTGTCTGTCATACATGGTTACTCTACGCAAAATCTAATGATTTGGTTTTTTGATTTCGTTGTAAACTGTTCTTTAAATCAACTTCACCACCAAGTTTATTTTCAAAAGGAAACAATGTTTGGAAAAATAATGCTAAAATTCTGAGCAACCATGAAAAGAGCAACAGTTATATAACTTGCTTTCATGAAAGGAAGGAGCTTGAGATAAGATTAAATAAAAATGCAATTATAGATGATGAAAATTCATGGTTGATAAAACAAGAAGAAAAATATTATAAAAGTGTCTTGGAAAGAATAATTGCTCTTGTGCGAGTTTTAGGATATCAAAATCTGGCACTTCGAGGAAAACATCAAATAGTTGTGGGTATCAAGTCATGGCTAATTGTAGAAAAAACCAAGAAAGATAGTCCAATTGAGTGAGAGGCAATTCTGGCATTAACCCCCCTTATTAGGATTGCATAAAAATCATGTTAGTTCATTTTCTAATAGATTTGTCTATCTATTATCTGCCCATGCGTCATTGTTAGGGCAGTAGAACTAAGGTAAGATAGTCATAGAACCTATAGTTTTCTAAGTGTTTGTCTAAATGGCAGGGGTAAACGGTGGGAGTACGTGTGCCTCTCTTATTGGACAAATGCTTCTTTGTTATGTTTTAGCAAGTCATGCCTGCCTAGAGTCTCAGGCAGGTTGACCAAGAATTTAAAATTGATGTAGGACCGTTAGATTGCCTTGAATGAGTAGTAAACAAGGCACACCTACCTATGGTCTTAGGCAGGTTGAACCAAGAATTTAGAATTAAAGAATTTAGAATTATAATTTAAAATTGGCATTAGATTGCCTAGAATGAGAGGTAAACAAGGCACGCCTACCTATGCTCTTCACAGCCGGTAATGGAAACTTCTTGAAATATTTGGCGCTATTTGACCCCTTGATGCATGAATATCTTCAGAAAATTAAATACAATGAGACAGAGGTACATTACTTAAGCAAAGATGTTCAGAGTGAAATGATCAAACTGTTAGCAGTCGCAATGCATGCTGAGATTATTTCTCTAGTCCATGCTGCAAAGTATTACTCTATAATTCTCGATTGGACTCCAGAAGTCAGCTATACAGAACAAATGACCGTTATTGTAAGATTCGTGGCTATCATGGAAACTACAAGTGAAATTCAAGAGCACTTTTTAGGCTTCATACCCTTGACTGAGACAGCTGGTGCTAGTTGAATTGAAGCCATTGTTGACAAGTTGAAAGAACTTGAACTTTGCATCAAAAATTTATGCAGTCAAGGCTATGATAACAGAGGTAATATGAAAGGCAAATACTCCAGAGTACCAGAGAGATTAACCCAAGAGTGGTTTATGTGCTTTGTAGCTCACATTCATTTAATCTTGTTGTTAATGATGCAGCACATTGTTGCTTAGAGGCTACGAAGTTATTTGCTTTGATTCAAAAGATTTACGTTTATTTTTCTGCTTCAACACAACGTTGGAATAACATAAAAAAATATGTAACTAACTTGACTCTCAAGCCCCTCAGTGAAAACAAGAGGGGAAAGTCAAATAGATGCTCTCGCGCCTCTTCGATATCAACTGGATGGTGTTAATACCGTTTTAATGGACGCTTATGACGACTGCTCCTTAAATGGGTCAACAGCTAACAACCTACAAGTGCAAGCTTTAGGTTTGGCAAAAAAGTTGAAATATGCAATTTTGTTGTAAGTGTAGTTTTATGGCACAGTATACTTTTTGAAATCAACATAGTAAGTAAGCAGTTACAATCCAAACAGTTTGATTGGGCTGCTGCCAAAAATCAACTAAGAAAAACTGTGTTGTACTTATAAACGTCACGTTGCGACGATGGCTTTGGAAGTAATCTAGTTGACGCGAGAGAAGTGGCAGAGGAGCTAAATACTTAATCGACATTTGAAACAGAAGCCCTGCCGACTCGGTTGAAAAGGAAGAAAAAACAGTTTGATTATGAAGCAGATTATGAACCTTTGGTATCCCCTCAAGAACATTTCAAAGTCAATTTCCATTTTGCTGTTTTTGATACTACAATTTCTTCTCTAGATGAAAGATTTCAACAGTTAGAAGAGGTTACTTTTATGTTCAGATTTCTCTACTGCATATCCAAAGTAAATGCTGCAACAAAAAAGTTCCTGATGGCCTATTGTAAGAATTTACAACATTTCCTCTCAAACAATGAGGAAAAAGACATTGAAGGCCACAAACTTTGCAATGAAGTTCAAGCTATTGCTAGGAGAGTACCCAAGAATGCAAATCCAGAAAATGTCCTTAACTTCATCATAACCAATGACCTTATAGATTGTGACCCAAATTTTTTCCGTGGTTTTACGGATTTTGCTGACTCTACCTATGTCGGTTGCTAGTGGTGAGTGTAGCTTTTTCAAATTGAAATTAATTAAAATTTATATTTTATCCACCATGACGCAAGAAAGGGTTCAAGGACTGGCCACTCTATCATCAGCAAAAGACATCCACTTGAACGAACTGGGGACCTCTTTCACAAAGATGAAATTAAGAAAAATCAAATTGTAAAATGTAGACTTTCTGTCTGTCAACTTTTAACTTTTCCCTATAATCTATGTAAACTTTTAGAATTAAAGTTATTTCTTCTGCAAAAACTATCATTTTTATTTGATAAGTTCCAATTATCTTCCTAATGAAATAAATACTCTGACACTAAGGGTTTTGCGTATAATTATCATAACTACGGTTGTAGTAGTAGCCACACTGGTTAGAATTTCCTCATTGAGAATTCTTTATATTGTTTGCATTTGTATAGGTAATTTGTGCTTGTGTGGGTAAATTAATGTAATAGTCGCGAGGAAGGGGGGAGGGTGCAAAAATATATATTGCCTAGGGCAGCAGAATAGGTTGCACTGACCCTGTATAAGCAGGTTTCCAATCCAGAGGTAGTCTGGATCCAGTCAAGGCTGACTGGACCAGCAGATTTACTCAGTTTGGGGGATGTAAGTTCCTTTAGAACCAATGTATCAGTAATCAGAATTGGTTCCATCTTATGTGATACATCATATAAAGGAGATCTGGGATAAACAATTTCGGAGTTGGAGGAAAAAACAGATGAGAAATATTGGTTGAAAATTTCAAATTTTGGCTCAGGATCAGTAACTGATTGATATTGTCAAGGATTTCTGGGAGGTGCATCTGCTGCTACGTTCTTGAATGACATAATGCCAGAAAGATTTTGGGTTATCCTTAACATCTTCAGCCAATTTTCCCTCAAAACTTCTCTTCAGCTCCTTTATTTGGATGGTTGTCTGATTACAAAAAGATTTGAAGACTTGATAATTTTCTGTGGTTTTATTATTTCTATAGCAATTCCATGCTCGGTGTTTTCTGCTGATTGGCTTGCTTCCAGTTCTCTCCAGTTCTAAAATTTTGTATACAGGGTATACAAACTACCAGTTTACCCCTTTCGCTGTCCAAAAATTATCATCAGATTTTCAGAAATCCATCACCTTCATTTGTAACCAAGTCCTTGAAATAAGCAAGTCTTCTTGTCAGTTAATAACCAATAATCCCAGTTAAAGTTCTTATTTTTGTTGATGGGTTGTGGGAAGTCCGGGTACTTGAGTCCCCTATCCCAAGCAGTTTAAGGCCTATAGGCCAGCCGATACCAATACAGTGCTTTACACTCGCTCCTGCTCTCTTCTACACTCTCCAAAACAAATGAGGAGCAACCCCCTTTTTACTGTCTTCATAGTGCATTAATAATCACTAATCAATGTGTTTCTTTTTTAAGATATCAATGGATGCCTTTAAAATCTTTCTACTTAAGTGTCAAGGCAGGCTAGAATTCAGGACTCCAGTGTAGGTATTTGTAATATTAGCCATGTAGCAGAGGCGTTTAAGGTAAACAGTCTTCACACTCAGTGGCTGACAATCAAATAAGACACGCTAGATAGTTTCCTCAGTTGCGAAGCAGACACGGCATGGAGGGGAGTGATGTAACTTCCAATTAAATAACGAACTATGAGAAGAATGGTGCCTGATTTCAGGTGGTAATATAGCACTGTGTGTAATCTAGTATGAAAAGGAGATGAAATCAATTGACTGTGATTAAAATTTGATTTTTGCTTAATAATGTTTCGTGAATTACGGTCAGAGGGAGGACTTGGGTTTAACAAAAAAAGCCTTGGCTGCTATTACATCAGCAGTATCATTATATTTGATGCTTTATGGCTTGGAACATGTTGAAAATAAATCTGGTTGCCTTTAGATTGAAGATTCTGAAGCTGTCTTCTAATGTTGAATAAGTCCTTATCATTAATTTTAATTCCTTATATTAATTTTTTTGAGCAAAAGTTTTGCCGATTTGGAGTCAGAGAAGCGGAGAATATTCTCGTTTATGATACTATAATTTACGAGAAACATCAACGGCCAGGCGAATAGCGCATAATTCAGCACTCAAAATGGAAGATCCCAAAGGAAGAAATGAAAAAAGGTTAAGGTCCAGTTATGGAATATATGCAGCTGCTCCAGCTCTCTCACCCTGGACAGATCCATCTGATTAGATTTTCCTATGGTTAGGGTACAACTTCGAAATCTTTTCAGCCAGAATAGTCTGGATCTCATGATTGGAAATTGGGTTTTTATTTATTGGAGTAAGTTCTGCTTGACAAATAGGTGGACTTATTTCCCAAGGCAGTGTGTCAGTAAAGGGGTACGACCATTCGGGACCTCCAGTTGAAACTAATTCCAAGATGAATGGCCATTAGTGCAAGCTGTTTTCAAAGCAAAGGTATTGTTATCCACAGCATGTTGCTTCCATAAGCTTGAATTCGTGATAAGTATAAACTCCTTTAACAGGATGCTCTTTCCCTCAGGATAATTGTTTTCATTTAGACAGAGGAGTATGCCTTTGCAAACCCAGAGAAATTCGAATAGCTTAATTTTGTAAAGAATCCAGGGTTTTAAATGCAGATGAGGAATGAATTGAGAGGAATTGGATACCATATTCTAGATTGGAACGGATATATAATTTATAAAAGTCCAAGATAACTTTAGGGTGGCATCTCCATTTACTTCCAGCAAGTCTCTTTAGAACGAACAGTCTCCGAGTGATCATGGATTTCAAAGAATTAATATATACATGGCATAACATCTTATAATCTATCCATAGGCCAAGTAGCTTCACTAAGTTACAATATGGAATCTCACTAGAGAATGTTTGAAGATTAATTTCAAGTTGGATGATGTTCTGTAGAACATGGCTACAGAGCCATGTTCTTTTCTGAAGCTAGTTCACTTGGAAAAAGATTATTAATTTCAGTGAACCACTCGATTCTTGATGGAATAAGCCTTTCAAGGACTTTAGTGAAGACTGGTAAAACAGATATAGGTTGGTAAGACTGGGAGTCACTTGACGGGTAAGAAGGTTATAAAGCTGGAATTAGGCTACCTGGGCAATCTTCCAAGCATCTAGGAGCTTTTGGCTTGTCCAAATAAGATTATAAAGACTTAAGAGGACAGTATGGAAAACCTCTGGGGACTCAAAAATTCATCATATATAAATATCATCATGTCATGGGGAAGACTTGATATTAACAGAATAAAGCTTAATCTGTTTTGGGAAATTGGTTCCATCAAGGCCCTTTTGTGTAAAGACATATGAGACAGGTTACTCGTTTTGGTAGCTATAAAGGTGAACTTTTTTCCTGAAAAATTCTGGTGCAAGACTCTTCAACATGCAGAATTTTCGTTTTTACATTTGACCAACTCTAATCATCAGTAATAAGCTTTTTCCAGTTGACATTGGCAAGTGTTTCATAGACTAGTTTGTAGTTTACATATTTTTGCCGCTTAGAACAAGAATAAACACCCTAGTACACCCTAAACACCTAGTGGTAGACAGGCATAACTCCGAAATAGTTACTACATGGTCGCTATTACAAACAGGTGGGGTTATTACATATAACCAGGAAAATCATTGATTTTTTTTAAATCCAAATACCTGTTTTTTGTTGCATCTTATTTTGAATTTTCTATTCTTATAAATGTGAAGCAGAAAATTTGTAAAATATATTTTGTTTTTATTAAAGCGCGAATGACTGGATTCAAAAGCCTTACAGGGTAACAACCCACTCCTTTTTTGGCATTCGTTGTTCGTTTTTAAACTTGGCTTGATTAGTCGTTTTAATTTTTGTTCATTTTAAAAGTGATCTATAGTATCTGTTATTTCTATGTTTGTTGTGATTATTCATTTTGATATTTGGTCATTTTAGATATTTGGTCATTTTAGGTTTACAGTAATCTTTATTCGCTTAAAGTTGGAAATACTGTGATCCTGCTCGTCTTAAGTTTTTAATATGGTTCTAAACTTTTGTTTGGAAAACTTCTTTTCTAGAACTTTATTAAATGAATTTCTTAACGTTTTTAATTCGCTTGTGTTTATTATTGGTTAATATTAGACATACCTATGAAGTTTTTTTTTCAGCTTTTCTTTTTAAAAATTAAGTATTGATTGCAATCTAGATATTGCGCAAAATTTGAATATTCAGCCAGCATTTTCGACCAGCAAGGGTCTTGTGCGATAGGTTTTTAGTAATAGTTTTGCTAACGAAGTGGATGCGGAGGGTGATCTTATTTATATTAATTACACAATTTTTATTGCCTTTTTTTAGCTGAAGCCATCCTGACCTCTATCTTGCAGACAACTTTGGATATGTGTGTATCTTAGTCAACCATTTTACTAAACAGCCCTTGTTATGTTTTATTTTGCTTTAACTTGTTTTTGTTTTTTTTTACATGGGAATCACTTATTTGAAGTTTGAATGTTCTTGCTAGACAACTGACTGGTAATTTTTAGGTTAATAAAGCTACATATTTGGAATATGAAGTAAAAATTAGCCTCAGAATAAGTATTTAATTAAAACATGTAAAAACCAATTTTCAAATTTTGCATTCCAATGAAGAAGTTCAAAAAGCTTTGAATTTTGCATGCTATTATGGTTTAAAGGGCGTATACGAATCAAGGTTTGATTATGGTTATAAGTTTGATATTTAATTGAATTTGTTGCTACTAGTTGAAAAGAACATTGTACCAGAAAATATTGTTTTATATAATAGATTCTCTGAAGAATTTGTTTTGGTTGAAATTATCAAAGTCGATGAAAGCTATACCTTGAGAAAGTTTTCCAGAGAAGGGGAATTTACAGTCATAAGCTAAATTGAACAGGTAGCTTAATACAGGAACTCTACAAAGACCTTAATCTAAGAGCAATAATAACAACATGTTGTTTCAGTGGTTGTTTGCTCTCTTTTTATGTCATTTGAATTTGTGGATGCTTGAATACATTTTACTCTTTGTATGACTCTAGTTCGGCATTGTGTAGTGACATGCATGAGAGGTGTAGCATAAGTGGGAGACAGTAACAACGGCAATCAAAAGGGGTAAAATTAACCTTGACTCGATGACCATTTAATTCCCTACAACGTCCCCAACCTTGGGGACGAAAAGAAGAAGGGACCTTAAAATGTATATTTAGAATATTGTGCTTTTGGTCTATATTTCAATATTACCCTCAAATCTGTAGAAACCTTATATTTGTTGCAAACTTCAAGAAACATTTCTTACAAAAAATAATAATAATAAAAACAAGAAAAATTAGGTTGGGGGAGTTGGAGGGGGTATTAGTCCAAGGTTCTTACTCTGGGTCCTCTTTGCACGCGGATTTGAATTCCTTTTGTGACTCTGATTTCAAAAAGATGCAACATGACCTATCTATCCTATTATAAAACACCTAGGTAGTACTGTTTTTCATGGGGTATTTGCGTAATTTGGGACCATTCCTTACGGAGCCATAACTATCTTCTTGCCCCCGTCGATACTTTATGGATTTTTAAACAGTTTCGATCAAAATGATCATCTTGAAATTTGGTTTGATACCATTTGGGACTGTGGATGCGAATGGGGGTACGCGGGACGTTGAAAGGATGACAGGGTGCTTGTCCAGAATATCAAAATCTCATATTCTTGCTCATAATCCATTGTTTTTGGGCAGTCATGGTGAGTTTGCTTCTTCCCCTCAGAATAAACTACTGTCTTTTTACATGAATTGTGTTTATTATATTTAGGTAAATGCCTTTCTCGGTGCCCTTACTATTCCCACCGGTACCCCCCCCCCCCCCCCTGGTAAAATTCTCCTCGCGTGTAAAATTAAGCAGCCAGGGGGAAATTAAGCCAAATACAGAAACAAAAATATATGATATATGGTGTAGAGTCTAATAGTTCGTGGTAAAGAACTTTAAGTAAGGGGAGACTCGGGCCAATAGTAACATAAACTCTAAACAAAGGAATTTTAACGACAATTAATACATAAAAAGAATTGACTTTTCATGATGAATCCAAATATATGAAGTTCATCAAGTTTTATGTTACACATCAAACTCTGCGAGCCTGAGAAAATATGCCTAAGATTATGAAATTTATGAGAAAATAAGGAGCTCTGTTAATTTTAAATTTGCTTGGTTCTGACTTAGAGCTAAACGTTCTGTTATTTAAATAAAGTTAGAAAAAAATGTCTCTTAAAGGTAGTTCAGGCGAAAAAACTTTCGGAGGTACGCTTAACGGACGGATTCTCAATCGCAAGGGGTAAACTGGTATAGCGTGCTGTAGCTGTCGGCAGGGGCGTTAGCCCTTCCTGTCAGGTTTTCAGCCAGTTGAATAAAAATTTCGATCTGTAAAATCAGGCACGAAGCGCAACTCTTCTGCTGGGTCTTTTCTTCGTTTTTTTTATTAGTTCAAGTGAGTTCATCGGGATATACAAAGTAAAATCTATGAAAGAAGATCATTCTCAATCGGCAACGAATAAGAAATGAAGTGATTTTAATTACAGTATCACCCAAATAACCAAGGTGTTATAGGATATTTAACACCGTACATTCTGCTTATATTCTGGAACATAAGCAGGATATTCCAAAATTCCTTCTTTTCTTCATTAGTTTAATTGTCATACTTTATCTTTGGCTGGTCATTTTGCATGGAGGAAGGTGTCTTTTTAACAGGAGAAAGTTTTCCTCATGGGGGGGGGGGGACACGCTAGCAACGTTTTGTAACCCTAAAAAATTCTTATGGCCAACAATTGTTGGTGAGTCCGATCAAAGAATTCCATCAAAAGAAACTGAAAAAAAAAATTCAACAGCAAATGTCAGTATCAGAAAGAAAATTGCTCCGTGAAAGCAAAACCTAAAAATTTTCGACTGCTTCTGCAATTCCACTTTTTTTTCTAAACTGTGGAACAAGCTCATACAACTGAAGGGAAAATCTTTTTGATGATAATATGGTTAACAATTTGGAACTGGGACGTTAGAAACTTTCTTTTAGAATGGAATTGATTGGCTACTTTTTTAGAAATAGAAACTTAGTTTGTGAATTTCAATAATAGTAACCCACATATATGTCTACATTTTCTTGCGATGATTTGCTTTTTTCTTATCTTGTAAATTTAAGTGACATAGTAATAAATTCATAAAGTGACATGGTAATAAATTTAAGTGATAAGTGATTATCTTGTAAACTTAAGCAATATAGTAGTCAGTGAATACAGAAAGAAACTTTTGGCTGTCGTGCATTGGTGAAATTGATTTTGTTTGCAGGTAAAAAGTGAGCTACGGGATATTGATATGAAAACGAAACAATTTATATTTGTTCGTCACTTCGTTGGGGAACCAAAACTCGAGGATTTTGAATTGGTTGAAGAGGAACTGCCACCCCTTAAGGATAAAGGTAGGATCGACTTGCTCTTCTATTTCTTTCTTTCCTTTTTTTCTTCTTTTTTTAAGTCCCCGTATTGCGAATATTTTCTGAAGCAACAAAAGTAATCAAAAACACGTTTTTCAGCAAGACAGTTACTAGGGGATCACTTTTAAGACCCATCTCCTCCCCCCCAAAAAAACAATATCAAAATAGACACTATTTGGCTATCTAATTTTACGAATGCCTATAAATATTATGCTGCTACTTGGAGGTAACCCAAAGATTTAAGGGAAATGGGGACCTGGGAGAGTTTGAAGAGGGAGGCTTTGAACAGATGTGGGTGGAGGCGGAGCATGCGGAGATTTGTTGGCCTTAGACGGCTTTGATCTGCGATGAGTTGTTAGTAGTAGTAGTAATTGTAGCAATTGCACTGAAATTTATAGAACTATTTAGGTGGTGACCAACCCACCCTCCAGAAATACAAAAACAGGGGCTCGTTACCTTCAAGTCTGAACATATGTGAATGATTTTCTATATCTGTTGAGGGCTATATCCACCGCCAAATACCTGCTTGTAGAGACTGTTGTATTTAGGTGTTTTTCACTGAAGATCACCTCCAAAACGTTAGCTCAAGTATTCTTTCTGCATGTTCAGTAGATCTGGGAAACGCTATGAACACACGGAAATAAAGAGTTTGTATGTAACAATTGTTGTACCTCCAAGAAATTTTAGTTCTTTTTACTAGCTTTTATAGTCCTAACGGAGAACTATCTGAATTTGTTCCATCTAATTCTAAGCGAGGTTTCAGCAATAGTGGCTTCCTAGTAAAGTGAAAACCACCGCCCATACTAACCGAAAGCGTGAAAGCGCGTTTTCCAAGATACTGTTTCGTGCGAAAGATTTCTCAATGCAGGTTAATTCAGAAATGAAAACTAATATTCAGATAATCGAGCAATAATTTGTGACAATGAAAATAACTTTTTGAAAAAGAGCTTAAAACCCTCAAGTGCAACATCAATTCGAAATAAAATGTAGTCTACATCATCAAATCGACAAGCCTACTTTATTGATTTACAGCCCTAATCTTGAAAAACAAGTAAATTCGCTCGTGAAGGGGTCTATATTTTATGTATGGAGGGAAGAAAATTGGGGTCAAAAATATTCTAAGCGAGGTTTCAGCAATAGTGGCTTCCTAGTAAAGAGCAAACCACCGCCCATACTAACCGAAAGCGTGAAAGCGCGTTTTCCAAGATACTGTTTCGTGCGAAAGATTTTTCAATGCAGGTTAATTCAGAAATGAAAACTAATATTCAGATAATCGAGCAATAATTTGTGACAATGAAAATAACTTTTTGAAAAAGAGCTTAAAACCCTCAAGTGCAACATCAATTCGAAATAAAATGTAGTCTACATCATCAAATCAGAATCTTCGACAAGCCTACTTTATTGATTTACAGCCCTAATCTTGAAAAACAAGTAAATTTGCTCGTGAAGGGGTCTATATTTTATGTATGGAGGGAAGAAAATTGGGGTCAAAAATATGTGTCTCCAATCTTAATTAATTTGGTACCATCAGCTCCTGCTGACCTTAGGATTTATATACGATGAAGCAGTGATGTAAATCGAAAGAACGTATATTTGACCAGAATATTAAGATGTCGTATCCGTAATATCTCGGTAGTAACCGAGAGATTGAGTTAAATTCTTTCGGATAGTGTTTGGTAAGGGCAAAGGGAATTCAAAAATTATGTTTGAGGGAAGGGATAAGAGCAACAAAATGTTTTTGTCTGTAAAAGGAGCATTTTTTTTCTTTTTTCTTTTTTTTGTAAGGTTGAAACTTTTGTTCATTAGCTCTAGCCCTAATGCATAGAAAAAAAATGTAACAAATTTTCATTCCTTGGTTCAGCCCAGTCACTTGACTCTGAATGTTTTTGATCATTCCAGACGAAAAAACTAAACGATTTGGGACGCACAAAAATAATCTATTAAGTTTCATCTCTTCAATCAGTTTGATTCATCTCTTTCATCAGCTTCTTGGCCATATGGAGCAAGTGGCGGTTCTGGTCCCACTTGCACCCGGTGCAGAACCTTGATTAGCCCTCCTCTCTTGTATTCCAAAAATTCGCAGCCCAAATCTTAAAAAAATCTGCATTTATTAACAAAATTTTTCAATTAAAACAAAATCACCCCTTTCGTGCGAGGTAGCCAGGGAAAAATTCTTTGGCCCATTGTTGGATCTCGTTTTGGGGGAGGTACTATTTTTCCAATTTTTCCTACTCATAGCCGAGGGTTTTAGGATATAAGTTTCAAGCCGGTTGGGAAACAGTTTTGGGCCCGTTTAGTTTTTCTTGAGGGAGGGTGCCTTAAAGAAATTCTTTGTACATTAGACTCCTCCATCCCAAGCACTTTTGGAAAATTAGCTTCAAACAAATCTAAAATAGACAGTCTTTAGCCCATATATGGGACCCTTAGCCCCTCTCAGGACAAAATCTTCGATATTTTCGTCCAGAGAACAATCCCTGAATATTTCGAGCCAGCCGTACCCTCAACGTCGAGTAAGTACCCCTCTTTTCTATTATAAAACCCAGATGTCAGTAATTGGCAATTTTCATTATTTACGGCTGTTGCCCCAGGGGTTGTGGGCATCATGCCATTGCTGGAAGCTTATTGATTAGACCTTTGGGCTATGTTTCTACCATTTTGAGGAAAATGGCTATCTTACGACTTCGATCAGCTGGGAAGTTACAGGGGGCTTAGGTATAAAAAAGGCACGATAGAAGGTTGGCTATCCAAGTGCGCTAAAATTTAATTTTTAACCGAATAATTTTGGCCCCTTCCAAAATTTCTGCAACTATTTTTTAGATTAGAAGTGGTTGGGGAAAAAACAATAATTTATAGAGGGCATTTTGGTCTTTACTATTGATTAAATAAAAACACAAGTTTTTTAACTGAAAGTAAGGAGCGACATTAAAACTTAAAACGAACAGAAATTACTTCGTATATGAAGGGGGCTGCTTCCTCATCAACGCCCTGCTCTTTACGCTAAAGTTTTTTACTGTTTAATAAAGTATCATTGAGAGAAAGAGTCAAACTTTAGCCTATAGAGCCGGGCGTTGAGAAGGGAGCAGCCCCTTTCATACACGGAGTAATTTCTGTTCGTTTTAAGTTTTAATGTCGCTCCTTACTTTCAGTTAAAAATATTAGATTTTTTAAATTTAATACACTAAAACTTTAATTTTGTCCCAATTCTTTAAGAATGTCCCCAGAATCACAGAGGCCGTAGAATAAATAGTTGAAATAACTAAAAATACTTTAGCGTAAAGAACGAGGTATTGAGGAGAAGACGAACCCCCTTATATACGTAATAGTTTCTGTTCGTTTTAAGTCTTAATGCTGCTCCTAACTTCCGGTTGAAAGAACTATTTTTTTGTTCTCAGTGTTTTGTTTTTTTTAATAATGCTAGAAAATCCTGCGCCTCCATCATGGAAATTACCTTCCCTCATGAAACTTCCTCCATGGAAAGATCCTCCCACGCTATCCCCTCCCCCAACACACTCCCTCCAACGTGAAAAAGTTACCCCTGTACATCTGTACACTTCCTAATAAACATTTCTATATGTAAAAAAAATGTTCAAAGTTTGTAACTTGCAGACCCTCCCCTGGTAACTTCGGGGGATTAAGTTGTCCCCAAAGACATAGTTATTAGGTTTTTCGACTATGCTGAACAGAATCGCTATATCAAAATTTTAATCCGGTGACTTTGGAAAAATTGAGCTTGGGAAGAGGTCTAGGTGCCCTCCAATTTTTTAGTCGCTTAAAAAAGGGACTAGAACTTTAATTTCTGTTAGAATGACCCTTCTCACTTCATTCTAGGATCACTGGGGCGATATAATCACCCCTGAAAGAAAAAACAAAAAACAAACACGCATCCGTGATCTGTCTTCTGGCAAAAAACACAAAATTCCATATTTTTTTTTAGATAGGAGCTTGAAACTTCTACATTAGGGTTTTCTGATACGCTGAATCTGACGGTGTGATTTTCTTTAAGATTCTATGGCTTTTAGTGGGTGTTTACCCCTATTTTCTAAAAAAAGGCAAATTTTGTCAGGCACATAACTTTTGATGGGTACGAACAAATTTTAGTATAAACTTATATGCTGAATCAGCGTAAAAATTTGATTCATTTGATGTATATATTGGTATCAAAACTCCGTTTTTAGAGTTTTGGTTACTACTGAGCCGGTTCGTTACCACAAAGTGTTTGATTTCAACTGCATTCCTGGCTGAAAATTTTCCAGACCGTGCTGAATTTGATAGTGTAACTTTGATTGTCAATATCTGCTCCTATTTTGGTGAAAGGGAGGGGGATGGGTGTTTCCCTGAAAAAATGCAGACTTCTAATACTAGTATTTTTTTAAACATTGCTTTAAAATTATTCCATTTTAAACATTTGAAAACATATTAAAAGTAATGTTCTTTTGACGTATTCTTTTGATTTCAAATTTTTGCAGTTTTAGAAAAATTCCTAATTTGATCCTATGTTGTTAGTTTAGGATATATGAGCAATATTTAAAAGTTTTTTTCGATTCATGCATCTATTGAAATACAGAAAGAAGGGGCAAAGATTAACTGAAAAAATACCAATTATAGTTTTTTGACTGAAGTAAAGATCAAACATTCAAACTTGAAACATTCAAGAACTACGCAAGATGAAGAGTAGGATGTCACCTATAACACATTTCTTATAAACAAGCTCAGCAATTATACTGAGCCTTCACAAGGGAAACACGAGCAAAAGTATGAATAAAAGAAGAACGTATTTTAGCGGAAAGGCCAGCAAAGGAATACATCGAACAGAAAACATTTTAAATTTCAGATAATAAGCATTTGAACTTGTTTAATTCAACGCTTTTCTGAAGAAAAACAGAAAACGTTGAAAAAAGAAAAAAAATACTAATGAGCAAACAGGGCGTAAGGGGAACGTTTCTAAACGTTTTTGAATTAATGCAAGTTTTGATTTTGGCTCACCGCGCATGAATAATTAAAACAGAATTTGTATATTAATTTGTTTTGGCTAAATGGCTTTCTCATAGTTTGGATCAGACGATTTATAAAAAAAAGTGGTTGGGAGGAGGCCTAGTTACCCTTTAATTTTTGGTTGCTTAGAAAGGCTCCTAGAACTTTTTATTTTTTACGAACGTTTTTATTACTAAAAAATATACGTAACTTACGTAACGAACTTCTATATCAGTATATTTTTATTACGTATATGAGGGAGTCGCCCCCTCGTCAATGCCTCGCTCTTTACACTAAAGCTTGAATTGTGTCCCAATTCTTTAAGAATGACCCGTGAATCACAGAGGTCGTAGAATAAATAACTAAAAATACTTTAGCGTAAAGAGCGAGGTATTGAGAAGGAGACAAAAACCCTTATATAAGTAATAATTTCTGTTCGTTTTAAGTTTTAATGCTGCTTCCAGCTGAAAAAATTTTTTTTTTATTTATTTTCTCTTTTTTTAATAATGCTAGAAAATTTTGCGCCCCCTTCATGGAAATTAGTGTGGGAGGGTGCCTATGTTCCCTCCAAATTTTGGGTCACTTAAAAAGATTACTAGAACTTTTAATTTCGTTAGAATGAGCCCTCCCGCGACATTCTAGGACCACTGGGTCGATACTATCACCCTTGGGAAAAAAAAAACAAATAAACACGCATCCGTGATCAGTCTTCTGGCAAAAAATACAAAATTCCGCATTTTTGTAGATAGGAGGTTGAAATTCCTGCAAAAGGGTTTTCTGATACGCTGAATCTGTTGGCGTGATTTTCGTTAACATTTTATGACTTTTAGGGGGTGTTGCCTCCTATTTTCTAAATTATGCAAATTTTCTCAGGCTCTCTTCAGGCTCTCAAACGGTTTTTGTAGATCAAAGGAGTTTTTATTAGGGTGGGGGTGGTTAAAAGACGAACGAAGACAATTTTGGACCCCTATTTTTCATATGTCCAGAAGGGAGGTTGTCGATTGGGTCAGTCTCATGAAAGGTTTAGTCCTCTCCTCTTTACGTCCTGTTTGCTCATTAGTCTTCTTTTCGTTTTGTTTTTTCACGTTTTCTATTTTTCTCCAGAAAAGGGTTGAGTTAAACAAGTTCAAATGCTTATTATCTGAAATTTAAAATGTTTTCTGTTCGATGTATTCCTTTGCTGGCCTTTCCGCTAAAATTCTTTCTTCTTTTGTTCATACTCTTGCTCTTGTTTCCCTTGTGAAAGGTCAGTAAAATTGCTAAGCTTGTTCGTCAGAAATGTGTTACAGGTGACATCCTACTCTTTATCTTGCGTAGTTTCTGAATGTTTCAAGTTTGAATGTTTGATCTTTACTTCAGTCAAAATAATATATTTGGTGTTCTTTCAGTTAATATTTTTCCCTTCTTTCTGTATTTCAATAGATGCATTGATTGAAAAAAAACTATTAAATACCATTCATATATCCTTAACTAATAATATGAATGAAATTAGAAATTTTTCGAAAACAGCAATAATTTGAAACCAAAAGAATGCGTGAAAAGAATATTATTTTTATTATGTTTTCAAATGTTTAAAATGGAATAATTTTAAAGCAACATTTTAAAAAAATAGTATTAAAAGTCTGCATTTTTTCAGGGAAACACCCATTCCCCTCCCCTTCACCCCAAAAAAGGAGCAGATATTGACAATCAAAGTTACAATATCAAATTCAGCACGGTCTGAAAACTTTTCAGCCAGGAATGCAGTTGAAATCAAACACTTCGTGGTAACGAATTGTAGTAGTCTAAAGAGTGAGCTGCTCTTTACGCTAAAGTTTGACTCTTTCTCACACCTCTATACTTTTTGAAACAATAAAGCACTTTAGCGTAAAGAGCGTAATATTGAGGAGAGGATAGCCCCTTTCATATACGGAATAATTTCTGTTCCGTTTTAAGTTTCAATGTCGCTCCTTGCTTTCAGTAAAAAAAAAAATTTTTTATTTAATTCTGTTAAAGAAATTGCAGAATTCCGTATATTTTTTGAGAAACCCAGCCACTGATACAGTGTACAAGGACTGATAGCGTCGAACCACGGTGTGTGGAATATTGAGAGAGGGCCCATTTTAGTGAAAATTTTCGGTGACAACTAAAATTACTTTGCGTTAATGTGACATCTTGTGGGGCAAAACAACAATAATTGTAAGACTGTGTACATAGCATCCTAGATTCTGATGACAATTACCCTTGCGTTTGTACTTCCACCTTTGCATTGGTGCATCTGTACTTGAAACTTAATAATAAAGAATTTTTTTACATTCTGACTAATGGAGTGCGTTGCACAGGTACCAACCTCCTGATTCAATGCCTTCAGCCAGGAGTGTAATTCATGGCTGGGGCAAATCATCCTATGCTTTTCGAGTTTCCACCTCGGATTTCTCCAGGTACCTATTTAAAGCTGGATTGACTTTGGATGAGCTTACAGAATCACACCATTGACCCCTGTTCCAAACCAAGCAACCAGTGACACCAGGACTCGAATCCCTGACCTCAGAATTTCAAGTCTGAAGCGCTAACCATTTGGCCTAGGACTGCTACTTGCATTGATGCCTAATCATAAGAATGGTTGTCAACGGTTGTCATTTGTTTATCGTCTGACAGCTATATTCATTTGACTGGATTCATTTGACTATTTTCTTGTGTTCAAATGTTGGCATTGTTTGCTAGGGGGTAGGTTTAGCGGATCATCTTGTGGTCATTTTATTCAGCACGAATATTTTAAAACACAAGTTTTTCAGCACCTCATTAGTGATTTTGCTGACATTGGTGGGTTAAGAAGGCTCGCCCTCTCCTTCTTTTGCATAGGTAAAAAAATTTCCTTACAGTCATAAAATATCAAGCAAAATAAAATTCATTTAAGTGACAACCATTTCACAAATGCATTTTATGAGTTCCAAAGTCGTAATTCTAAGTTATAACAGAATTATACCCCTCCCCTCACCGTACATTCCTGTTAAAACTTATAGTGAGGCACTAAAAGGGCTGTTGATCTCCTCATATTTTGCGTGCCGAAAGAAATGAATAGAGATCCTCCAGAGATTTGAATTCCAGACATTTGAATTCCTAGTTCTTCTTTTACAGGGACAAGCAGCAAGCCTATCTTCTAACCTTGAGGCAGCGGGGATTGATTCTTGGGTTCTGTATTGTCAAGCAGAGCATTAGAAATAAACAGAACTAATTTTTTTTTTTTTTTTTTTTTTTTTTTTTTTTTTTTTTTTTTTTTTTTTTTTTGTCTGATAAGAAGTCAGATGTGATGTACATATGCTGATTCCTTTCCCGTGTAATGTGCGATTGAATGTCTGAACCAAAAACGACAAGACATTCAAAAACACATCACATAGGTTTTGGAAATCTTTCCTTATCTTCTGAGACTTACATTCATTTGACCCCGCCGGGTCAAGATTTACCAAGTCTCGTTTTCTATTTTTTATTTTTCAAAGGCGAAAAAGGCATATGCTTTATCTTCTAACAATTTTGGAAAGAAAAAATAGTTGCCAAAATTCAATGGGTGTCAAATGCTCTCTTATGTCAATAACACATGGGTCGTCAGTCTAACTATTCCCGAAAATCCATTTGAATGTAAAATAATTTTTTTTTTCATAATTTCAAACTTGAAAATAAAGCAAAATGTGCCGTCATTAAAAATAATCTCTTAAGCGGCCCACCTTAGGCCTACTAATAATATCAATATTGTTAGGAAACTCGGTCAAATCTGGGTGTATTCAACTTCTGCCTTCCCAAAACTCGATCACCATAAGCTTTTTTGGCTACTTATCTTTTAGACTTGAAAGGGTGGTATTTCAATTAAAAATATCCGAAAAACATTATTTGAAAGTAATTTTTTTAATACATTAGTGTTTTTTTAAGAATTGTTTGAAAATGAATTTCAAAAAATTGTTGGTCTATGGATATACGTCTTTTAGACTTAGAGGGTTGCTTTACATGTTAAAAAACAGTTATTTGAAGCTAAATTTATTCTAACATTCTAACGATCTGTTCGTATCTAAAAAATACTATTTGAATAGCAAGTTTTAAAAATTACCTTGTAGCATTATTAAAAGAAGTTAGTTTCTCTTATCTAATAATGTAACGTGGAACAAATTTGTTCATTAGAAAAGAGACTGCACAAATTTGAAACACATCACACAATTAAATAAGGACATATCAAAGCTATCACCAAATTTTAGGTTCTACCACTTATGACTAAGGAAACTCGAATGAAGACAAAAGTCACTAAGCATTAGAAATTATATATCCACCACCTAGATGGAAAGTCGTAAAAAAGAATCATTTTACATTAACTTCAAGGGAAATTCTATGCCATTGTGTGAGTTGGCATTTTTCTAACTGAGGAAATGAGTCGTTTTGGTTTTATGACCTATTAAGGGTTACTAAGGTTACATTTGGAATTGAATACAATTATACCAGTATTGTGGTATTAGAGTCCCTCCCTCACCTTTCCTGAAATTTTGAAAGTAATTTACTGCTATTATGTGCCATTTTTGTTTACCCTTCTTTCTCTTCGGAGAAGGGGTCAAAGAGCGAATAATTTTTCTAGTCTTGGAGACTACAGGAAAATGTTGTAAACTTTTATGAGAAAAAAAAATTTAACCCATTTTTTATAATTCCCACGGTTTCTACTGTGCATTAAAAAAAAAAAAAAAAAAAAAAAAAAAAAAAAAAAAAAAAAAAAAAAAAAAAAAAAAAAAAAAAAAAAAAAAAACAGATCAGTCCCTGTTTCTTATAGCGTTAACTATTGTATGTTCTTCGTTAACTACGTATAAATATGTTCAAAGTTCATATGTTCAATATGTTCAAAATAGACATATGTCCATTTGTTTAAAAGTGCATCGACAATATATGCACACATGTTACCATGCTATGTTACCATGAATATCTGAAATTGGTGGATGTCGAAGTCGACATTCACCGGTGAATGTCCGAAATGCTATTCTTCTCCTTGGATTTAGTCAGCGTTGCCAGTCAACTTGTTCAGTTTTATGCAAGGTTTGATGGTGACAGGATAGGTTACGCTGGGTTTACCATCGAAGCTTGCAAAAGACTGAAAAAGCTGACTCGCAACGCTAATTGAATCCCAACAGAGAAAAAGGAATTTTGGACATTTACCGGTGAATGTCGGCATTAACTAGATTTCGGACATTCACAGTAACATCTTTATATCCTTATATCAACAATTAAAATTTCCGGACACTTCTTATTCAAGTTATCAAATAAAAATCGTGTCTTTGTTATTGATCCTCCTTAATTTTTATCATTGGGGGCCTGAAGAAAAATCCTGTTTGCATGTCTGCTCTTCAAATAGGACCAGTAAATTTTTGCTATTTGAATTGGGTGCTGACAAGTGAAATAAAATGTTCTCTGACATGATGGATTTACTGCCACTATTATTTACATATTATACCTCTCTGGCCCTAAAAGGCATTAACCTTATTTTTGTGAAAATCAAGCAGACGACTGGTGATGACTCTAAGGCTACACAAGAGTTGCTCTTTACTTTATCTTACTTCAGTTTTCAACCTTGATTAAAAAAAGAAACTGTTGGGTACAAACTCCCGTTTTGGCACGAAGATGTAATAATTGAGCTCAGTCTTATTTTTACAAGCCTCCCCTATCCTTAAAAATGAAGTTCTGACTACATCCTTCCTACGCTTGATTCGCGTATTAAGTAAGATTCGAGATCCCAGTTCCTGTAAATAGTGTTAACATGTCTTATTCTTTTTATTTTTTTCATCATTATAGAAATACTATGCGAGGCTCTTTATTTGAGTGTGGACCCTTACATGAGACCGTATAGCAGAGACAGACAGCCAGGAACAACCATGATTGGAAGCCAAGTTGCCAAGTAAGTTTTTCCCATCATAAGTTGCCCCTATAGGATATTTGTCACGTTTTTAGAAAATTATTTTAAAAAAACCTTTTTCGTGAGAAAATAAGGAGCGAAGTTGAAGCTTAAAACGAAGAAAGATTATTGCTTCTCAGATTACCCAATATATATCTACAAACAGGTATGCAAAAAGTTCTAAAGTGGCTAGTAGCAGAACTCGACAACATTTCAAAAGCTGCTTTAAATTTGGGAATAATGGTAGCACTGGCATTTTCTAACGAAGTGTGACGACGAACTTCATTTGGCCATGAAAACTGGCAAGTAGCAAAGAAAACTGACAACTGAAACAAAAGTGAAAACTGATAGCATAAAAGTGACCCCCCCCCTCCAAAAAACGACGTTTTCGTAGGAGCAGACAATTGGTCTGCAGTAAATCAAAGACTAAAATTATAAGAAAGTCATGTTACTAATCTCGATATTTTTTTTTGCCCGCAATATGGGCAACTTTAATATGTATTAAATAAAAAAAAACATAATTTTTTTAAACTGAAAGTAAGAAGCAACATTAAAACTTAAAACGAACAGAAATTATTACGTATATGAGGGGTTGCTCCCTCTTCAATGCCTCGCTCTACGATAAAGTCTCACTTTTTGTTCCAATTATTTAAGAATGACTCCTGAAACAAAACGGCCGTTTAATTAGAATAATCAGCTTTTTTAAAAGTTATAAAAACAACACCCTGGGAAAAAGTAAGAAAAATACAAAAACAAACAAATGAACACGCATCCGTGATCTTTCTTGTAGCAAAACATGCAAATTTATACATTTTTGTATATAGAAGCTTGAAACCTCTACAGTTGGGTTTCCTGATATGCTGTATGTGACGGTGCGGTTGTCATTAATGTCACTTTAAGTTTTGGGGGTGTTCCTCCCTTTTTTCAAAAATTACGCAAATTTGCTCAGGCTCGTAAGATTTGATAAGTAATATTAAACTTTATGAATTTTACATAATTTGAATAAGCATCAAAATCCAATTGCGGGCAGTGTCAAGCCATTGTGGGCATCAAGTCATGGCTAATCGTAGAAAAAGGAAAGACAGATAGTCCAATTGAGTGAGAGGCAAATCTGGCATTAACCCCCTTATTAGGATTGTACAAAAATGATGTTAGTTCATTTATTAATAGACAAGTCTATCTATTATCCGTCCATTTAATTAATAGATTCCTAGGGCAGAAGAACTAGTCTTTGGACGCTTATTCTCCTTGCAGTTCCAGTCAACTTGCTGGTCAACTAACATAGAATTAAGTTTTTATTAGTGCAAACTCCTAAGTTTATGAATTGAATCAATCGCCTTGCCTGACACTTTTGTCAGGCAAATTAAAATGCGATTCTTTTGATGCATCTAATGTTAGCAAGACTCTGTTCCATAGAGTTTTGGTTACTATTGAGCCGTTACCTTCAGCCCCCCAGATGGTCGAATTGGGGAAAACGACTTTATCAAGTCAATTTGTACAGCTCCCTGACACGCCTACCAATTTTCATCGTCTTAGCACGTCCAGAAGCACCAAACTCGCCAAAGCACTGAACCTTACCACCTAACTCCCCCAAAGAGAGCGGGTCCAGTCCGGTTACGTCAATAACGTATCTACGACCTTTATAAGCGTTTTCCAAGATTTCCAGTTTTCCCCTCCAACTCCCCCCAATGTCAACAAATCTGGTCAGGATTTGAAATAAGAGCTCTGGGACATGGGTTCCTTCTAAATATAAATTTCATTAAGATCCGGTCGCCCGTTCTTAAGTTAAAAATATCCCAATTTTTCTAATTTTTCCAAATTGACAACCCCCAGCTCCCTCAAAGAGAACGGGTCCGTTCCAATTATATCAATCTCGTATATATAACTTGTGCTTATTCTTCCCATCAAGTTTCATCCCGATCTCTCCTCTCTAAGCGTTTTCCAAGATTTCCCGTTTCCAAGATGTCTGGCTCCCCCCCGCCAACCTTCTATGTCCCCGGATCCGATTCGAATTGAAAATGGAGCTTCTGAGATATAAGATTATTCTATATATCAAGTTTCATTAAGATCCGATCACCCATTCGTAAGATACCTCGATTTTCACGTTTTCCAAGAATTCCTGTTTCCCCCTCAAACTCCCTTCAATGTCACCGGATCTGGTCGTAGAATGACAGTTCTAAAGCACAAGATCCTTCTAGATATCAAATTTCATTAAGATCTAATTACCCGTTCGTAAGTTACAAATACTTCATTTTTCTAATTTTCCCGAATTACTCCTCTCCCCCCCCCCAACTCCACCAAAGAGAGTGGATCCGGTCTGGTTATGTCAGTCACTGATCTTGGACTTATTCCAAGATCATTATCTTCCTTGGACTTATTCCAGTGCTTATTCTTTCCACCAAGTTTCATCCTGATCTCTCCGCTTTAAGTGTTTTCCAAGATTTCCGGTCCCCCCCCCCACTAATGACACTGGATCCGGTCGGGATTTCAAATAAGAGATCTGAGTTTCGAGATCCTTCTAAATATGAAATTTCATTAAGATACGATCACTCTTTCGTAAGTTAAAAATACCTCTTTTTCCAATTTTTCAGAATTAAGCCTCCCCCTCCCCCCAACTACCCCAAAGACAGTAGATCCGTTCCGTTTATGTCAATCCCGTTTATAGGACTTGTGCTTATTTTTCCCGCCAAGTTTCATCCCGATCCCTCCGCTCTAAGTATTTTCCAAGATTTTAGGTTCCGCCCACCCCCCAACTTCCCATTCACCGGATCCGGTCGGTTTATAAAATAAGAGCTCTGAGACATGATATCCTTCCAAACATGAAATTTCATTAAGATCCTATCGCTCCTTCGTAAGTTACAAATACCTCATTTTTCTAATTTCTCAGAATTATCCCCCCCCAACTCCCCCAAAAAGAGAGCAGATCGGTTCCGACTATGTCAGTCACGTATCTAGGATTTGTGCTTATTTTTCTCACCAAGTTTCATCCCGATTCTTCCACTCTAATCGTTTTCCAAGATTTTAGTTTCACCCCCCCCCCTCAATTCCTCACAATGTCACCGGATCCAGTTGGGCCTTTAAAATAAGTGTTACCATGCTATGTTACCATGAATATCCGAAATTGGTGGATGTCGAAGTCGACATTCACCGGTGAATGTCCGAAATGCTATTTTTCTCCTTGGATTTAGTCAGCGTTGCCAGTCAACTTGTTCAGTTTTATGCAGGGTTTGATGGTGACAGGATAGGTTACTTTGGGTTTACCATCAAAGCTTGTAAAAGACTGAAAAAGCTGATTCGCAACGCTAATTGAATCCCAACAGAGAAAAAGGAATTTCGGACATTTACCGGTGAATGTCGGCATTAACTAGATTTCGGACATTCACAGTAACATCTTTATATCCTTATATCAACGATTAAAATTTCCGGACACTTCTTATTCAAGTTATCAAATAAAAATCGTGTCTTTGTTATTGATCCTCCTTAATTTTTATCATTGGGGGCCTGAAGAAAAATCCTGTTTGCATGTCTGCTCTTCAAATAGGACCAGTAAATTTTTGCTATTTGAATTGGGTGCTGACAAGTGAAATAAAATGTTCTCTGACATGATGGATTTACTGCCACTATTATTTACATATTATACCTCTCTGGCCCTAATAAGGCATTAACCTTATTTTTGTGAAAATCAAGCAGACGACTGGTGATGACTCTAAGGCTACACAAGAGTTGCTCTTTACTTTATCTTACTTCAGTTTTCAACCTTGATTAAAAAAAGAAAATGTTGGGTACAAACTCCCGTTTTGGCACGAAGATGTAATAATTGAGCTCAGTCTTATTTTTACAAGCCTCCCCTATCCTTAAAAATGAAGTTCTGACTACATCCTTCCTACGCTTGATTCGCGTATTAAGTAAGATTCGAGATCCCAGTTCCTGTAAATAGTGTTAACATGTCTTATTCTTTTTATTTTTTTCATCATTATAGAAATACTATGCGAGGCTCTTTATTTGAGTGTGGACCCTTACATGAGACCGTATAGCAGAGACAGACAGCCAGGAACAACCATGATTGGAAGCCAAGTTGCCAAGTAAGTTTTTCCCATCATAAGTTGCCCCTATAGGATATTTGTCACGTTTTTAGAAAATTATTTTAAAAAAAACCTTTTTCGTGAGAAAATAAGGAGCGAAGTTGAAGCTTAAAACGAAGAAAGATTATTGCTTCTCAGATTACCCAATATATATCTACAAACAGGTATGCAAAAAGTTCTAAAGTGGCTAGTAGCAGAACTCGACAACATTTCAAAAGCTGCTTTAAATTTGGGAATAATGGTAGGACTGGCATTTTCTAACGAAGTGTGACGACGAACTTCATTTGGCCATGAAAACTGGCAAGTAGCAAAGAAAACTGACAACTGAAACAAAAGTGAAAACTGATAGCATAAAAGTGCCCCCCCCCCCCTCCAAAAAACGACGTTTTCGTAGGAGCAGACAATTGGTCTGCAGTAAATCAAAGACTAAAATTATAAGAAAGTCATGTTACTAATCTCGATATTTTTTTTTGCCCGCAATATGGGCAACTTTAATATGTATTAAATAAAAAAAAACATAATTTTTTTAAACTGAAAGTAAGAAGCAACATTAAAACTTAAAACGAACAGAAATTATTACGTATATGAGGGGTTGCTCCCTCTTCAATGCCTCGCTCTACGATAAAGTCTCACTTTTTGTTCCAATTATTTAAGAATGACTCCTGAAACAAAACGGCCGTTTAATTAGAATAATCAGCTTTTTTAAAAGTTATAAAAACAACACCCTGGGAAAAAGTAAGAAAAATACAAAAACAAACAAATGAACACGCATCCGTGATCTTTCTTGTAGCAAAACATGCAAATTTATACATTTTTGTATATAGAAGCTTGAAACCTCTACAGTTGGGTTTCCTGATATGCTGTATGTGACGGTGCGGTTGTCATTAATGTCACTTTAAGTTTTGGGGGTGTTCCTCCCTTTTTTCAAAAATTACGCAAATTTGCTCAGGCTCGTAAGATTTGATAAGTAATATTAAACTTTATGAATTTTACATAATTTGAATAAGCATCAAAATCCAATTGCGGGCAGTGTCAAGCCATTGTGGGCATCAAGTCATGGCTAATCGTAGAAAAAGGAAAGACAGATAGTCCAATTGAGTGAGAGGCAAATCTGGCATTAACCCCCTTATTAGGATTGTACAAAAATGATGTTAGTTCATTTATTAATAGACAAGTCTATCTATTATCCGTCCATTTAATTAATAGATTCCTAGGGCAGAAGAACTAGTCTTTGGACGCTTATTCTCCTTGCAGTTCCAGTCAACTTGCTGGTCAACTAACATAGAATTAAGTTTTTATTAGTGCAAACTCCTAAGTTTATGAATTGAATCAATCGCCTTGCCTGACACTTTTGTCAGGCAAATTAAAATGCGATTCTTTTGATGCATCTAATGTTAGCAAGACTCTGTTCCATAGAGTTTTGGTTACTATTGAGCCGTTACCTTCAGCCCCCCAGATGGTCGAATTGGGGAAAACGACTTTATCAAGTCAATTTGTACAGCTCCCTGACACGCCTACCAATTTTCATCGTCTTAGCACGTCCAGAAGCACCAAACTCGCCAAAGCACTGAACCTTACCACCTAACTCCCCCAAAGAGAGCGGGTCCAGTCCGGTTACGTCAATAACGTATCTACGACCTTTATAAGCGTTTTCCAAGATTTCCAGTTTTCCCCTCCAACTCCCCCCAATGTCAACAAATCTGGTCAGGATTTGAAATAAGAGCTCTGGGACATGGGTTCCTTCTAAATATAAATTTCATTAAGATCCGGTCGCCCGTTCTTAAGTTAAAAATATCCCAATTTTTCTAATTTTTCCAAATTGACAACCCCCAGCTCCCTCAAAGAGAACGGGTCCGTTCCAATTATATCAATCTCGTATATATAACTTGTGCTTATTCTTCCCATCAAGTTTCATCCCGATCTCTCCTCTCTAAGCGTTTTCCAAGATTTCCCGTTTCCAAGATGTCTGGCTCCCCCCCGCCAACCTTCTATGTCCCCGGATCCGATTCGAATTGAAAATGGAGCTTCTGAGATATAAGATTATTCTATATATCAAGTTTCATTAAGATCCGATCACCCATTCGTAAGATACCTCGATTTTCACGTTTTCCAAGAATTCCTGTTTCCCCCTCAAACTCCCTTCAATGTCACCGGATCTGGTCGTAGAATGACAGTTCTAAAGCACAAGATCCTTCTAGATATCAAATTTCATTAAGATCTAATTACCCGTTCGTAAGTTACAAATACTTCATTTTTCTAATTTTCCCGAATTACTCCTCTCCCCCCCCCCCAACTCCACCAAAGAGAGTGGATCCGGTCTGGTTATGTCAGTCACTGATCTTGGACGTATTCCAAGATCATTATCTTCCTTGGACTTATTCCAGTGCTTATTCTTTCCACCAAGTTTCATCCTGATCTCTCCGCTTTAAGTGTTTTCCAAGATTTCCGGTCCCCCCCCCACTAATGACACTGGATCCGGTCGGGATTTCAAATAAGAGATCTGAGTTTCGAGATCCTTCTAAATATGAAATTTCATTAAGATACGATCACTCTTTCGTAAGTTAAAAATACCTCTTTTTCCAATTTTTCAGAATTAAGCCTCCCCCTCCCCCCAACTACCCCAAAGACAGTAGATCCGTTCCGTTTATGTCAATCCCGTTTATAGGACTTGTGCTTATTTTTCCCGCCAAGTTTCATCCCGATCCCTCCGCTCTAAGTATTTTCCAAGATTTTAGGTTCCGCCCACCCCCCAACTTCCCATTCACCGGATCCGGTCGGTTTATAAAATAAGAGCTCTGAGACATGATATCCTTCCAAACATGAAATTTCATTAAGATCCTATCGCTCCTTCGTAAGTTACAAATACCTCATTTTTCTAATTTCTCAGAATTATCCCCCCCCAACTCCCCCAAAAAGAGAGCAGATCGATTCCGACTATGTCAGTCACGTATCTAGGATTTGTGCTTATTTTTCTCACCAAGTTTCATCCCGATTCTTCCACTCTAATCGTTTTCCAAGATTTTAGTTTCACCCCCCCCCCTCAATTCCTCACAATGTCACCGGATCCAGTTGGGACTTTAAAATAAGAGCTCTGAGACACGATATCCTTCCAAAGTTAAAATTTCATTAATATCCGATCACTCCTTCGTAAGCTAAAGATACCTCATTTTTCAAATTGTTCATAATTAACCCCTCCCCCCCTCATCTCCCCCAAACAGTGCAGATCCGTACCGGTTATGTCAATAACGTATCTAGGACTTCTGCTTATGTTTCCCACCAGGTTTCATCCCGATCTCTCCACTCTAAGCGTTTTCCAAGATTTTAGGCCCCCCCACTCTCCCCAATGTCACCGGATCTAGTCGGGATAAAATAAGAGCTCTGAGGCACAATATCCTGCCAAACATCAAATGTCATTAAGATCCCATCACCCGTTCTTAAGTTAAAAATACTTCATTTTTTCTATTTTTTCCGAATCAACTGGCCCCCCAATCCCCCCCAAGACGGTCAAATCGAGAAGACAACTATTTCTAATTTAATCTGGTCTGGTCCCTGGTACGCATGCCAAATTTCATCGTCCTAGCTTACCTGGAAGTACCTAAAGTAGCAAAACCGGGACAGACAGACAGACAGAATTTGCGATCGCTATATGTCACTTTGTCAGTACCAAGTAACATAACAAGAGCTAAGAGCTCATATGGCACTTGTGACGAGGTCTGAAGAGCTAAGAGCCATGAGCTCATATGGCATGAGCTCTAGCAAAATTCTAAGAATCAATAGAATGATTTAAAAGGAAAATCAGAGGCTTAATGCCGGTCTGGATTTAAAATAAGAGCTCTAAGACACGAGGTCCTTCTAAATGTCAAAATTCATTACGATCCGATCACCCACTCGTAAGTTAAAAATATCACATTTTTTTCTAATTTTTCCTCTCCCTTCAGCCCCTCAGATAGTCGAATCGGGGAAAAGACTATTATCAAGTCAGTCTATGCAGGTCCCTGACACGCCTACCAATTTTGATCGTCCTAGCACGCCCAGAAGCACTGAACTCGCCAAAGCACTGGAAATCCCCCCAACTCCCCCAAAGGGAGCGGACCTGTTCCTATGATGTCAATGAAGTATCTAGAACTTGTGCTTATTTTTGTCATCAAGTTTCATTCCGATCTCTCCTCTCTAAGCGTTTTCCAAGATTTCCCGTTTCCAAGATTTCTGTTTCCACCTTCCACCCCTATATGTCCCCGGATACGATTCAAATTGATAATGAAGCATCTGAGACATAAGATCTTTCTATATATCAAGTTTCATTAAGATCCGACCACCCATTCGTAAGATAAAGGTACCTTAATTTTCACGTTTTCCAAGATTTCTCGTCTCCCCCTCCAATTCCCCCCAATGTCACCGGATCTGGCCGGGATTTAAAATAAGAGCTCTGAAGCACCAGATCCTTCTAAATATCAAATTTCATTAAGATCTTATCACCCGTTCGTAAGTTACAACTACCTCATTTTTTCTAACTTTTCCGAATTACCCTCCCTCCCCCCCAAATCCCCCAAAGACAGCGGATTGACCTTGATAAAGTGATAAAGGAATCTATTATAGAAAAACATAGACGACTACAATAGACTTTTTATCTTCTCTTTCAATTGCCAATGGTGCAAGTGAAGACAATCTTTCTTCAACCATCGAAGGCAAGAAAAAGATCTTTCACACGACGCAGAATTCATAGGGATAACGAAGTACTGTTTAAATAGATCAAATATCACAGGAAACACACATTTCAAGCGTTTTCCAGCAAAAACAGATGTTCTTCCGAGAATGATTTTGTTTTTTATATCCTCAACTCCGCAGAAACACTGTATATCAGACATGCAGTGTTCAAAATCGAGCTTGTAGTATATTAAATAAAAAAAACGAGTTTTTTTAACTGAAAGTAAGGAGCGACATTAAAACTTAAAACGCACAGAAATTACTTCGTATATGAAAGAGGCTGCTTCCTCATCAACGCCCCGCTCTTTACGCTAAAGTTTGACTCTTTCTCTCAATTCTTCTTTTTAAAACGGTAAAAAACTTTAGCGTAAAGAGCGGGGCGTTGATGAAGAAGCAGCCTCTTTCATATACGAAGTAATTTCTGTGCGATTTAAGTTTTAATGACGCTCCTTACTTTCAGTTAAAAAAACTCGTTTTTTTTATTTAATTTCTGAACGTTTTTGAATCAATGCATGTTTTGATTTTGGCTCTCCGCAGAGGAATAATCAAAACGAAATTTGCATATTTTTTTTTGGGAGGGGGGGCTTAATTGCTTTCTCATAATTTTGATCGAATGATTTTGAGAAAAAAAAAGTGAGGGCGAAGCCTAGTTGCCCTCCGATTTTTTGGTTAATTAAAAAGGCAACTAGAACTTTTAATTTTTTACGAATCTTTTTATTGGTAAAAGATTTACGTAACTTATAAATTAGCTTACGTAAAGAACTTTTGTATTCTCATGTTTTTATTACATATATGAGGGGATTCGCCCCATCGTCAGTACCTCGCTCTTTACACTAAAGCTTAAATTTTATCCCAATTCATTAAGAATGACCCCTGAATCACAAAAGCCGTAGAATAAATAGTTGAAATTACTAAAAATACTTTAGTGTAAAGAGCTAGGTATCATAAGGAGGTGAGCCCCTTATATGGGTAATAATTTCTGTTTGTTTTAAGTTTTATTGCTGTTCCTTACTTCCAGCTGAAAAAGCTTTTTCACATTTATTTTTTAATTTTTTTTTAAATAATGCTAGTAAATCCTGATCTCCCTTCATGGAAGTTTTCTTCTCCCATGAAAATTCTCGATGGAAACTTCCCCCAGCATATCCCCCTCTTCTCAACCCCTCCCCCCAACCAAAAAAATCCTCCTGAAAACGCCTGTATACTTCCCAATAACCAATACTATATGTAAGCACAGGTCAAAGTTTGTAACTTGTTGCCCCTCCCACGGGGACTGTGGGGGAGTAAGTCGTCCCCAAAGACATACTTATAAGGTTTTTCGACTACGCTGAATAAAATGGCTATCTCAGAATTTTGATCCGTTGACTTTGGGAAAATAATTAGCGTGGGAGGGGGCCTAGGTGCCCTCCAATTTTTTTGGTCACTTAAAAAGGGCACTAGAACTTTTCATTTCCGTTAGAATGAGCCCTCTTGCAACATTCTAGGACAACTGGGTCGATACGATCACCCCTGGGAAAAATAAAAAAAAAAAAAAATAAAAAATAAACACGCATCCGTGATCTGCCTTCTGGCAAAAAATGCAAAATTCCACATTTTTGTAGATAGGAGCTCGAAACTTCTACAATAGGGTTCTCTGATACGCTGAATCTGATGGTGTGATTTTCGTTAAGATTCTATGACTTTTAGGGGGTGTTTCCCCCTATTTTCTAAAATAACGCAAATTTTCTCAGGCTCGTAACTTTTGATGGGTAAGACTAAACTTGATGAAACTTATATATTTAAAACCAGCATTAAAATGCGATTCTTTTGATATAGCTATTGGTATCAAAATTCCATTTTTTAGAGTTTTGGTTACTATTGAGCCGGGTCGCTCCTTAATACAGTTCGTTACCACGAACTGTTTGATTTACACACAAAGCTTACACTGTCTCTGTTCATTTCGTTTGTACCCAGCATTACGCTCAAGTTGTTCAAAACGTCCAAACTGTTCTCCTCTAGCCTACTTTCAATATCTACAGTTAGAACACTAATAAGAGGATACAACTCCGTATTTTTGGGAAAACTCTTGCGCTGTCTCATATTGAACTACTGTACCCCCACCTAATTTTACTGGAACTTTACGTTTCCGGGGCAATTCAGGACCTCTAAAACCATATTTACTAGCTAATTCTGAGCTTTGAAGGCAATCACAAAGTGCCATATGGCACTCACAACGTGTACTTTTGTTAAAAAAAAAAACTTTTTTATTTAATATTTATCTTTGATACCTTAAATATTTAATATCTTTAGTTAATTTCACGGTATGAAACAAGAGTGAATCATGTAAAAATTCATAAGAAATATATAATTTTGGTTATATATATACATACTAGGGGGGGTAGTTGTGGGTAAATTATAGTGCAGCTGCAGTCAAAATACCTTAACTACAATTATTCTCGGCGTCCTAGCCGAGTGGAGAGCCGTCCAGGCCGAGTGGACTGGTGAGCTGGATTTAGGATACTTTGTCCGAGAAGGCGATGGTTCGAACCTTAGTGTGCCCAATTATTTAGTTGGGGACGGGGGCCAGTGGTGTGACTCTGTAAGCTCGGCCAGAGTTGACCCAGCTCTAAATTGGGTACCTGGAGAAATCCGGGGAAGGTAAACAGGAAGGGTGTGCAAAAGCACAGGATGGTTGGCTCCATCCCCCCATTACACTTCCTGGCCGAAGGGCCAAGAAACGGAGACCAGCACAACCAGTAGGGACTGTATAGTCCAATGCCATATTCTATACCTTTTTACCTTTTTACAATAATTCTACACTTTATGAAGTAGGCCTAAGAATTGTTTTTTAATATATTTCCTTCTCAACCGCCTCTATTCTGCACTTATAAAAATTTAAGGAGGAGGCAGTTTTTTCTTCTTTTTTCTATAAAAGTACAAAAAAAAAACAATTTTTGAAATCAATGGATAGGGGGAAGTTCAGAGGCAAATACCCTCCCCCGGTGATTGGCGCCACTGGAACTAGTTTCAATGACAATAAAATCGTAATACCATTCGATACTTGGGGTTTTAGGTTCTTAGATTTCTGTAGGTCTGAATCCCTTCGGTACTGCCCTATCGGATAGGCTAGACCAAGTATCAAATAATTGTTTAATCTAACCTAAAGCGCAAAATTAACATACCATAGTCTAATTTAGGCATTGAAAACAGTCGAGCTTGTTTCTCACTATAATGTATTTCAAGCACTTGACCTACCAACACGAGCAAAATTCTCCCTGGTTGATGTTACGGGGGGATCCCAAAATCACCACGATCTTTTTGCCCACGACTCAAAATGTCCACGACTCAAAATGCCCACGATTGGATATTTTAGGTTTCAGTCCTTAATTAGGGATGAGACGAGGGGCTGCTCACTCCCCAACCCGTGTACACCGGGTGCCGGTGCTGGGAGGGTGCCACTTCATCCTAGGCAGGGTAAAAACTGACAAAACTGGAAGGTGCCGGGAATGAGTGGACACCGGGTGCCGGTACCGGGAGGTGCCGGGAGGGAAGAACCCAGCGTGCCGAGTCGGGGAGACCCTCCAACAGATCGACTCTAGTTCAGCATTGTGGAGTGACATGAGAGGTGCATTATAAGTGGGAGATGGTAACGTCGGCAATCAAGGGGAAAATTAATGTCAGGTTTTTCTTCTCACTCGGTTGGACTATCTGTCTTGGCCTTTTCTACAATTAGCCATGACTTGATGCCCACAACTATTCCATTCTAATTCAATTTTGAGTCGTGGGCATTTTGAGCCCTGGGCATTTTGAGCCCTGGGCATTTAGAGTCATGGGCATTTTAGTTGTTGGTATTTTGAGTCGTGGGCATTTGAGTGTTAGCCGATGTTACGCTGATCTTTAATAAGGAGTAGATGACCTATTTCCTTGATGATAAGACTTCAAAGGCGGTATATTTGTATGCATATTAATGAGGAAGCGCAATGGACCACTATTTTTTTTAGTTTTTTACATTAAAACGAGCTGGGATTAATTGAAAAAAAAATTATATGGTCGAAGTAAAGAGCAAATTTGAAGCTTAAAACGAGCGACAGTTTTAAAGTTACTTAATGAATTATAGGTTTTTCTCCAAATTATTGAGGGAGGGGGCAACTGCCCCCCTCAAACGACACCACTGTTACTGATGAAATAAAAGCTGTTGGTAAAATTAGCCAGTAAGTCGGCAAGATCCATTGCCCCCTCCCACCCAAAAAATGTATATTACCATTGAATACTAGTTTACAAGATCTAGGAAATAATAACGTTGAAATTACATCACAATGTTATAGTTAATTATTTAATAACATCAATATAACAATGGAAACTCCTTTCGAAGTTTATTTTAATAACTAAGGTTGGTGATTGGAGGCTCAGTAAAAAAGAAAAAAAAAATGTAACTGGGTCTTTTAATATTAACGAGGCCATCCGTGTATTTTTTTTTTTTTTTTTTTTTTTTTTTTTTTATGAAATTCGTTTAGCTCGATGGTCGTTGAGCTCGATGAATGAAATTCTCAAGAATAGATCTACGGTTCAAATTATGGCTCATTAAAGTATTTATTTTTTTACCAGGGAAGTGTAGTCTTGTAAAACAGATTTACAACCTAAATACGGGGCTTGGGGAAGTGTTTCCAACTAGAACTCCACTCTTTTCCTCATTTTAAGTTGAAGGATTCTAGAAATACCAGTTCCAACTTCGAACAAAATCTTAAAGTAATCTCTAAGGCCTTAAAGATATGAGACGAATAAATGCACAAGCTTAAAATACCTTCCAGGTCCAAATTTTGGATATAAGAACATTCCCGAAAATTTATTCGTCTAGTTTTTTCAAGTACCGAGCGTGCGGAAAATTATTTACTAATTTGGCTAATATTTTTTTAAGTAGGAGGGAAGCCTGCAAAAAGGTTTCCATGAAAAGGGTACCCTAAAAAAAAAATTCAGTGGGGGGATAGATTTTACAAAAGTAACTATTTTGCTAGAAAGCATTATATTTTTTTCTAAATATCTAAATGTTTGTACTTTTCGTATGTTTTTGATCTTCTAGGCCTGGGGGAGAGAAGGACTAACCCTCTCCTCCTACACAAGGGCACATATAGGCTTAGTTTTAGTTTTATGGTTGTGTTTTTCTTATTATGGAAAAAAATATTTACTTGGTTGAGGTTTGACCTCGCCTTCAGGAAGATGTTGGAATGACAGGAATTTGGGGTCTTTTTACCTTCTCTCTCCAGAGACATCATATTGGATTAGGGCCCAACCGAGACAGCTAAGCCTCTAACTCTTGCTTTTGGGTAGGTGTCGTGATGATAAATTCATTAACTCTTTTCACTTCTTCTTTTCCCCCGAGAGGTCTTATTGGTTCCCTGCCCGGTGGTAGGCACGCCACTTGCCTGTGTAGGGAATTTAAAGTACCGAAATCCTATAGGCAAATGTGTATTCTCCTGATGAGCCCTTGTGTTGGATTGTCTTCTCTGAATTATTTGTTTTTTTATTGTTTTAATATTTGGTAAATGACGCCTTATACCTTACACCTGACACCTTACTTACGACACGACTACCTGTCCATGGATCTTTTTTTATGGTTGATTGTGTATGGCTATGCTGTTTGACCTATGTAATTGGATAGATGAGTAGGGTTAAGGCCTCATTCAAGTACTGATCTATATTAATTACTAAAGTAGGAAAAAAGTCTTTCTTTCTTCTTCTGTTTTTCTTTTTTGTTTATATGTTGTTGTTTTTTTGTTTTTTTTATGGTGTATGTTTATCTCTGTGTTTGTGTTGTTGCATTGGTGATTTCTTTTTTCATTGTATACATATATATATATATATATATATATATATATATATATATATATATATATATATATATATATATATATATATATATATATATATATTCAAGCCATATTTAACCAGTTTTGGTGAAGGTCTTGATTCCAAAATTGTAATTGGTTCTTTAATTATTAGTTAAAAATTTAACTTGTTTGAGATGACTAATCTGTTTTGAGAGAAAAGTCAAATGAATGGAAAAAAAGTGCTTGCAATACGACAAAACCCGAGGATCAGATGACTGTTTTTATATTTGACAGCTTCTGAGAACCAACGGATTTATTGCGAGAGGATCATGGAAGTCCTACTATTGAGGGTTCTTGGAATTAATTTACAAAAATGTTGTTACTCTCTCTGAGGACATGAAGACTAAAATTATTTGCAAAATAATAACACGAAATGTACAAAAACAAAACTTATATAGTTTATAGCATAGAGAGGGCAAAGTCCTGGAAAATGAAATTTGGCGTGCTATGATGTTTTGCTCAGTTTTGCAATGTATGACGCTTAACTGGTGAAATACCAAAAGATCAGTAACATGTACACGGTATAAAGGGAGGAGGTGTGTTTGTTTTTTTCACACCAAGAGTGGTCGAAAGGACCCCAAAGAATAAATTTTAAGATAGGGAAATAAAGGAATTGCTTAGTGGGAGTAATGGTGGAGGGGTCTGACTCTCTCTCCCCTCCTGTGCTATGGACAAGCACACTCTGTTCTTTCTTCCCAAAATTTTGGGGATATACATTTGCTGGTTAAATCATTTAGGGAATTCGTGTCTTTTCGCTTTACTCTATGGCTCAGACTCTTTCGCCGTGCGGCTAAAAGCTGCATGTTATGATGACTTCGCATTTCCGTTTTTTGGTTTGGTCTTTTTTTTATAGTTCTGGGAGTTTTTATAGCCTATTTACATTTTGATAATTCCAAAATTATTATGTATTTTATGTTTCTTGTTTTATTGGTTTTGAATATTTTTTACTGAACCGGATTTTTCTGGTTTATGATCGAGCCTTCGGTCCTCCAAAATACAACCGGATCTGATCGATACGATCACCCCTGGGAAAAAACGAATTATCCCAAAGAAGTAACATACCTAATTTGTTTTTTTTTTTTGTTTTTTTCTCAAACACCAAAAACAAGAAGAATAATAGGAAATTTCTCAAGACAGTGGGAAACAAATTAGAATGAATATTTCGGTCCTATATCCGAGGGCCTTCCTCATTTATGTTCGTCGCTATTTATGATTTTTCTGGCAGGAAAATATTAGTTTGCCAAAATAAACAGATTGATAAGAAATCTATATTAATGCTATGACATTCATAGAGAAATGTTTTGTCACGTCCTGTCTAATTCATCTTTTAAAAATGAAAAAGCTGGTGTGCCGTGCCCATTTTTTGGATAAATTAGTCAAGTCGTTTTCGAGAAAAAGTATATATACAGTTATTGCTCTTTTGAAGATAGAAGATATTTTTTTTGTCGTTTTGTTTATTTTTCTCTGAGCTGGACATTTTCTGTCACAAGTTTAAACAATTTCTCTCGAAGCCCATCAGTCTAGTGCCACAACCTCTGTATGCATGTGAAAAGCGTTCAGTTGTGTTTAAACGCAAACAATATTTGTAGTACTTCTCGTGGCTGGTTTTTGTGAACATCAATCCTTGGACATTTTCCGTATAATTAATTTTGATTATTTACCATTCCTTTTTAAGGGTCATAGAAAGTAAGCACTCTGATTATCCCGTTGGTGAATTGCTTGTTGGCTATTTCGGCTGGAGGCTGCATACGATTAAGAACCCAGATGTACAGGCAACTGGAATGTTTGATGCGATTTTTAAGCTGCCAAACCTAGGAGGTCTATCTCCCTCTGTTGGACTTGGAGCCGTTGGAATGCCAGGGTATCTCTCCCTCTCTCTCTCTCTCTCTCTCTCTCTCTCTCTCTCTCTCTCTCTCTCTCTCTCTCTCTCTCTCTCTCTCTCTCTCTCTCTTCCTCTTTCTAATGAGTTGGGATTTGTATATTTCAATCAAATAAAAAAAGAAGTTTTTTTAACTGAAAATAAGGATCGACATTAAAACTTAAAACGAACATATATTATTCCGTATATGAAAGGGGCTGCCCCTCCTCAACGTCCTGCTCTTTACACTAAAGTTTATTATTGTTTTAAAAGCAGAACTGTGACGAAGAGTCAAACTTTAGCGTAATGAGCAGGCCGTTGAGGAGGGGACGACCCCTATCGTATACCGAATAATTTCTGTTCGTTTTAAGTTTTAATGTCCCTCCTTACTTTCAGTTAAAAAAACCTGTTTTTTATTTAATTTCTGAGCGTTTTTGTATTAATGCAGGTTTTGATTTTAGCTCATCGTACATGAATAGTTAAAACGAAATTTGCATTTTAATTTTTCTTTTTTAGCGAAATGGCTTTCTCATAGTTTTGATCGGTAAATTTTGAGAAAAGAGGCGGGGGAGGGGCCTTAGTTGCCCTCTGATTTTTTTTTACTTAAAAAGGCCTCCAGAACTTTTAATATTATTTACGAACGTTTTTATTAGAATTTATTATTAGCATAGAATTAAGTAAAAGCACAAATTAACTTACGTAACGAACTTCTATGTTCGTATATTTTTATTACTTATATAAGGAGGGTTCGCCCCTCGTCAATACCTCGCTCTTTACACTAAAGTTCGGATTTTGTTCCAATGCTTTAAGAATGGCCTCTGTAACACAAAGGCCATTTTATTAGAATAAATAGCTCTTTTGAAATTACTAAAAAAAAAATAGAACGAGGTAATGAGGAGGGGACGAAACGCCTAATATACATAAGAATTTTTGTTCTCTTTAAGTCTTGATGTTTCCCCTTACCTTCAGTTGAAAAAGTTTTTTTTTATTTCTCATTATTTTTTTTAAATAATGCTGGAGAATCCAGCATTTCACTCAGCACCCCTTTCATTAAAATTCTCTTCCCCTATGATAAATTTTTCCATTGAAAGATTATCGCACGTAGCCCCCGACCCCCTCCCCCACCAGAAAAATCCCCCCTAAAACGCCTGTATACTTCCCAATGACCAATATTATATGTAAACGATGGACAAAGTTCATAACTTAAAGCCCTTTCCCCGGAGACTGTGGGGGATTAAGTCGTCCTCAAAGACTTAGTTGTTAGATTTTTCGACTATTCTGAACAAAATGGCTATCTCAAAATTCTGATCCGGTGACTTTGGGAAAAATGAGTGTGGGAAGGGGTCTAGTTGCCCTCCAATTTATTGGTCACTCAAAAAGGGCTTGAGAACTTTCAATTTTCGTTAGAATGAGCCCTCTGACGACATTCTAGGACCACTGGGTCAATACGATCACCCCTGGAAAAAAAAACACGCATCCGTGATCTTTCTTCTGGCAAAAAATGCAAAATTTCACATTTTTGCAGATAGGAGCTTGAAACATCTACAATAGAGTTCTCTGATACGCTGAGGCTCGTAACTTTTGATGGGTAAGACTAAACTTGATGAAACTTATATATTTAAGATCAGCATTAAAATCTAATTCTTTTTTATGTACCTGTTGGTACCAAAATTCCTTTTTTTAGAGTTTCGGTTACTATTGAACTGGGTCGCTCCTTACTTACAGTTCGTTACCACGAACTGTTTGATATAGCATTTATTTTGTTGTATTTATGTTTTCATAAAGATGTATGATGTTATTTTTAGCTTTTTTGTTGGTTCAGTAACATTCTTTTTTTTTTACCTGTAACATTGAACGTGCAAAACCCCATAAATCTACAAAACTATCAAACAGGATTTACAGTCTGTTCGTGTCAATTTATTATATCCAATACAGGGCCGTATCCAGGGAGGATGTAACCCAGTTTGATCTCCCCCCACTCGAGATTTTTGTCTGACTTGTAAAAAAGTAGCAAAAATATATATTAAGACATTTTAACGTTATACTGACGCTTTTTCCTGATTTTGTCTTCTTTTTCCATCGCTGCTAGCAAAAGATCTACAAACACGCTGGCTGCCACTTCTCCGCCATCACACTTAGATTCATATATCAATCTTTTGATAGTAGTAGCACAGTGCTTGCTAATTGTCCTTGTAAAAAAAAACTAGCAACTGGACGCAGATTCGACGCCCTTTGAGCCAGTAATACCTCTGCTGGATCTTTATCCTTCAGTCCTTTAGGTCAAACTGTGGTACTGTATGGCGTAATTTACTATGGGACAGGGGGGTCAACTGCCCCTCACAGACCTTGGTTGGCCCCCCAGAACCCAGTTTTCCCCCACCCCAGCTGAAATTTACTTTCTTCAAATATTTTGTCAAAACTAAGATAAACCTTGATAATTCAAGCATCCACAGAAACGGGTTAGTTTTCTTTAGTATATCTAAGTTCAAAAAATGTTTAGTATAATACTAGTTCAAAAAAATGTTGCAATATTTATTTGAACTTCTTTTCCATACCATCGCCATCTAAAGTTTGCTTAGTTTTAGAATGAAAAAAAAAAAAAAATCTCTCTTATAGTTCGTTCAGACACACCGGGAAAAACCGATGAGAAAAACTGATGCGTAGGAGGGGAAAAGTGTTCAAATGACAAGTGCAAAATCTGTCCTAAGACAGGTACCTAAGACAGGTAATGACAGGTACAAAATCTGTCCTAAGAAGCACAGATAACATGCAAATGGGACGTAATTTACTATGGGACAGGGGGTCAACTGCCCCTCACAGACCTTGGTTGGCCCCCCAGAACCCAGTTTTCCCCCACCCCAGGTGAAATTTACTTTATTCAAATATTTTGTCAAAACTAAGATAAACCTTGATAATTCAAGCATCCACAGAAACGGGTTAGTTTTCTTTAGTATATCTCTATCTTTATGGCAATGTACGGCTCATTTTTGAGTTACAACTGTCATTTTCACTTAATCTTGGTGTATTGGCTTAAACTCCCCCCCCCATGATTTTGAGAAATTTACGCCATTGTTTTGTAGGTCTTGCCACGATGCTTCAAATTTAAACCTAGTATTGTCCTAAAATTCTACGCATGTTAAAAACAATACAAAATATTGAATCGTGTTCTCCTTTTTTAACGTTGAATCTTTATCCAAAAGAACTCGAATTCCTATCGAAGTGTTTCTATTCCTTTCTCGCTGTTTCTATGGTAACAGAGGAAAGAGGTAAATTTTTCGATGGGTGGTCTTACAAACCGTCAGTTACACATCCACAATAGATTTTAATGTAGAAAGGCGTAAATGCTGGGTGGGTGGTCTAACAAATGGTCAGGTACTCATTTGCAATAGATTTTAATGTAGCTTATCTTAGATTTTAATGTATAAAGACTTAATGTTGGATGGATGGTCTAACATTGCAGATGGTAGGTACCAGTGCTGTCACTTACTTGAAGTACTTTTACTTGAAGTACTACTTAAGTAACATTTTCCATTACTTGTACTTGTACTTAAGTAAAAACTCTAGGGTGTACTTATTACTTGATACTTAAGTAAGATTACGAAATACTTATTACTTCAGATACTTTTAATGTACTTGTTTTTCAAATACTTTACCTTTGACACGAAAATTTTGTGTGTGTGTGCTTCGGCAATGTACAAGACAACATCACCTTTAGATTTAGAGCCAACTCAGATATAGCTTTTGTGTGTCTGTGCTTTGGCAGTGTACAAGAAAACATCGCCCTTTAGATTTAGAGTTAACTCAGATATACCTCCATGCCCTATTTTTGGATATGAAATAAGGTATTTGTTTTTGACAAAAAAAAATTATAGTATTATTAACAATTGGTTTAATTTTTGTTTAAAAGTTATATAACAAAGAAAATTGAAATTATTTCGCAGTTCACTGGTCGACAGTGAGCTAAAATCCCTTGTTTTGTGCTAAATGTTGCATGCTATAGTCCGTTTGGGCTTATATTTCTACCATTAATGTTTAAGTTTTGTCATCTCGTCAACTGAACCAGATTTCTACCATTTCATCATCTTCAGGACCATATTATTGGTAAAACTACTGAAGCTATGAATCTTTGCCCATCTAAATGTTGTCTGCAATAAAAAAAAGGTAAAGGATACGGCATTAGACTTTACAGTCCGTACCAGCGGTGCTGATCTCCGTTTCTTGGCCCTTCAGCCAGGAAGTGCAATGGGGGGATGGGGGCCAGCCATCCTGTGCTTTCGCACACCCTTCCTGTTTACCTTCCCCAGATTTCTCCAGGTACCCATTTAGAGCTGGGTCGACAATGGCTAAGCTTACAGAGTCACGCCACTGACCCCCGTCCCAAACTGAAGAATCGGGCACACTGGGATTCGAACCCGTGTCCTCTCAGATAAAGGATCCCGAATCCAGCGCACCAACCCACTCGGCCAGGTCGGCCTGCTAGGTAATTCTAGCAGGATCCAATGCAGTGGTATTTTGTCAAATTCGTTTCAGCAAATTCAGGTATTCAGACGAATCTGACTTCAGATTTGTCACTCCATTCATAAGTTATATTTTATAGAAAACTTAAATTTTTCAGGAATTAAAACCCACTCCCCTTTGTTATATTTAAGCTAGGGTCTTTATCTCAAAACTTGATGTGTCATGGTCTTAGGCCTCTTTGGTTCAATTTTCATTCAGATCCATCACTCCATTCGCAAGTTCCTCTGAATTAAACGAAAAACTGTTTTTAGCAGGTAAAGCCCTCTCTCCCCTGTTTTATTTGAGCTAGGGTCTTCATCTTTCAACTTGATGTATCTCATGATCCTTGGCACTAAATGTAACCATCAAAATTTTCATCCAAATCCAACCAACGTTTCTCCCCCTATACGTGATTACACAGACGGACGGACAGAGGGATTTTACAGCGTCTTAGGTAGCCATGTTGGCTAAATGGATCCAAAACAAGAAAAACAATGGCATATCATCATGCAGGTATCATCACCTATTTGGACAGTGGAAAATATCCATCAAGATAGGTTTTTGAGATCTGTCTGTCTGTCCGTCCGTCTGTGCAATCGAGTATAGCGGATTTGTATTGAAATTGAACTACTTTGATTAAAATTGAGCTTAATTAGGGCGATGGGGCTTTAAGTGTTAAAAAAAATTCGAGTTTTTCACTTAATTCACTGTAACTTGCATATGGAGATGAATTTCGATGAAAATTGAATAAAGATGTCTAAGAGTATGATATGCATTGAGTTCTGGGATGGAGACCCAAGCTTAATTAAAAGTTGAGTTTTTCACTTAATTCAGTGTAGCTTGCGAGAGATTGATGGATCTCAGTGGATATTGAACCAAAGTAGCCTAAGACCGTGGCAGGCATCAAGTTTTGAGATGAAAACCCTAGCTCAAATAGAACAAGGGAGAGAGGGTTTAAGTGCTGAAAAAAGTCAAGCTTTTGGTTTAATTTAGTATAACTTGCGAATGGAGCAACGGATCCAAATGAAAGCTAGACCAAAGATGACTAGGATCAGGGCTCATATCGAGCTCTGGTATCACAAGCCATATCTAAAATAGGGCGAGGGGGAAGGGGTTTCAAGTTTTAAGAAAGTCGAGTTTTCCTTCAGTTTAGTAGGGCCTATAACTACTTCTACCCATGGCTTACCCAAAGCCTGGAAATAACCCTTTTCCAAAATAAGTCATACTGAAGCCAACCTTCAACCAAATATGCCGCCCCCAGAGAAAAATTATTTTGTATGGTACTTGGTATTTACCAAGTGACATACAGTGATCGCAAATTCTGTAGGTCTGTCGGTCTGTCAAATTCGGGCTTGCTAGTTTAGGCTTTTCCAGATAAGCTAGGACGACGAAATTTGGCAGACGTATCAGGGACCAGACCAGATTAAATTTGAACTAGTTGTTTCCCCGATTTGACTATCTTGGGGGGGGGGAGTGGGAGTTTGGTTAATTTGGAAAAATTAGATCGGATCTTAATTAAATTTGATATTTAGATGGATATCATGTCTCAGAGCTCTTACTTTAAATTCCGACCGGATCAGGTGACATTCGAGGGGGAAACCTAAAATCTTGGAAAATTCTTAGAGTGGAGGGATCGGGATGAAACTTAAAGGGAAAAATAAGCACAAGTCCTAGATACGTGATTGACATAAACAGAACGAATTCACTCTCTTTTGGGGAGTTGGGGGGATGGTTAATTCTGAAAAATTAGAAAAAATTAGGTATTTTTAACTTACGAAGGAGTGATCGGATCTTGAATTTCATCGGATGAAATTTCATATTAGAAGGACCTCGTAACTTAGATCTCATGTTTTAAATCCCGACCGGATCCAGTGTCATTGGGGGGATTTGGGGGGGGGGGGACGGAATCTTGGAAAACGCTTAGAGTGGAGTAATAAGGATGAAACTTGGTGGGAAGAATAAGCACATGTCCTAGATACGTGATTGACATAACCGAAATGGATTCGCTCTCTTTGGGGGAGTTGGAGGGGGTGTTAATCGGCAACATTAAAAAACTTGAGGTATTTTTAACTTAAGAGCGGGTGACCGTTCGTGAGGTATTTTTGAATTTGATATTAAGAAGGAACTCATGTCTCAGATCTCTTTTTTTATACCCTGACCAGTTCTGGTGACATTGGGGGAGAGTTGGAGGGGAAACCGGAAATCTTGGAAAACGCTTAGAGTGGAGAGATCGGGATGAAACTTGGTGGTTAGAATAAGCAAATGTCGTAGATAAGTGATTGGCGAAACCGGACTGGATCCACTCTCTTTGGGGTAGTTAGGGGGTCCAGTGCTTCTGCAAGTTCGGTACTTCTGGACGTGCTAGGACAATAAAATTGGTAGGCGTGTCAGGGACCTGCAACTGCAGACCTGCAACCGTTACTACCGCAACGGTTTGTGCATGATTTATAACACTTATTGCGCCCCTGTGCTTTTGTTTTTATCAGGCATGGCTCATCTGTTTCGTAAGAAAAATCCCCATATTCTACGCGCGGCTTATTTCAGATATTGCAAATTCCTCCTCCGGCTTCCTAGATGGCACCAAAACAGAAAAATAGTTGCTCGATTTGGTTTAATAGACGTGCCTTCTCGGATTCGGTCTTCCAGTGATAATTTATGTAAAAAGACTATCTACTTTATTATCTACTTTTATATATAATATATATATATATATATATATATATATATATATATATATATATATATATATATATATATATATATCATGAAAAGATAAATCACCAATGCAACAGCACCAACACACAAAAAAAAAAAAAAAAAGACAGAAGGTGAAAAGGAAGACTGTTTTCCTAAATTAGTGATTAATATAGACCAGCACTTGAATGAGGCCTTAACCCTACTCATCCATACAATCACATAGGTCAAACAGCATAGCCATACACAATCAACCATAAAGAATAATCCATGGACAGGCAGTCATGTCGTCAATAAGTATAAGTCGTCATTTACTAAGCAATAGAAAAAATAATATAGACAAATAATTCAGAGGCAACAACCCAACACAAGGGCTCATCAGGAGAATACACTGGCCTATATAGGGTTTCGCCACTTTAAATTCTCTACCCAGCACAGTGTTGAGGCTACCACAGAATATCCATGGCATCCCCGTGTCAGGTATCACCCCCAAAATACATGCCTATGAAAAAAAAAACAGAAAATGTAAAACAACCAAGTAAAACCAAAACAAGCCTATCCTGTTAATATATCCCTCTTTTTAGCAACAATAGGTAAACTAAATATTATAAATTTTACCAAATCACAAATATTAACACATTGCAAAAAACCTGAATGAACTAAACAATTATAGAATTCATCTTTACCATGTGGCTAATTTTTAATATATATATATATATATATATATATATATATATATATATATATATATATATATATATATATATATATATATATATATATATATATATAGATATATATATCTATATATATATATATATATATATATATATATATATATATATTTATATATATATACTACTACTACTACTACTACTACTACTAATAACTCACTGCAGCACCAAGCCGCCTGAGGCCAACACAGCTACGCACGCTCCTCCTCCAACCTAATCTATTTAAAGCCTCCCTCTTTACACCCTCCCAGGAAGTTCCCATTTCCTTTAAATCCTTATTTATGACATCCTCCCAACCCAGACAAGGACGACCTGCTTTCCGTGTAGCCCCAGACGGTTGGCCAAAAAGGACAATCTTCGGTAATCTGTCATCCTTCATCCGTAGAACGTGGCCTAGCCATCTCAACCTTTATATATATAAATCACAAATATTACACATAATATTACACAAATTATATATATATAAATCAACCTATATATATATAATATATATATATATATATATTATATATATATATATATATATATATATATATATATATATATATATATATATATATATATATTATATATATATATATATATATATATATATATATATATATATATATATATATATATATATATATAAATAAGTTGTCTGTCTGTCTGTCTGTGGATCAGGTGACGTCATGTTTCTGTGTTGACTGACGTCATGAAATTAGTTGTCGTCATTTTTGCTTTGACGGTGACGTCATTAGACCGAGACAGAGGGAATATAAGTGACGACCGGGAACCTCAAAGAGAAATTACAGACTGGGACACCCGGACACAAATCACGACCGGGACACAGGGAATATAAATGACGACCGGGACACAGGGACACAACTACAACGGGGACGCCGGGGGCACAGGCGGGATATATAAATGACGACCGGGACACAGGGATTGTTCGAATAGAAATTACAGACCGGGACACAAATGACGACCGGGACACCGGGACACAGGGAATATAAATGACGACCGGGACACTCAAAGAGAAATTACAAACTGGGACACCGGGACACAAATGACGACCGGGACACAGGGAATATAAATGACGACCGGGACACAGGGACACATCATTAGAATAATGAGGTATAGATCTGAATACGGATTGTTTTTCCCATGGACAATTATATGTTGCATGTTCAAGAGTCAGTAAACCTGACAATCTATTTATATGCACAGACAATGGGACAGCGAAGAATGTTGTATATTCGCATGTTTTACGTAGTTAAAAACATATATTTATATCTATCTCTATTCACAGGTGGGACACAGGGACACAACTACAATGGCGCGTAACTAATATGGCGCGTAACGACTTACGCGCGGGGGGCTTGGGGGGGGCGCGAAGCGCCCCACCAACTAGGTGTTGGGGTGGCGCTTAAACTTTAGCGTAAAGAGCGGGGCGTTGATGAGGAAGCAGCCTCTTTCATATACGAAGTAATTTCTGTGCGTTTTAAGTTTTAATGTCGCTCCTTACTTTCAGTTAAAAAAACTTGTTTTTTTTTATTTAATTTCTGAACGTTTTTGAATCAATGCATGTTTGATTTTGGCTCTCCGCAGAGGAATAATCAAAACGAAATTTGCATATTTATTTTTTTTTGGCTAAATGGCTTTCTCATAATTTTGATCGAATGATTTTGAGAAAAAAAGAGCGGGGGACGAAGCCTAGTTGCCCTCCGATTTTTGGTTAATTAAAAAGGCAATTAGAACTTTTAATTTTTTACGAATCTTTTTATTGGTAAAAGATTTACGTAACTTATAAATTAGCTTACATAACACAAAATTTAGCACAAGAACACGGAATTTTGTATACACCTCTTCGTATGTTTTTCGGAACCCTATATTTTCCATTATTTAGTAACGAGCCAGTGGTTTGCCGAGATTTAAATAATGTTTTTTATTATGCTTGCTTAGTTCTCTTCTTAATTTCTGTGACAACTTTGGGAAAAGTTATACACATACGGCGAAATTATATAATTAGTTTGTATTGATTTGACCCATCATCTTCTTGAATTTTTGGCTCCGTTAGCTTTTTTTCGTTTTTCAGTTATTTGGGAAATCATCTTTTCAGGGTATCCATTACCTATTAAAATATGCTTAATGAAAATTATGTTCATTACATATGCATTCTTATGATGCTAATTTTAATGCCCTATTAACTAAAGAAATAACTACTCCCCTTTGTATTTAGATTTCTCGTTTTTTTTCTCTCTCTTAAAATCTCTCTTGTAAAGGGAAAAGCAGTGTATTTTAAGAAATTGTTTAAAGTGGAAACACTGCCAGCCATAATCATGACTATGTGACATTGTTTAATCACATCACTTGGTTACGTCAAGATACTTTAAATTACTTTTTATACATAAATTAAATAAAATCCTAATCTTATGTAACTAAAAAAAAGAATTATTGAACTGCACTCATTCACAAAAAAAGGTTTATCATTTTAAAATGGCAAGTTGAATTATGGGCCATTTTGTAATGTTACTATTGTACGTTTCGTTCCTTTCGATTGCCGCAAATAGAAAATCTGTTAAATTGAAGAAAAGCTGAGGATGGCATTATTTGTAAATTTCTTAAGTTTTTAACAAAGTTCTTGACCAAAGTTCAAAAAACAAACTTTTGTTTGGTTTTGCTTTTGTAGAAAGGTCCAAGTAATAAAAAAAACTCACTCTGCTTTTTAATGCAAGAACTTGAAGATTACAGAAATTAAGAGATTATAAGGACTGTTTAGCCACTTTATTTTTGACAGTTTCTGAGATTTTCGCCACTTGTTAGCTGAGGAATGAGGAGCCTCGTGCCAGGGCCGACAAGTTCTGAGAAGTTTACTGTTCCGATAAGTAACAGCGAGCTTCACAAAAGTTGAATCTTTGCTAACTAAGGCTCCGTTAGTTTTGTTTTTTAGTTTTTGTTTAGTCTTATTGAGAAAATTTTTGTGAGTTGAATTTTTTATTGGTTTCTTAATTTTGGTTTTTCTTCTCTTTCCCTAAGGATAGCTCTTGATCATGTAGTCAAAATATTAGCTTAAATATTAATTTAATCACTTCTTGAGAAAAAGCACATAACTTCTTGTTTTTCATTTTCCTGTTAGCTCCTTTCTTTTTATGTCATGCGCCATTTTCCGATACTTTTCTTACGTTTTTTACTTTTCCTTCGACAATCAAACTGAAAAGTACAAAAAGTAACAAAGAAAGCTCAAAACCTCTCCCTAGCTGTCATAATTGACAAGCAACTAAACATGAGATGTGCCTTAATTTATTTTATTTTGAAGCTTGTCTTTCATCTAGAAACACTGCTTATTTTGGATTTTTGGAAATCTGCCAGCCGAAACCTGGTGAAACAGTTGTTGTCAATGGTGCAGCCGGTGCTGTTGGTAGCCTGGTAGGACAAATTGCTAAAATAAAAGGTTGCAAAGTCATTGGCTATGCTGGATCTGACGATAAAATTAAATGGTTACAAGAACTTGGATTTGATCATGCTTTCAACTATAAGAAAGTCAACATAAGAAAAAGCCTGAAAGAAGCCGCTCCAAATGGTGTTGACTGCTATTTTGATAACGTAAGAAATATATTATTTTAATTAAGCATATTTAACCACGTAAAAATTCAGCGCAGAACGTTAAGAGCGTTGTGTATCACTAGTGACCAGTCAAAAACCAAAAGTTTGGGAGTTACCAGTTTGCCTTTGACGCTTAATCATCGAAAAATTTTCTTTTTCCTTTTTAAGATATTTGACTACATGAAAATTTAACATAGAATGTTAATAGCCTTGTTTGTCAATGGTGATCGTTCAAATGCCAAGGCCCTGGTCGTTTACAGTTTCGCAGTTTGGCGTTGATAGCTTTCAGTTGATGGAATCGACTTTGGCTGATAAAAGAAAATATGGTAAAAATGATCAGTTAGTTCGTATAGCTGATACCCCCCACCTCCCCCCAAAAAACGAATGGTTTGGCCATGCTCCTTATGTTTTACTGCATAGTTTACTGGTTCTAATGACTCGAAATCAGCATTACATAAAAATTTTGTTTTTAATGGGAAGAGGCTAAAATCGTGAATGCAGTCACAAATTGTAAGTACATTCATGGTCGTATCCAAGATCGTTGTTCAAGGGGGCTGGGTATTTCTTTCGGAAGGGGTTTTACAAGAAAAACACATAGAAAATATGTTTTTATTCGTTTTTATTACTTCTTTACGAGTTGGAAAAAAATTTCGGGGGTGAGGGATAGTTCAAACTCCGTAATCCCTCCCCTGAACACAGCCTTGAGAATACTTGTCTAAATTATGAGTCTATGAGGTAGCCGTGAGCCCGGAGCCCCAGGTGTACGCCAGCTGGGATCCTTGAGAAAAAGACACAGTTTATCGCTTATTCAAATATTTTTGCATGGGTTTACTGCCCCTTATGGCTTACTAAAAGATTTAATGGTGTTGATATCTTGAAATCAGTCATTGCGTAAGATTTTTTTTTTATGGAAAGAGGATAAAATCATGATAGCGGTTTCATGGTATTTGTTTGAATCGTGAGGAAACTCGTATGAATTGTGAGGCTACTGGCTAGCAGTAGGATTAGCCCTGAGCCCTCAGGGCTAGAATCCTGAGCACGTCCCAGTTTAGTCCTTTCCGGAGAAAGTGTCCAGTAATACCGCTTAGTTTATCGTATAGGCACATATTATTTCCTTATAAAAAATAGGTTTTATTTGGAGTTATTGAATTTCTCAGTTATTCTATTTTGCTTTTTACCTCTCATAGCATAATATATGCGTTAAAATAATTGTGCTTGCCGTATTATATGCCTTCTATGGTCAGGTTTCCAACAGCTATTTTTTTTTTGGAATTTCTTAGTGATTTCATCGTGACAGTACTTGCTAAGTACCTTGAGTTTGGATTATATCAGAGTCAACACAAGAATTTTGCTTTTCTAAAGAGCAAATTGCCTTCCACTATGTATCATTTCTTTTATTTTTAACCTGCCATTCTGTATGTAGAGGTGTTCGAAACTTGGGGGAGGCTCATTTGAATGTAGATCAGAAGCTCTACTTGGGCCTCCCCATAACCCCTATGACATTGGATCAAAATTTATTAATATCGACTTCTCTTAGAATAGTCGAAGAGCCCAATAAATATGCCATCAGTTATGAAAAAACCTGAGAATCACGGACCCCACTTTGAGAATCATGGTCCTAGATTATGCATATTGTCCGTCGCTTATAAACAGTAGAAAGATGGTGACTGTGTTTGTGTGAGTGGTATGTGGATCGAATTTTCTTGTAACAGTTTTCACTTGGTATTAACCAAGCCTTTTCCCCGATTTGACCATCTGGGGGGGGGAGTGGGGGGCCCGTTAATTTGGAGAAAATAGAAAAATTGAAGTATTTTTAACTTACGAACGGGTTATGGGATCTTAATGAAATTTGATCTTTGGAAGGATATTGTGTCTCAGAGCTCTTATTTTAAATCTCGACCAGATCCTGTGACATTGAGGGGGATTGGGGGGGGACCTAAAATCTTGGAAAACGCTTAGAGTGGAGGGATCGGGATGAAACTTGGCGGTAAAAGTAATCATAAGTCTTAGATACATGATTGAAATAACCGGAACGGATCAGCTCTCTTTGGGGGAGTTTGGGGGGAGGACTAATTCCAAAAAATTAGAAAAATGAGGCATTTTTAACTTATGAAGGAGTGATCGGATCTTAATGAAATTTGATGTTTAGAAGGATATCATGTCTCAGAGCTCTTATTTTAAATCCCAACCGGATCCGGTGAAGGGGAATTAGGGGGGCGGAACCTAAAATATTGGAAAACGCTTAAAGTGGAGGGATCGGGATGAAACTTAGTGGGAAAAATAAGCACAAGTCCTAGACACGGGACTGACATAAGCGGAACGGATCCGCTCTCTTTGGGGGAGTTGAAGTGGGGGGCTAATTCCAAAAATTAGAAAAATGAGGTATTTTTAACTTACGAAAGAGTGATCGTATCTTAATTAAATTTCCTATTTAGAAGGACCTCGAAACTCACAGCTCTTATTTTGAATCCAGACAGGATCCAGTGTCATTAGAGGGGGGGACCGGAAATCTTGGAAGACGCTTAAAGGGGCGAGATCAGGATGAAACTTGGTGGAAAGAACAAGTCCAAGATAGGTGACAGCCATAACCGGACCGTATTCACTCTCTTTGGTGGAGTTGGGGGGGAGTAATCAGGATGAAACTTGGTGGAAAGAACAAGTCCAAGATAGGTGACAGCCATAACCGGACCGTATTCACTCTCTTTGGTGGAGTTGGGGGGGGGGAGTAATTTGGAAAAATTAGAAAAAATGAGGTATTTGTAACTTACAAACAGGTGATCAGATCTTAATGAAATTTGATATCTAGAAGGATCTTGTGCTTTAGGAATCTTATTTTAAATCCCGACCAGATCCGGTGACATTGAAGGGAGTTGGAGGGGGAAACCGGAATTCTTGGAAAACGTGAAAATCGAGGTATATTACGAATGGGTGATCGGATTTAATGAAACTTGATATATAGAAGAATCTTATGTCTCATATGCTCCATTTTCAATTCTAATTGGATCCGGGGACAAAGAGGGTTGGAGTTGGGAAACAGAAATCTTGGAACCGGAAATCTTGGAAAACGCTTAGAGTGGAGAGATCGGGAAGAAACTTGATTGGAAGAATAAGCACAAGTTATATATATGAGGTTGACATAATTGGTACGGATCCGTTCTCTTTGGGGGAGCTGGAGGTTGTTAATTTGGAAAAATTAGAAAAATTGCGGTATTTTTAGCTTAAGAACGGGTGACCGGACCTTAATGAAATTTAATATTTAGAATTAACTCATGTCGCAGAGCTCTTATTTCAAATACCAACCAGATCTGTTGACATTGGGGGGGGGGGGGTTGGAGGGGGAAATCTTGGGAAACGCATATAAATGTCGTAGATTCGTAATTGACGTAACCGGGATCCGCTCTCTTTGGGGGAGTTAGGAGGTGGGGTTCAGTGCTTTGGCGAGTTTGGTGCTTCTGGACGTGCTAGGACGATGAAAATTGGTAAGCGTGTCAGGGAGCTGAACAAATTGACTTGATAAAGTTGTTTTCCCTGATTCGACCATCTGGGGGGCTGAAGGGATAGGAAAAATTAGAAAAATTGAGGTATTTTTAACTTACGAGTGGGTGATCGGATCTTAATGAATATTGATATTTAGAAGGACCTCGTGACTCAGAGCTCTTATTTTAAATCCCGACCGGCATTAAGCCTCTGATTTTCTTTTGAAAGCAATCTATTGATTCATAAATTTTTCTGAAGCTCGTACCGTATGAGCTTCAACTGTTTTAACATGGGGAGATTATAACTGGGGAGATTGTCTTAGTCGAAAATATTTTGCAAAAACTAAAAGCAGTTCATCGAGCGAATCCGCATGATCAACCTAGGCTGTAGACTGACTCTTTGCATTTCGCCGCTTCTCAGAAAGATTTTGCTGACGATATACTGCCAACTCCCCAAAGTATTTTACTTGATAATCCTACATAGCTCGGACGATCCAGCCTGCTTTTGTGGAAAAGCTTGAAAAGAGCCAGAAATAAAGCTTTTGTTTAATGCTACAGTTTAACAAATATCACATGGACCTGTTTTTATGGCACTTGGTATTAACCAAGTGACATATAGCAATCGCAAATTTTGTCAGTCTGTTGGTCTGTCGGTCTGTCCTGGTTTTGCTGCTTTAGGCACTTCCAGGTAAGCTAGGACGATGAAATTTGGCAGGCGTATCAGGGACCAGACCAGATTAAATTAGAAATAATCGTTTTCCCATTTTTACCATCTGGGGAGGGGGGGAGTGGGGGGCCTGTTAATTCAGAAAAAAATAGAAAAAATGAAGTATTTTTAACTTACAAATGGGTGATGGGATCTTATTGAAATTTGATGTTTCGAAGAATATCGCGTCTTAGAGCTCTTGTTTTAAATCTCAACCAGATCCGGTGACATTAGGGGGGGGACCTAAAATCTTGGAAAACGCTTAGAGTGGAGGGATTGGGATGAAACTTGGTGGGAAAGTACGCTCTTTTTTTCTTAAAATCCTCCGATTAAAACTACGAGAAAGCCATTTAGCCAAAAAAAGATTATATGCAAATTCTTTTTGAATTATTTATGCGCGGAGAGCTAACATCAAAGCATGCATTAATTCAAAAACGTCCAGAAATTAAATAAAAAAACAAGTTTTTTTAACTGAAACTAAGGAGCGACATTAAAAGTAAAACGAATAGAAATTACTCCGTATACGAAAGGGCTTTTCCTCCTCAACGCCCCGCTTTTTACGCTAAAGTTTTTTACTGTTTTAAAAAGTAGAGCTAAGAAAAAGAGTCAAACTTTAGCGTAAAGAGCGGGGTGTTTAGGAGGAAAAGCCCCTTTCATATACGGAGTAATTTCTGTCCGTTTTAAGTTTTAATGTCACTCCTTACTTTCAGTTAAAAAAAAACTTGTTTTTTTTTTATTTAATTACACATCAGCTTTATTTCTGGCTACCTTCAAGCTTCTGGTCCAGTAAGATTTTGCTGACGATATACTGGCCAACTCCTAAGAGTTTTATTTTATAAGAGTTTTATATTTATACTAAGATAATCCTACACAGTTCTTATCTGTAATGGACGACCCAGCCTGCTTTTGTGGGAAAGCTTGAAGGTAGCCAGAAATAAAGCGTATTTGTAATTAAATAAATAAAAAACAATTTTTTTTAACTGAAAGTAAGGAGCGACATTAAAACTTAAAACGGACAGAAATTACTCCGTATATGAAAGGGGCTTTTAAAATCAAATTAATACTTATTATTAAATGGGCTTTTATATATTTAAAATCAGCATTAAAATGCGATTCTTTTGATGTAACTATTGGTATCAAAATTCCATTTTTTAGAGTTTCGGTTATTATTGAGCCGGGTTGCTCCTTACTACAATTCGTTACCATGCACTATTTGATAATAATACTAACTGTTTGATGCTACAGTTTAACAAATGTCTCATGGACCTGTTTTTCTATCTTCATTTTTTCACCAAAGTTAGACAAAGGACGTTTTCTCAGGTTTTGTTAGTTTTCAAAAAAATATAAAATTATCAAAACTAGCTGAAAAGACAAGTTTTTCTTATAAAAGTAAAGAGTAAAATTAAAAAATATAAAAATCAAATATCATTGCATCTTGGGCTTTGCAGCATTGATCTGTAAAAACTTCACAATAAACTGACTGTTGATTTCTCGATATTTGTTGGATCTTGTAAAATTATTTCTTTACTGAAAACACAAATCATTATCAATTTTCTGTACAGTAGAAACATTAAGCAATTTGGGGTGTTTACCACAGTATACAAGTTTTTTATGATATTTGTATGTGGTTTGAATTCGCTTGCCTAAAGTGAAACATTAAATTAAGCCCTGTTTAGAATGAGATTTATCTAACACTGAGCCAATGATCAGACCATATTAATCATACTTTATAAAAATCTTATTTCAATTTCATGCTTTAGATTTTAAGTAAAAAGTTTTCTGACTTTCATCCTTTAGTTCATATACGGCTATTCCACTCCATCTAAGTGAAGCAAGCCCGAATTGAAGCTGTCTTAGTAGTGTTATAAGGACTGTCGATTAAATTCAGAACTCGCATCGTAACTTGAAATTCTCGATTTCGAGCAATACTAAAGTATTTTTTTATACTTTCAAATTTCATGTTACTAACTGTTCGTATTATGGCTCGTACAACCGGTGAGCTGTCATATAAGTCACTATGTTGCTTTTATTTCAGAAGTTAGATGATTCATTGCGGAAATAATTGTCAATAACTATGTTTGACTCTACCAGAGCTGATGAAGGCTTTTTTGAATAAAAATCACTTAGGTAAAAAAAAAGTTTATTTAAACAGTCCGATTATCCATAAAAATAAAAGAAGTTAAGTGTCTATAAAAACGATTATTTTGATAGATCTGTGATTTATGATAGACTTACTTACCTTTAAGTACCTTTTTACCTTAAGTACCTCTAGGTCAAAAATTATTTATAGCCAATTTGACAATTTGACAAAAAGAAAATTTGTTTATACCAAGCACAAATTTTGGTCACATTTTTCTGCTAAACCTCTTGTCTCATGCAGCTTTGCTATTTGAATTCTCGAAACGAAATCTGTCGAAATAGAAGTCTATTATAGCCTGTTCTCTGTAGGATAATTCTATTATCCTACATTATCATTCTTGGTATGACTTAATATACTATTCATTATTCACCGTTTTGTTACAATAATTCTATTCTAGGTCGGAGGTCTTTTCAGCTCTGAAGTGTTGAATCATATGAATACTTTTGGGCGTGTTTCTGTCTGTGGCGCTATCTCAGTTTACAACGATGATCCAAAGAACCCAACCCTAGGTAATAAACATTAATTTATTAATTTGTAACAGGGAGCTTATTTTTTGCGGAGCTTCTTGCGTTTTTCTCCCATACCACTAGTAATGGTTTCCTAACATGTTTGAAGCGGGCAAGACAAGCTATCTAGGTTCGTTTCTCTATTACCTGATTGATCCATTCTTGTTCAATGTCTGTTTACATACTTGTGTATTGCGATACATTTGCCTGTGGTGCTATTTCAGCTTACAACGATGATCCAAAGGACCCAACTCTAGGTAATAAACTTAAATTTATTAATTTGTAACAGGGAGCTTATTTTTTGGGGGGAGCTCCTTGCGTTTTTCTTCTATACCACCAGTAATGGTTTCCTAAGATATTTGAGGCGGGCAAGACAGGCTATCTAGGTCCGTTTCTTTATTACCTGACTGGTCCATTCTTTTTCAATGTCTGTTTACCTACTTGTGTATTGTAATGCATTTCCTACATTATTGGGTATATATTTAGGTACTGTATCTATAGTAACAAAATGTTTTTGATGAAGTGTCTAGTCTATGGTTGTCATTGGCTCAAACACTCCCTGCACATTTTGCTTAGAAGTTCTTAAACGAGAGAAAACGTCATTAATGTGGTTTCTGGACTTAGTTCTTTATAGCAGCAGGCTCGTGGGACATAAAAACCAGCGAGATAGTTCTGAAATATTCTGCGGTTCTTGTATTAAATTGGCAACAGATTTAAAACCGGTAATTATGTGATTTTAGCTCCTTTCATGGAGTTTTTGAGAACCTGGAGCTTATTTGTGTGTTCTAGTATGCCAATGAACAAATTTATTAAAATGAGATAATGTTTTTACGAAAGTGCAGTTTGTTTGCTGTAAGAATTTCCCTCCAATTTTCAAAAATTATTTCAAAGTAACAGTGTAATGTACGATCTTTTGTTGTCAGAAGCTTGTCTATTCAACTTAAAACCTTTCTGAAAAGCCATGTTTTCATTCGTTTTTTTAACGCTTCATCAGTTTTCATATACCCTTTGTATTTCTGTTATTAATTTTGGGTTCACCTGACTTGGGAATAGCTTGATGAGAAGGGGGGAGAGGCACCAAGTACGCGAAATCTAAAGAAGTATTTTAAAGCTTCAAAATAATCTTTTCAAGTTAAAATGCAAAATTTTTGCTGTTTTCATTTTCCATCGCCCAATCCTTTTTCGAATAAGTTTCTTCACAGTGTCAATTCATCTTGTGAAGCTGCTGAGAAGCTGTCCTGAGGTCCCTATAAGCCAAATTACAAATTGTCAAAATAGCCTTCCACAATTAGATTCACTAACCTGTGGGGTTAACTCAACACTTTGGGGTTATATATCTGTCTAGGAAATGTTGAAAATTCGATATGTCTTTGATTTTGGATTTTAAGAAGTAGTGGTTTTGCAGAGTTTAAGGAATAGGTCAGTGGTGGTTTTAACCCTCATTGTCTGGGAGGGAGGGTAATATGCCTTAATAGAAGCATTACAATATAAGATAAAGCAATTTAATTTCAGAAAAACTGGGGGGAGCAGCTGCTCCTCCTGCCCAGGGTTGGAACCGCCACTGGAATAGGTTTTGTTTTTCGGTTTAAAAAGTTAGAAAAAGAATCAAGCCTTTGGAAATTAAATTAAAAATAACTGGAATTTCCAAAAACTTTTTATCATACCAATTTTTTTTTGGGGGGGGGGGGTAAATTTGGCCTAAATGTACTCTAATGCGTTCCAGCCTGATTGCAAAAAAGAACAAATTAGAAAAAAACGATAGAAATTCAAAAACAGAAATTATTAGGAAAATCTTTAGCTTTGTGAGCAGCTTTCCGCGAATTCCAGGGATATGCTTTTTCTGAAAACAAAAAAATGGAACTGAACGACTTTTTACATTTTGGTGGTGGGGGAGGGGACTAATTTCCTTTGAAACATACCCTGGCTACGCTATACGATCTGTTGCCTATGTATTTAGCTCAGAGTCTTCTTTACTGCTATGCTCTTCTCTTCCGTGACTCCAAACCTCCATTTGGTTTTATGTCAGTGTATAAGATATGGATAAGGGACAATGCATGATTAGAGCTGAAATTCTATAATAACGAATACAATTTTACGTACAGTTTGTGGTAGGGGTGGGGAGGTGGCTGAAAGTCTGTTTTTTTAGACACATCATGTTTATTCTCTTCCCTTAAAAATATCCCTAAGTATTCAGTTTATTAAAATCTAAGTAGCGTAGGCTTTATAGTCATGTGTGGGGGAAGGGGGTTGTGGGTGTACCTTTTCTACTCCTGGCAAATATTTTGATGGTGTCTTTGTTTTTAGTACTGGGTCCTGAAATTTCCAAAGCGTTTGGAATTGTTCTCTAACTATGCTTTGAGTGACATTGCATACCCTTTATTTTCTTTTTTTATGGATTATTTAATCTATTGACAAAGTAATTACAAAATCTACTTAATTAGTACCACACGTGGAACTCTCACCAAACCACAGCTTAGATACCAATATAGTTATGAAAACTCCTATCAAACAGTTCGTGGTAACGAACTGTAGTAAGGAACGACCCGGCTCAATAGTAACCAAAACTCTAAAAAATTGAATTTTGATATTAATAGCTACATCAAAAGAATCGCATTTTAATGCTGATTTTAAATATATAAGTTTCATCAAGATTAGTCTTACCCATCAAAAGTTACGAGCCTGAGAAAATTTGCCTTATTTAAGAAAATAGGGGGAAACACCCCCTAAAAGTCATAGAATCTTAACGAAAATCACACTATCAGATTCAGCGTATCAGAGAACCTTACTGTAGAAGTTTCAAGCTCCTATCTACAAAAATGTGGAATTTTGTATTTTTTGCCAGAAGACAAATCACGGGTGCGTGTTTATTTGTTTGTTTTTTTTTCAGGGGTCATCGTATCGACTAAGTGGTCCTAGAATGTCGCAAGAGGGCTCATTCTAACGAAAATGAAAAGTTCTAATGCCCTTTTTAAGTGACCAAAAAAATTGGAGGGCATCTAGGCCCCCTCCCACACTCATTTTTTTCCCAGAGTCAACGGGTCAAAATTTATAGATAGCCATTTTGTTCACCATAGTCGAAAACCATAATAACTATGTATTTGGGGATGATTCACTTCCCTACAATCCCTGGGGGAGGGGCTGCAAGTTACAAACTTTGACCAGTGTTTACATATAGTAATGGTTATTGGGAAGGGTACAGACGTTTTCAGGGGGATTTTATTTTGTTTGGGGGGGGGCTTAAGGGAGGGGGCTATGTTGGAGGATCTCTCCTTGGAGGAATCTGTCATGGGGGAAGAAAAATTCAAGGAAAAGGGCGCATGATTTTCTAGCATTACTATAAGAAAACAATGAAAAATAAACAAGAAAACATTTTTCCAAATGAAAGGAAGGAGTAGCATTGAAACTTAAAACGAACAGAGATTATTACGCATATGAGGGGTTCTAAAAATACTTTGGCATAAAGAGCGAGGTATTTAGGAGGAGATAAATACCTCGCTCTTTATGCTAAAGTATTTTTAGTAATTTAAACTATTTATTCTACGGCCTTTCTGATTCAGGGGTCATTCTTAAAGAATTGGGACAAAACTTAAGATTTAGTGTAAAGAGCGAGGTATTAACGAGGATACAAACCCCCTTGTATACATAATAAAAATATAAGATTATGAAAGTTTGTTACGTAAGTTGCTAATTTATAAGTTACGTATATTTTTTACTAATAAAAACGTTCGTTACAAATTAAAAGTTCTAGTTGCCTTTTTAAGCAACCGAAAAATTGGAGGGCAACTAGGCCTCCTTCTCCACCCCTTATTTCTCAAAATCGTCTGATCAAAACTAAGAGAAAGCCATTTAGCCAAAAAAGAATTAATATACAAATTTCATTTTAATAATTTATGTGCGAAGAGCCAAAACCAAACATGCATTAATTCAAAAACGTTCAGAAATTAAATAAAAAAAAACTAATTTTTTTAGCTGAAAGTAAGGAGCGACATTAAAACTTCAAACGAACAGAAATTACTCCGTTTATGAAATGGGTTGTCCCCTCCACAATTCCTCGCTCTTTACGCTAAAGCTTTTAATTGTTTTAAAAAGTAGAATTGTGGCAAAGAGTGAAACTTTAGCGTAAAGAGCGAGGGATTGTGGAGGGGACAACCCATTTCATATACGGAGTAATTTCTGTTCGTTTTAAGTTTTAATGTCGCTCCTTACTTTCAGCTAAAAAAAATTTTTTTTTATTTAATCTTGCCCAAGACAAGCTTTTGGTACAGAGCTCTGAACTTGGCGCCTCCTTCAAGCCCGCGCTCCGACGCGTAGATCGTACTACAACACCATGGGCGGGAACGCAATTTTGTTTTGTTGCATACACAGCTTAGATACCAACACCTGTCTCCTTTTACCAATTAGATACCAATACCAGTTTCCTGTCTCCAGTCGCTAGTATCGCTACTGCGTACTGTGTCCCAAAAATAAATCGAGTTTTCAAAACTGTATATTTTCATCTAAGCTGTGCACCAAACGCAGCCAAATAACCTCGTGTGTTGTGCTTAATGTTAACTTGCGATTTTACGATGCTTCGTCATTGAAACTTGATGCTTAACTAGAAACAATCGCGAAAAGTTCCAAGAAATTTCCGCTTAAATTTGCTTAAATGGCAGAACAAGTCATATCTCTATAGCTCTGAAAAAGGTATAAAACATGAAACGTTTGACAATTTGTTAAGTCGTCCTCAGCAGAAATATTGCGTTTTAAGGGACTAGCAGCTTAGATGCATAACCATACCGGCTATGCAGTTTTTACACCAAGGTAATCGTGACACAACCTTAAGAGGGAGGGTGGGGACTGCAGATTAGAAACTCCTCTCATGAGATCAAAAATATTTATATCGCCCTACCTTATTTGAAAATGCATTTTTGCAATTTCACTGGAGAGATAAAGTAATATTTTTTAGATTATTATTAAAAAGCTTTTTATTCGAGGTTTCAAATGAAAAAAAATTGAAGTTGCTCTGTTGTGTAGTCTTGATATAAAAGCAGGTAGGTTAGATTGCTCTGAGCTAGAAGTACTAATACAATTCTCCCTGTCGGAATCTTAAAGCTTCGTTATGAATGGACCTCGGCTGTTCAAAACTTGGTTGCTTTGACGCTGGTCTCTTTTCTGTTAATATCTTAGAATGTTTGAAAATCAAGCGTGAATTATTGAAAGAATGAAACAAAAGTTGTTTGCTGTGAGAAACTGTCATTTTTCCCGAATAGTCCTAGTTAAGTCTAACTCTAATTTAAGTTTTCGGATTATTTGGACGTTCAAAGAGAAAGAGGAAAAAATTCTCAGAATATGCTCCCCAAAATTGAATCAAATTAGTCGCCTGAAGGGGTCAGTGTTGTATCTGCCAATTCTGGGGGTGATACGGCCCGAAAATCATAATGCTATAATGTTTTGTGTAGGCTTTTATTATTATTGATTTAAAACAATAATGGGGGGGAGTGGGGGACAGTTAAATCGGAAAAATTAGAAAAAATGAGGTATTTTTAACTTACGAACGGTTATCGGATCTTAATGAATTTTGATGTTTGGAAGGATATCGTGTCTCAGAGCTCATATTTTGAATCCCGACCGGATCCGTTGACATTGCGGGGGCTAAAATCTTGGAAAACGCTTAGAGTGGAGGGATAGGGATGAAACTTGGTGGGGAAAATAATCAAAATTCCTAGATACGTGATTGACATAACCAGAAGGGATCCGCTCTCTTTGGGGGATTTGGAGGGAGGGTTAATTCTGAAAAATTAGAAAAAATGGGGTATTTTTTACTTACGAAGGATTGATCGGATCTTAATGAAATTTGATGTTTGGAAGGATATCGTGTTTCTTAGCTCTTATTTAAATCCCGACCGGATCTGGTGACATTGTGGGGAGTTAGGGGGGCCTAAAATCTTGGAAAACACTTAGAATGGAGGGATCGGGATGAAACTTAGTGGGAAATATAATCATAAGTCCTAGATACGTGATTGGCATAACCGGAAGGGATCCGCTCTCTTTGGGGGGAGTTGGGGGGGCTTTAATTCTGAAAAATTAGAAAAAATTAGTATTTTTAACTTACGAAGGAGTGATCGGATCTTAATGAAATTTGATGTTTGGAAGGATATCGTGTCTCACTCTTTTTTAAATCCCGACCGGATCCGTTGACATCGGGGGAAGTTGGGGGGGGCCTAAAATCTTTTAAAACGCTTAGAGTGGATGGATCGGCATGAAACTTGGTGGGAAAAATAAGCACAAATCCTAGATACGTGATTGACATAACTGGAACGGATCCGCTCTTTTTGGGGGAGCTGGGGGGAAGGGTAATTCTAAAAAATTAGAAAAGATGAGGTATTTTTAACTTACGAAGGAGTAATCGGATCTTAATGAAATTTCATATTTAGAAGGACCTCGTAACTCAAATCTCGTATTTTAAATCCCGGCCGGATCCAGTGTCATTGGGAGGGACCGGACATGTGGGAAAACGCTTTAAAGCGGAGAGATCAGGATGAAACTTGGTGGGAAGTATAAGCACAAGTCCAAGATATGTGACGGAAATAACCGGATCCGCTCTCTTTGCTGGAGTTTGGGGGGGGGGGGGGGTAATTCGGAAAAATTAGAAAAAATGAGGTGTTTGTAACTCACGAACGGGTGATCAGATCTTAATGAAATTTCGTCTTTAGAAGGATTTTGTGCTTTAGAACTTTCATTTTAAATCCCGACCAGATATGGTGACATAGGGGGGGGGGAGCTGGAGGGTGAAAACGGAAATCTTGGAAACCGGAAATCTTGGCAAACGCTTAGAGCGGAGGAACTGGGATGAAAATTGTGGGTAGAATAAGCACAAGTTATAGATACGTGATTGACATAATTGGAACGGATCCGTTCTCTTTAGGGGAGGTGGGGGTTGTTAATTCGGAAAAATTAGGAAAATTGAGTTATTTTAACTTGAGAACGGGTGACCGGATCTTAATGAAATTTGATATTTGGAAGGAACTTATGTCTCAGAGCTCTTATTTCAAATTCTGACCAGATCTGTTGACATTGGAGGGAGTTGGAGGGGGAAACCGTAAATCTTGGGAAACGCCTATAAATGTCGTAGATACGTGATTGACATAACCGGACTGGATCCACTCTCTTTGGGGGAGTTAGGGGGTGTGGTTCAATGCTTTGCGAGTTTGGTGCTTCTGGACGTGCTAGGACGATGAAAATTGGTAGGCGGGTTAGGGAGCTGCCCAAATTGACTTGATAAAGTCGTTTTCCCTGATTCGACCATCTTTGGGACTGAAGAAAAAGGAAAAATTAGAAATATTGAGGTATTTTTAACTTACGAGTGGGCTCTTATTTTAAAGCCCGATCGGCATTAAGCCTCTGATTTTCCTTTTAAAGCCATCTATTTATTCTAAGAATTTTGCCAGAGCTCATACCATATCAGCTCTTGGCTCTTCCGACCTCGTCACAAGTGCCATATGAGCTCTTAGCTCTTGTTTAAATTCTACATGTATTGGGAAATGTTACGACAAAATAATTTTTTTTAGTTTTTATTTTCAACTTCTCTCTTTACTTCCGTAACACAAAATGTTATTATTTTAAATTTTATCTTTGTTCATTTTTATTTTATTTCGTAAGCATGTACGTTAAAGTTTACAAAAGATCTCCCTTTAAACTTATGCAATGAAACTAAACAAGTCAATATGATTTTTCTTTAAAATACAACATTAAGTATAGGTTTTGCTTCCTACCTCTCTTAAACCTTTCCAAAAGATATGAGCAAACTTTGTCAGATGACTGACGAGTCACCAATTTATTACCCAAAGGGGTATTTTCTCACCGGTATCTTTGGAATTTTGTGCATAAAAAGTTCAATTACTTTCCTGAAATGGAAAATAAATAAATTACATTTGTTTTATTAGGCGTTTCTTTTTCATAATGTATTTTTTGGTTTTGCTTACTAAGGAGGCCGGAAGGAGAATATACAAGAGGCGGGGTTTAAAGGCTCCAGCTAAGGGTTTTCAAACATAGAGATAGTACTGATGCTATTGGTATGCATTCTAGCCCTTCTACTCCAAAAGGTGCTGTATGGCACTTTGTGATGAGGATACTAAGATAAACTTATAAGAGGCAGATAGGAAAAAGCAGTTGCTTTCAAATGAGCCGCTAAATATCTCTCTGGGATCTTGTTGTAACCTGACAAAGAAGAAAAAATAAGAAGATAAAAAAAAAGAAAAGAAGATAATAATAAGAAGAAAAGATAATAATAAGATAAAAAGAAGAAAAGAAGATAAAAAAAAATCCCTGACAAAGAAAAAAAAATAAGAAATAAATAATAAGAAGCCTGCTAATCATGTAAAACGAAGCGTTTTTCTTTCTTTTACGCGTTAAAGGGCTCTAAACCTGTATTTTGAGGGTTTTAGACTATGATATATCCATTGGTTATCTTAAAATAACCGGTTGGCTTCGTACCCCTTCCCTTGCCAAAGTCTAGTTATACCACTAAAATTACGTCCCAAGGCCTGCGGCACATGGAATTACGTGATTCTATATCAAGGCCATAGCCAGCGGAAGAGATTTCTGTTTAAACTCAATTTGAAAATTATAATATATGTTTTTTTTAGAGAAGTAATGCTAGAGTTTTTAGGACCACAACGATTTTAGAAAGGGGAAGGTAAGGCAATCCAGCTGTCTCTACTTTTCATCCGTTCGAGGCCATATAATTTATGGACTAATATTGATAATCAATTTGCATGATTTAATCTCAATTTAATCATGATTTATGTTTTTCAATATTTTCAATAATCATGATTTGTTTCCAGTTTATTTTGTCCGTTGAGCAAGAAGCCTTGTGTTTGGTAAACTGGCTTGTTTCCAATTCTATAGCAGTACTAATGACAGCTCATCACAAAAACCTATGATCATCAGATCACAGTTGTGATCTGATGACCCTTGATTTCTATATATGTATATGAGACGTAGCATTCAGATTTGGAAAATTACACTGTTTACAACTGCAGAAAACTACATTTCAAAAATATTTCAGATCTACAAAATTGTCTGTCAACGCCTGAAAAACACCAGGTCTCAGTATAACACTCCCATGCGTATTATAAGGAAATTCCCAGATGAAATATTCCCAAAAGGAAAAATAATGCAATTCTGAAAACTATCTCTTAAAATACTCTAAAATGTGTATATCATTCCTTGAGGCATACCAATAAACTTGAAATCTATGATCATCAGAGATGTCCAATTCACGCTGTTCGGATCTTCCCCCCTCAAGGGCTTATCCAGGATTTTGTTCGGAGAAGGGTGTTATTTCTGGTTTGCATTTTTGTTATGTTTTTACGAGTTGCACTACTTTCAGGCGGAATGGTCAAACTCCGTGATCCCCTTGGATACGGCCTTGCTCCCCGTCATGAAGCAACTTTTACATGAAACCTCCTATGAAGCTTCCCTTAAATCATTTCGTTGACTTCTCCATTGTTGTCACCCAAATCAAGGAGGTTTCACTGTTCGCTAAACCATACCTGGATTCCCAGAAAGTATTTTTGTCCATTTATTTCCCTAAAACGTTGTCTTTTTTATGGTAACTTTTATTTTGGTTATTTGTTTATCATTTTGTATTGCTAATTTAAGCAACTTATCTTCTTAACGTTAATTTTCAAACCTATTATTACCCAAGCCCAAACTCTTCAACTTTTCCATAATAGTATTTCAAAATTAAAGTAGTTTCCCTCGAAGCTGTTTTTGAATATTATGCTTTTTGCATTTTACAGGGTTTAGCTCAAAGCGTTTTGTTTATTCTTAACGCTACAAATTCATGTGAATATTCTCTAAAAGCAAGGATTACAATTTTTTTAATGGGCAAAGTTTAAAAAATATCAAAATTTCTTCTTTTTTTTTCAAAAATAAATGTCATCAAACAACAACTTTTTTTCGGTAGAAACTAATTTCAGTAAGTTCAGAATGGGCTGAATAATATTTTGTTCGGTCAAGCGCATAAGCGGCCATTACAAAATTCTTGATAATTACTCCACCCAGAGAATTGATGCAGGTAAGCCCGATAAGAACCGATTAGTCTCCTTTCTAGATTTGTCTGCCCTCTCGCTTTTATGAAAAAAGTTAATCTGGCCGTCTAAACAGTTCAAATACTGTCAGTGGAGAACCTCCATTTTTCAATAGTGTTAAGTTTTTTAGTTCTTCCGATTTTGTGAGTTCTTATTACCGTCACTTATTCTTTAACTTTATTTCAGTGCTGTGGATATATATATATATATATATATATATATATATATATATATATATATATATATATATATATATATATATATATATATATATATATTATATATATACAATACTAGCTGTTGGGATGGCGCAAAGCGCCACCCCAACACCTAGTTGGTGGGGGCGCTTCGCGCCCCCCCCCCAAGCCCCCCCGCGCGCGTAAGTCGTTACGCGCCATTGTAGTTGTGTCCCTGTGTCCCACCTGTGAATCGACCATTCCCTGAGTCGCCATCGTCATTTATATATCCCCCTGTGCACCCCGGCGTCCCCTTTGTAGTTATGTCCCTGTGTCCCGGTCGTCGTCATTTATACTCCCTGTGTCCCGGTGCTTTGTTGATTGCTAATCGAACATTCCTTTTGTCCCAGTCGCTTTCTCTTTGAGTGTCGTCATTTATTTAGATTGTTTCTCCTTTATTTTTCAGTTTTTTTCCTTTTTTTAGTTTTTTTTCTTTTTTAGTTCTTTTAGTTTTTACCTTTTTTAGTTTTTTTTAGTTTTTTAGATGAATTTTTTTTTTAGTTTTTTTCCTTTTTTTCTTTTTAGTTTTTTATTGGTTTTTACCTTTTTTTTAGCTTTTTTAGTTTTTTTCGTTTTTTCTTTTTACTTTTTTTTTTAGTTTTTATCTTTTTTATTTTTTTTATTTTTATTCTTAATTTTATTAGTTTTCTTTTTCTCTTCTATTTTTCAGTTTTTTCCTTTTTTTAAGTTTTTTTTTTAGTTTTTAGTTTTTTTAGTTTTTTTTTCCTTTTTTTCTTTTTAGTTTTTTATTGGTTTTTACCTTTTTTTTAGCTTTTTTAGTTTTTTTCGTTTTTTCTTTTTACTTTTTTTTTTAGTTTTTATCTTTTTTATTTTTTTTATTTTATTCTTAATTTTATTCATTTATATATCCCCCTGTGCACCCCGGCGTCCCCTTTGTAGTTATGTCCCTGTGTCCCGGTCGTCGTCATTTATACTCCCTGTGTCCCGGTGCTTTGTTGATTGCTAATCGAACATTCCTTTTGTCTCGGTCGCTTTCTCTTTGAGTGTCGTCATTTATTTAGATTGTTTCTCCTTTATTTTTCAGTTTTTTTCCTTTTTTTAGTTTTTTTTCTTTTTTAGTTCTTTTAGTTTTTACCTTTTTTAGTTTTTTTTAGTTTTTTAGATGAAAATTTTTTTTAGTTTTTTTCCTTTTTTTCTTTTTAGTTTTTTATTGGTTTTTACCTTTTTTTTAGCTTTTTTAGTTTTTTTCGTTTTTTCTTTTTACTTTTTTTTTAGTTTTTATCTTTTTTATTTTTTTTTATTTTTATTCTTAATTTTATTAGTTTTCTTTTTCTCTTCTATTTTTCAGTTTTTTCCTTTTTTTAAGTTTTTTTTTTAGTTTTTAGTTTTTTTAGTTTTTTTTTCCTTTTTTTCTTTTTAGTTTTTTATTGGTTTTTACCTTTTTTTTTAGCTTTTTTATTTTTTTTCGTTTTTTCTTTTTACTTTTTTTTTTACTTTTTATCTTTTTTATTTTTTTTTATTTTATTCTTAATTTTATTAGTTTTCTTTTTCTCTTCTATTTTTCAGTTTTTTCCTTTTTTTAAGTTTTTTTTTTTAGTTTTTAGTTTTTTTTGTTTTTTAGTTTTTTTAGTTTTTTTAGTTTTTTAGCTTTTTTATTTTTTTTATTAGTTTTTAGTTTTTTTTTGTAGTTTTTGCCTTTTTTTAGTTTTTTCAGTTTTTTTTTTAGTTTTTAGTTTTTTACCTTTTTTGTGGATCGTCACCTGATCCACAGATCCATATAGATCTATAGGCCTATATATAAAAACTAGCTGTTGGGGTGGCGCTTCGCGCCCCCCCCCCCAAGCCCCCCCGCGCGCGTAAGTCGTTACGCGCCATTGTAGTTGTGTCCCTGTGTCCCACCTGTGAATCGACCATTCCCTGAGTCGCCATCGTCATTTATATATCCCCCTGTGCACCCCGGCGTCCCCTTTGTAGTTATGTCCCTGTGTCCCGGTCGTCGTCATTTATACTCCCTGTGTCCCGGTGCTTTGTTGATTGCTAATCGAACATTCCTTTTGTCCCAGTCGCTTTCTCTTTGAGTGTCGTCATTTATTTAGATTGTTTCTCCTTTATTTTTCAGTTTTTTTCCTTTTTTTAGTTTTTTTTCTTTTTTAGTTCTTTTAGTTTTTACCTTTTTTAGTTTTTTTTAGTTTTTTAGATGAATTTTTTTTTTAGTTTTTTTCCTTTTTTTCTTTTTAGTTTTTTATTGGTTTTTACCTTTTTTTTAGCTTTTTTAGTTTTTTTCGTTTTTTCTTTTTACTTTTTTTTTTAGTTTTTATCTTTTTTATTTTTTTTATTTTTATTCTTAATTTTATTAGTTTTCTTTTTCTCTTCTATTTTTCAGTTTTTTCCTTTTTTTAAGTTTTTTTTTTAGTTTTTAGTTTTTTTAGTTTTTTTTTCCTTTTTTTCTTTTTAGTTTTTTATTGGTTTTTACCTTTTTTTTAGCTTTTTTAGTTTTTTTCGTTTTTTCTTTTTACTTTTTTTTTTAGTTTTTATCTTTTTTATTTTTTTTATTTTATTCTTAATTTTATTCATTTATATATCCCCCTGTGCACCCCGGCGTCCCCTTTGTAGTTATGTCCCTGTGTCCCGGTCGTCGTCATTTATACTCCCTGTGTCCCGGTGCTTTGTTGATTGCTAATCGAACATTCCTTTTGTCTCGGTCGCTTTCTCTTTGAGTGTCGTCATTTATTTAGATTGTTTCTCCTTTATTTTTCAGTTTTTTTCCTTTTTTTAGTTTTTTTTCTTTTTTAGTTCTTTTAGTTTTTACCTTTTTTAGTTTTTTTTAGTTTTTTAGATGAAAATTTTTTTTAGTTTTTTTCCTTTTTTTCTTTTTAGTTTTTTATTGGTTTTTACCTTTTTTTTAGCTTTTTTAGTTTTTTTCGTTTTTTCTTTTTACTTTTTTTTTAGTTTTTATCTTTTTTATTTTTTTTTATTTTTATTCTTAATTTTATTAGTTTTCTTTTTCTCTTCTATTTTTCAGTTTTTTCCTTTTTTTAAGTTTTTTTTTTAGTTTTTATTTTTTTTAGTTTTTTTTTCCTTTTTTTCTTTTTAGTTTTTTATTGGTTTTTACCTTTTTTTTTAGCTTTTTTATTTTTTTTCGTTTTTTCTTTTTACTTTTTTTTTTACTTTTTATCTTTTTTATTTTTTTTTATTTTATTCTTAATTTTATTAGTTTTCTTTTTCTCTTCTATTTTTCAGTTTTTTCCTTTTTTTAAGTTTTTTTTTTTAGTTTTTAGTTTTTTTAGTTTTTTAGTTTTTTTAGTTTTTTTAGTTTTTTAGCTTTTTTATTTTTTTTATTAGTTTTTAGTTTTTTTTTGTAGTTTTTGCCTTTTTTTAGTTTTTTCAGTTTTTTTTTTTAGTTTTTAGTTTTTTACCTTTTTTGTGGATCGTCACCTGATCCACAGATCCATATAGATCTATAGGCCTATATATAAAAACTAGCTGTTGGGGTGGCGCTTCGCGCCACCCCAACACCTAGTTGGTGGGGGCGCTTCGCGCCCCCCCCCCCAAGCCCCCCCGCGCGCGTAAGTCGTTACGCGCCATATTAGTTACGCGCCATTGTAGTTGTGTCCCTATTGTGTCCCTATTGTGCGAATATACAACATTCTTTGCTGTCCCATTGTCTGTGCATATAAGTAGATTTTCAGGTTTACCGACTCTTGAACATGCAACATATAATGGTCCATGGGAAAACAATCCGTATTCAGATCTATACCTCATGATTCTAATGATTGCCCTTGAGCTTTGTTGATGGTGATTGCTAATCGACCATTCCCTGAGTCGCCATCGTCATTTATATATCCCCCTGTGCACCCCGGCGTCCCCTTTGTAGTTATGTCCCTGTGTCCCGGTCGTCATTTATATTCCCTGTGTCCCGGTCGTCATTTGTGTCCCGGTGTTCCAGTCTGTGATTTCTCTTTGAGTGTCCCGGGCGTCATTTATATTCCTTGTGTCCCGGTGTCCCGGTCGTCATTTATATCCCCCTGTGCCCCCCGGCGTCCCCATTGTAGTTGTGTCCCTGTGTCCCGGTCGTCATTTATATTCCCTGTGTCCCGGTCGTCATTTGTATCCCGGTGTCCCGGTCTGTATATACATTCGTTTTTTAGTTTTGTTTTTCTCCTTTATTTTTTTCCTTTTTTCTTTTTTTTCTTTTTTAGTTTATTTAGATTTTTAGATTTTTTAGTTTTTTTATTAGTTTTTAGTTTTTTTGTAGTTTTTACCATTTTTTTAGTTTTTTTAGTTTGTTTTTTTTTTACTTATGTCCTGGTCGTCATTTATACTCCCTGTGTCCCGGTCGTCATTTGTGTCTCGATGCTTTGTTGATTGCTAATTTATATTATATTTATATTTATATTTTTATATTTATTAATATTTTTTTAGTTTTCTTTTTCTCTTATTTTTCAGTTTTTTCCTTTTTTTAGTTTTTTCTTTTTTAGTTTTTAGTTTTTTTTGTTTTTTACCTTTTTTTAGTTTTTTTAGTTTTTTTAGTTTTTTAGCTTTTTTAGTTTTTTTATTAGTTTTTAGTTTTTTTTTTTTAGTTTTTGCCTTTTTTTAGTTTTTTCAGTTTTTTTTAGTTTTTAGTTTTTTACCTTTTTTTAGTTTTTTTTAGTTTTTTAGCTTTTTTAGTTTTTTTTCTTTTTAGTTTTTTTGTAGTTTTTACCTTTTTTAGTTTTTTTCTTCTTTTGTATTAGTGTGAAAAAATTTAGTGTGACGTCACCTGATCCACAGATCCACAGATCCACACACAGACAACTTATTTTTTATATATATAGATAAGTTGTCTGTGTGTGGATCTGTGGATCTGTGGATCAGGTGACGTCACACTAAATTATTTCACACTAATACAAAAGAAGAAAAAAACTAAAAAAGGTAAAACTACAAAAAAAACTAAAAAGAAAAAAAAACTAAAAAAGCTAAAAAACTAAAAAAAAAACTAAAAAAAGGTAAAAATCTAATAACTAAAAAAAAACTGAAAAAAATAAAAAAAGGCAAAAACTACAAAAAAAATAAAAACTAATAAAAAAACTAAAAAAGCTAAAAAACTAAAAAAACTAAAAAAAACTAAAAAAAGGTAAAAAACTAAAAAAAAACTAAAAACTAAAAAAGAAAAAAACTTAAAAAAAAGGAAAAAACTGAAAAATAAAAGAGAAAAAGAAAACTAAAAAAATATGAATAAATATATATAAAAATAAGTTGTTTGTGGGTTATGTCTGTCTGTCTGTCTGTCGAGTGACGTCGCGTTTGTCCGCATATGACGTCTGAATTATTTCACACTAATACAAAAGAAGAAAAAAAACTAAAAAAGGTAAAAACTACAAAAAAAAACTAAAAAGAAAAAAACTAAAAAAGCTAAAAAACTAAAAAAAACTAAAAAAAGGTAAAAAACTAAAAACTAAAAAAAACTGAAAAAACTAAAAAAAGGCAAAAACTAAAAAAAAAAACTAAAAACTAATAAAAAAACTAAAAAAGCTAAAAAACTAAAAAAACTAAAAAAAAACTAAAAAAAGGTAAAAAACAAAAAAAAAACTAAAAACTAAAAAAGAAAAAACTAAAAAAAAGGAAAAAACTGAAAAATAAGAGAAAAAGAAAACTAAAAAAATATTAATAAATATAAAAAATATAAATATAAATATAATATAAATTAGCAATCAACAAAGCACCGAGACACAAATGACGACCGGGACACAGGGAATATAAATGACGACCGGGACACAGGGACATAACTACAAAGGGGACGCCGGGGTGCACAGGGGGATATATAAATGACGATGGCGACTCAGGGAATGGTCGATTAGCAATCACCATCAACAAAGCTCAAGGGCAATCATTAGAATCATGAGGTATAGATCTGAATACGGATTGTTTTCCCATGGACCATTATATATTGCATGTTCAAGAGTCGGTAAACCTGAAAATCTTTTTATATGCACAGACAATGGGACAGCAAAGAATGTTGTATATTCGCAAGTTTTACGTAGTTAAAAACATATATATATATATATATATATATATATATATATATATATATATATATATATATATATATATATATATATATATATATATATATATATATATATATATATATATATATCTATATATATAAAAATAAGTTGTCTGTGTGTGGATCTGTGGATGGATCAGGTGACGTCATGTTTGTCCGCATATGACGTCTGAATTATTTCACACTAATACAAAAGAAGAAAAAAACTAAAAAAGGTAAAAACTACAAAAAAAACTAAAAAGAAAAAAAAACTAAAAAAGCTAAAAAAACTAAAAAAAACTAAAAAAAGGTAAAAATCTAATAACTAAAAAAAAACTGAAAAAAATAAAAAAAGGCAAAAACTACAAAAAAAATAAAAACTAATAAAAAAACTAAAAAAGCTAAAAAACTAAAAAAACTAAAAAAAACTAAAAAAAGGTAAAAAACTAAAAAAAACTAAAAACTAAAAAAGAAAAAAACTAAAAAAATGGAAAAAACTGAAAAATAAAAGAGAAAAAGAAAACTAAAAAAATATGAATAAATATATAAAAATAAGTTGTTTGTGGGTTATGTCTGTCTGTCTGTCTGTCGAGTGACGTCGTGTTTGTCCGCATATGACGTCTGAATTATTTCACACTAATACAAAAGAAGAAAAAAAACTAAAAAAGGTAAAAACTACAAAAAAACTAAAAAGAAAAAAAACTAAAAAAACTAAAAAAAACTAAAAAAAGGTAAAAAACTAAAAACTAAAAAAAACTGAAAAAACTAAAAAAAGGCAAAAACTAAAAAAAAACTAAAAACTAATAAAAAAACTAAAAAAGCTAAAAAACTAAAAAAAAAAACTAAAAAAAGGTAAAAAACAAAAAAAACTAAAAACTACAAAAGAAAAAACTAAAAAAAAAGGAAAAAACTGAAAAATAAGAGAAAAAGAAAACTAAAAAAATATTAATAAATATAAAAAATATAAATATAAATATAATATAAATTAGCAATCAACAAAGCACCGAGACACAAATGACGACCGGGACACAGGGAGTATAAATGACGACCAGGACATAAGTAAAAAATAAGTTGTCTGTGTGTGGATCTGTGGATGGATCAGGTGACGTCATGTTTGTCCGCATGTGACGTCTGAATTATTTCACACTAATACAAAAGAAGAAAAAAACTAAAAAAGGTAAAAACTACAAAAAAAACTAAAAAGAAAAAAAAACTAAAAAAGCTAAAAAAACTAAAAAAAACTAAAAAAAGGTAAAAATCTAATAACTAAAAAAAAACTGAAAAAAATAAAAAAAGGCAAAAACTACAAAAAAAATAAAAACTAATAAAAAAACTAAAAAACTAAAAAAACTAAAAAAAACTAAAAAAAGGTAAAAAACTAAAAAAAACTAAAAACTAAAAAAGAAAAAAACTAAAAAAATGGAAAAAACTGAAAAATAAAAGAGAAAAAGAAAACTAAAAAAATATGAATAAATATATATAAAAATAAGTTGTTTGTGGGTTATGTCTGTCTGTCTGTCTGTCGAGTGACGTCGTGTTTGTCCGCATATGACGTCTGAATTATTTCACACTAATACAAAAGAAGAAAAAAAACTAAAAAAGGTAAAAACTACAAAAAAAACTAAAAAAGCTAAAAAACTAAAAAAACTAAAAAAAGGTAAAAAACTAAAAACTAAAAAAAACTGAAAAAACTAAAAAAAGGCAAAAACTAAAAAAAAACTAAAAACTACAAAAGAAAAAACTAAAAAAAAAGGAAAAAACTGAAAAATAAGAGAAAAAGAAAACTAAAAAAATATTAATAAATATAAAAAATATAAATATAAATATAATATAAATTAGCAATCAACAAAGCACCGAGACACAAATGACGACCGGGACACAGGGAGTATAAATGACGACCAGGACATAAGTAAAAAAAAAAAATAAAAAAACTAAAAAAATGGTAAAAACTACAAAAAAACTAAAAACTAATAAAAAAACTAAAAAATCTAAAAATCTAAATAAACTAAAAAAGAAAAAAAAGAAAAAAGGAAAAAAATAAAGGAGAAAAACAAAACTAAAAAACGAATGTATATACAGACCGGGACACCGGGATACAAATGACGACCGGGACACAGGGAATATAAATGACGACCGGGACACAGGGACACAACTACAATGGGGACGCCGGGGGGCACAGGGGGATATAAATGACGACCGGGACACCGGGACACAAGGAATATAAATGACGCCCGGGACACTCAAAGAGAAATCACAGACTGGAACACCGGGACACAAATGACGACCGGGACACAGGGAATATAAATGACGACCGGGACACAGGGACATAACTACAAAGGGGACGCCGGGGTGCACAGGGGGATATATAAATGACGATGGCGACTCAGGGAATGGTCGATTAGCAATCACCATCAACAAAGCTCAAGGGCAATCATTAGAATCATGAGGTATAGATCTGAATACGGATTGTTTTCCCATGGACCATTATATGTTGCATGTTCAAGAGTCGGTAAACCTGACAATCTATTTATATGCACAGACAATGGGACAGCAAAGAATGTTGTATATTCGCAAGTTTTACGTAGTTAAAAACATATATATATATATATATATATATATATATATATATATATATATATATATATATATATATATATATATATATATATATATATATATATATATATATATATATATATATATATATATATATATATATATATATCTATCTATATTCACAGGTGGGACATAGGGACACAACTACAATGGCGCGTAACGACTTACGCGCGCGGGGGGGCTTGGGGGGGGGGCGCGAAGCGCCCCCACCAACTAGGTGTTGGGGTGGCGCGAAGCGCCACCCCAACAGCTAGTATATATATATATATATATATATATATATCTATCTATCTATATTCACAGGTGGGACATAGGGACACAACTACAATGGCGCGTAACTAATATGGCGCGTAACGACTTACGCGCGTGGGGGGGCTTGGGGGGCGCGAAGCGCCCCCACCAACTAGGTGTTGGGGTGGCGCGAAGCGCCACCCCAACAGCTAGTATATATATAAAGGTTTCCCTGTTGGCGATGATGATCTCTGTTTCATGGTGCTTCCCCTAGAAAGTGCAATGGGGGACTGGGAGAAGAGCCATCAAATACTGTTAGTACAGAAACTTCATCTTTTTTCAATAGCGTTAAATTGCTAGTTCTGTCCTCTCGGTTTTGTGTCTTCTTATAATATATCACTTAACCCTATTTCCTTATCCTTACCATCACCTTATTTTAGTTTCACTTGCTCAACCTCCAATGGTCTGTATGAACTTACTTTTTAGTTTTATAAACTTATAAGTGCATCTGGCATTCTGAACTATTATAATACTGTCAGTGCAAAAACCTCTTTCTTTCAGTTATTAATTTTGTTTTATTTCTTTTATTTCATTTCTTATATTTATTAATTTTGATAGCTCTTCTTTCTTTTTATTAAGTGTCTTTTTACTGTTTACCCGTTAAGTTTATTTAAACTGCGAGTGCTCAGCACCTCCAATGCTATTTAAGAATTGAAAATTTTACTAAAAATGTTAATGTATAAAAAATTAAATTTTTTTTTTATACAATCCTAAAAAGGGCTTATGCCAGATTTGCCTCTCACTCACTCGGACTATCGGTTTTTCAGTATTTTACAAATATTAGACACTATCATTGGGTCAAAAACAGGTTAGAATCTTAACATGTTCAAAATTGTTGACATTGTTGATTTTTTTTAAAGTCATAATATAAATGCTGGTTAAGATAATTCACAAAAAAAACTGTTTTGTTGTCACAAAAACAAAGAAAATTGGACGTCACAAACCCTTAAAGCTAGATTTATTTCTCCCTTTTTTATGTGTGTTAATGGGAGTTCCTATCACCCTGTCACGGTCTACAGGGCTAGGCATCCCCCCGGAAAAACACCTCACGGAATATTCCCATGACTAATTATCTGTTGATCTTGGATTAAAATCAAGCAGTTGTGGACATCAAGCCATATTTAATTGTAAAAAAAAAATCCAAGGCATGTAGTCTGAGTTAGTGAAAGGCAAATCTGGCATAAGCCCTTTTTAGGATTGTATAAAAATGATGCCATTTCATTTGTTGATAGATAAGTCCATCTATCATCTGTCCATATGTCATTACTTGGGTAGAAGTTAGCTAGATAGTCATAGAACTAAGACATGAAAGATTGAATTGATTTTGGGTTGACATGCGACGGACAACGTCCACTGGACTTGTATGCAAAATCTGGGACTGAATTGCTGGGACTCTCAATTCAAATGCTGTTAGTGTATAATTTTTTTTAAACATGACTTTTTAATCCTCTTCTTTGTCATAGTTTAACTACTAACCTTGTTTCAGTTCCGGCTGTCCAGCCTGCCATGGTATTTAAGGAATTAAAAATGGAAGGATTTCTGGTTTCAAGATGGGTAAATAGATGGCAGGAAGGCTTAAAACAGATGTCTCAATGGATTCAAGAGGTTAGCTTGATAGAAATTTATTTGATTAAAGTTATTTTTAAACATAGGGTATACTGTAGTTGTTGACTATTGATCTAGATTACTGATTAAAAGCAACTGTTGATTTAGCAACTTTTGTGCTAAAAAAGAAAGATCAGTGCTTCCAAATTTCCAAGTTAAATAATACAAATAAAAATTAAAGCTCTTTTTTCCTACCTTTCTTTTTGGTAAATGTAGTGCTTAGCTACTCAGCATAAATACATGATAAAATAACAAAACTCTTACTTTATATTATCGACCAAGTCTGTTTTGATACGCAACCGCTTTGAATTTGACGATAATTTAGTTTCTTTTTAACAGCTGAACTATAAACCAACTTCATTTTTTTAATATCTCCATTCTTTTGTTTATATTTATCGCATGGCATTTTTATTTGTTTTTCTTTTTATATATTATTGCAAATTTTTAATAACAGTATATGTCAAAAATGACTTGGAAAACGTAAAGTTTGAAACTAAATAACCAATTCTAACAAAGTCAGATTTTTAAGTGGTTTCACAGCAGCATTAAACAATATACTGTTTTAATGTAAGTCAAAAATCATTATATTGTATCAAACATTTCGTTGAGCAACTTAAATTTGAAATTAAATATCAGAGCCATGTCCAGGATTTTTTTTTTCGAAAGGGGGGGGGGTCTTATGAAAAAGATTATTGATGATTAAGCATATTTGTAAACATTGGTTTACATGTTGTTGGTTTTTGTTACTTTTGTACGAGTCTGGGTAAAATTTGTGGGATGAAGGGTCTAACCGAATGATCTTCCTTCTCTCGTTACGGCCATGGTAAATAACAAATTTTAACAACCTAAGAATTCAAAGTGATCTCACAGATTAAATTGTGCTAGGTTATTATAGTTTTAGACAAGAATCATGTTGTTGCATCAAACATTTTATTGAGTAGCTAAAATAAATGTAATAATGATACAAAGGCATAGCTATAGTGATAATTGTGATTTTTTAATTATAATTTGTTAAGGGAAATTGCTTGCAATATTTAAAGTGCGAAGAATAAATATCCTCCTGCCAGCCCCCCTCCCCTTCTAATATCCTTCCCAGGCCCCTTTCATGACAGAAATTTTTGGGCTCTTTTGCTCGGCAAGAAAAAGCAACCACAGGAAGATGAGAACGACAAAAGAGGTACAAGGTCATTCCTGTGTTCAACAGAGCTTATCACAACTAATTGCAATTAATTTCAATAACTGTCAGGGTAAGCGTAAGTAGTTAGTTCTATTGAACGCAGCTTGAACATCGAAATTTGTTTCTTACGAAATAAATAATAAGAACACCAAAAGAATCTTATCTATGTGTATAAAAGAATTTCCTATCTGTGGTACAAATTGGAGCTTATTGAGTTCTGAAGTACAATTTGAGGAGCTTATAGAGACGGTAGCACAATAAGCACATAATTGATTGCGATAGGTTTCAATAAATTATTTTCAACACGATTTAATAATTTCAGTTGGCTATTTAACGCCTGGTACGTTATGCGTGAACCTTGGTTTTGAATTGAAATCAAGTAGTTGTGGGCATCAAGCCATGGCTAATTGTAGAAAAAGCCAAGACAGATAGTCCGATAGTCCGGTTCCCCCCAATTTTCGATTTTATTGGTGTTTAATTATTAATTATATTTAATTTAAATTCACTATTCGGTTTTGATTGTTTTAATGTGATTGCCTTTGTAGTTTTGTCGTATGGAATGGTCCTTCTCTCTTTTTTTTTTTTTTTTTTTTTTTTTTTTTTTTAAGGCTGTGTTAAACACAGCCTTAGCAATGTTTAACAGCTTTATACTTTGAGGTAAAATCTACTCAGAAAGAGAACCTGGGGCTATGACCCTGGATAAGCTTTAGAATTACAGCGTTCGGACTCGCATATAAATTCCTATATTCTAATGCACTCCTATAAAATGCCTTTATTTTGGCTAAAATCCTATTATTCCTATATTTTCGGCTGAAGAGCACTAAGAAAATTGCTCGTGATTTGCAATTTTCACTTCTCTTTAAGTAAGCCAAGATGTGCTTTTCTTTTTGCTTTTGACTCTGTTGTAGACTGTGCTGTCTTTCGGTGTAGATCAATAATTAATTATAACTGTTGGGCTGTTTGAACACATTACAACTGTTACAACTGTTGAGCTGAATGTTTTGTATTGGGCTTAGTAAGCTGCTTCTGCCTGGGCCATGCTGTTGTGTTGACTTAGTAGCCTATGTTTTGTTTTTGTCATGTTGGGCCTGTCCGAAATGAGGAAAGATCAGTATACAGGATGACAGTATCTGCCTCATGAGACTGGAGCTCTTGCGACTTAGGTGTTTCCTGCCTGAGCGCTATTTAAAAGGCTGATGCAAATACGGCCCAGTTTTGGACATATCCATATTTTTTTCTTTTTATGGTCTTTTAATCTTGGGATGCTATTTTGCGGGTGATGCTTGTTAATTAAGTATGGGGCCTACCAAGTTTAATAGTTCATGGCTTGCTAAGACGGATTGCAGCGGTAGAAAGATTGGCGAATGGTGTAAGACTGGGAACGACCAGTACTCGTTCTTTTGCAAACTCTGCTTGAAAAATTTGGTTGCACAGCTGGGGTTGCTCAGGGGTAAACCAATATGTGCGATCTGCAGAACACAAAGCCGCAGTTACTCCTTAACTACATCCACTATTGCTTCAACTTAATGGACAATCTCGAGTTGGTGAAACAACCACGGATAAACCGTTAGTTGGTACAAACATGTTTTGTGAGCGTGATGCCGCTTATAAAGCTGTGTTAATATGGACACTTCAGACGGTACAGAGTTCCATGTCTGCTAACTCTTCAGACCATATTGACGCAACCTTCCATGCGATGTTCCCCGGTAAGATCTCCGACGAAATGCCCCTATGTGCGAAGAAACTCATGTATCTGATCACCGATGATATTGGTCCTCATACTGAAACGAAATCCAGAGCAGACTTTTATGCACAAATTTTATGGGCCACGCTACAAGTGATGATCTGTGTAGGAAGATTATGCCAGCCATTGAGCAGAATCAGCTGCCACTTGAAAAACTGATCACGCTTGGAAGTGATGGACCAAACGTCAACAAAAGCGTTTGGAACAATTTCAATGCCATAAAAAGAAAGTGACGGGAAAGGGAATGTTGAATATTGGTACTTGAAACATCCATATAATCCATAACGCTTTCTTGAAAGTTCGTCAGGTGTTCGGAGAAGAAAGTTCCGACTTTGTTATTCTTGTGCATTCATTTTTTGACGGCTGGCCTTCACGTTGTGAAGACTATTGAAAGTGCCAAAAGAAAGCAAGAGTGCCAGAGAACGCTCTCATATAGCATGTCCTAAGCCGCTGGCTATCGATCGGACGTGCCCTTGCTAGAATCATGCAGTCGTTGCCGGCAATCTTAGAGTACTTCCTGAACTTCATGCCGAAAGAGAAAAAACTGAAGAAACTTCTGTCCACTCCCAAATTTCTGAAGATTGTGGCTTATATCAGAAGTGCCACGATGAAGGCCCAACTCGAGTTTGTTCTAGCCTCAGCAGAACTGGTCATAAGTTTCACCCAACTGTTCCAGAAAGAAGAGCCTCTCGTTCATGTTCTGAACTCAGAGATCAAAAGACTAGTTGTGACGCTTTGCAGACGGGTCTTTACTCCAGATTTCGTGACCGAGATTGAAAATTTCTCACCAGAAATGTTGAATCTTGCTGAAAAATTTGCAGAAAAGCACATAGTTTCAGAAAATGTGGAACGAGCTTTCCGTGAGAAAGCAACACTGAAAGACAAGGGCATTTTCTATGTCAATGTGTGAAAACATTTTATTGCGGGCATTCGTCATATTTCGAACAAATGTCCTCTGGAGAGGATGGTTTTCTAGAGGCTTTACGCTTTTTGAGTCCGATCAACATGAAGGATTCGAGAAGCATTACAGACATAGCGGCTGTATCACGCGAGATTGCGATTGGAGCAAGCCCAGACGCCGCCCAGGCTGAGTGGCTGCTTTTCCGAACGGAAACTTGACCCCGTGAGGACATTACTCGGATCGATCATTTTTGGAGCCATTACTTTGGACTGGTGACTGAGCGCGGGGACAGCAAGTACCCGGAACTAAACAAGCTTATCAAAGCAATGCTGACGTTATCGCCTGGCAGTGCAGATGTTGAGCGTGGGTTCTTGCGTTCTTGTAGGATTCTCTGTGAAGACCAGGCATTAATGTCTGAACGCATTCTGGATGCGAGACTCATGGTATATGACACATTGAGACTTTATGGAGGAAAACCTGAACGGTTTGTTATTACAAAAGAACTGTTGAATCTTGCACGTTCTGCACGGTCTCGGTATCAACAATATCTGCATGAATAGAAAAAAGAAGAGCTATCCGAGAAGGAGAAAGGAGTTTTTGAAGAGGACAACAAGTGGAAGTTGCAGGAGGTCCACGACAAAAAAAAAACAGAAGACCTGGAAAGCGAAAAGAAAATCTTGAAGCATCAGAGAAAAGAGAACAGTAGCAGATACTCTACTTCAAAAAGTGACCGATAAAATGAAGAAGGCTGCCAGGTCCAAGAGTTCCATAGACATAACCCTAGCTGTTTCTTTGCTCGAAGGAGCTGCGAAGTCCAGAACAAGTGAAAGAGAGCAGATGGTGGAATCGGTGAGAATGGAGCAGTCTCTTGCAAAAAGAAAAGTTGACCTCATGTCGAAATTGATGCCCAAGAAGCAGTAAGAGTGATTCCAGGTATTTTACCTGTATCAGTCAATCGTTGGCACAGTATGTGTATCTGAAAAAAAAAGAAAATGCAGAAACTCGGGAAATGACGAATTTACATGACCAGGCATCCCACGCCATCTACCACCGATCTGATCCCGAAGACTTCCGAATCCTATATTTCGCCTATATTTGGGCTCAAGAAATCCTATATAAATAGGACAGAGCCTATAATTTGAAACGAACCGACCTGTCCGAACCCTGGAATCAAAATTTTCATATAAATCTTATTTTGTTTTTAAATAAGCCCTGGCCCCTCCAAAGAAAAATATTATTACATGCCTGTTGCATATACGTGCTAAAACTATAGTTGCTTTTAATATTTTTTTGTAAGTTTCTGTATGTTGTATGCCTTTATAACATCTTTGCGTCTTTAAAAAATTTTAACAGGTTTATATTTTGAAGCAAAATTTACTCAGAAAGGGGACCCGGCGGTATAACTCTAGATAACTATTAGAGCTAAAAATTGCATATAAATCTTAATTTTGTCATTAGGCAACCCCCGGCCCATCCAAAATAAGTTATTAATATATGGCTGTTGCTTGTACGTGCTAAAATTATAGCTTCCTGTAATATTTTTTTTTTTAATTTGTGTGTGTTGTCTGCCTTTATAACGTCTTTATAACTTTAAAAGTTTTAACAGCTTTATATTCTGAAGCAAAATCTACTCAGAAAGAGGACCTGGGGCTATGACTTCGAATAAGATTTAAAATTTAGAATTTCATATAAATCTCATTTTTTGTTATCAAGTGACCCCGCCAACTCAACCACCCTGTCAAGTTTTCCACTTACATTTTACCTTTTATTTGAGTTATAGTCGAAGTTATTCTCTACCGCCTCTTTGATTTCACGTTCATTTTTACAATTTTTTTTAAATACCTAAAAACGCAAGCTCTGCACTTTTTGCTTGTGAAACCTTGCTATATAGTAAAATTTAATTTTATCTTCTCTACATTAACGTTATCTTTATGGCGTCTTTATTATTTTTCAGAATCTCTACACTCTAATCATCCATATTTCCTTTTTCAGGGTAAGATTAAGTATGAAGAGACTGAAACTTTTGGATTTGAAAATACACCCAAAGCTTTCATTGGGATGCTGAGAGGAGAAAATACAGGGAAGGCTGTGGTCAAAGTTTGACACGCCTCTTTTTGTTTTGTTTTTCTTTTGTTCTGTTTTGCAATACATGTTTTGAACTTAATCCAGCAAAAGCTTACATATGAAAAAGTAAAGTTATCTCTTGAATAGCTCAAATCCAAACACATTGTTTTCATTAAGTTACTTTTTGTTCCACTTTACCAATTTACGAAGCATGATAAATCTCTAAAAGCCTCTTTTTCATTTTTCAAGTCCAAAACCAGCTATTTCCATATATCAGACATTTATGATATACCTTTGATCTGTATGTATGCCTAATTGAACCCAATGGAATATAATAAATATGCGTGAAAAAACTCAAAATACCATAATGAAAACTTTTGACTTGACAGCACTTCATTTAACATAATAAACAAAAATATGAACCAGTACAGATATAGATCACTGTGCTAGGGGAAAAAATTGCTAACACTTAGCGAATACCTAAATTAACATTCCTAGAGGCATCCTAAACTAATAAATTAAATTTTGAAGAAACAATCACCTTCTCCAAAAGACCCGCAGGGTAACAACCACCCTCCCAATGCAAATCTATCCGCCCACGCCCCTTCAATCCGCTCTTCCCCCAACCTTATAACCCAATCACGCCCCTCCAAAAAAAATCACAAAGAAATGCTCTTCCGATCTACTTTTATTCTTTGGGAGATGTTCAGCCACCCTAACACTCACAGGGAGCCAATTCGATACAGATACGCCAAAATGCTTCAAAGTAAAGCCAGATCTTACACTATTTTCAATATCCACAACCAGTTATCACGTCTTCTTGTATCATGCTCTTGAACATAAGTTCTAAAATGGAAAAACTCAATAAAACTTTCTGGGACTAGCTTATTCACACAATTAAACACAAAAATCATGGCTTCATAGTTCTTTATCTGTCCAACATTGATATGGGTCTCCAGTTTTCTGTATCTGCCTTGCAACCACCTTTGTGAAGGTGGTTTCGCCACCTTAAGCTGCACTGGAAAACTTCCCTGTTTTAGGAAAAGATTAATAATAAAAACTAGACAGGAAATAATATATTATAAAATCACTTTAAGAGCTTGAAGGGACAAACCATCAACACCGGCAGAATTAGACTTAAGTGACTGCCCAACTTTACGCACTTCTTCACTCATGCGACGCTGAAATTCCATATTTAATTCACCACGAACGTCGGTAAAAGTATTGCACTGTATTTCGCTATATTAATTGCTAACATTAGATTGCACCTGGGAGCGAATATTCGAGAAAAATTAACAAACTTAATTACAATTTCAGTTAAATCACCACAGTTACATCCTTACAGATTAACTTCTGCCGTGGTCTCTTTTCCCTTAGCCATGATCTCATTTAAAATATCCCCTGTTTTTTTTTTCATATTAGATCTACTTTCCTCCAACTTATTTCCATAATAATCAGACATTGGTTTTCGTCTCAGTTTGTTCTCTGGTCTTCGTCTCAGTCTCAGTCTCTGGGGTTAACAGCCCCACTGTTAGCTCCCGGGGCAAGGGCTGTAAATTGAAACAGTGATTTGAAGACTTTCACCCTCACCCTTTTTCCAAAAATACATCCGGTCAAATTTTGAGACAGCTATTTTATTTAGAATAGTACAAACTTTAAATAAACATACCTACAGGGTTCACAACCCTCAGATTCTTGTGTAAGGGCTGTAATATTAAGGCCAAACTTCAAAAAATATCAAAAAGAATCCAAACCAATATAAGAAAAATGCTTTTTCCTTTATTCGTCGTGAAAAGGAAATGTCAGCAATACCTAGAGAACGGCTGATGGTACCGGCCACCACATCGTTCAGGAAATGGTCATGAGCATCTTCAACTAAATCAAAAGGTACTATGTGCATCGTGTTTTACAAGAAAACATATTTGCAATATGTCAAGAGCAGATGAGTGTATTAAGCATAAGCTTTCACTTAAGTGTATCAAACTTAAGCATAGCTTAAGCTATGTGTATCGGGTTTTACAAGGAAACGTATTTGCAAAATGTCGGGAGCAGCTGATTATATTAAGCACAAGCTTTTAGAGTATGCTGAGGGAATGTTGATAAAGGTTGGAGTACAACAAATTATCCTCCCATATCCTAGTTAGCTGCAATCGCCTCAAAGACACTTGATTAAAATTTGTTGTCTCAGTTCAAAAGTTAAAAGATTTTCAACGCGGATGTTTATTTCTCAGTGTTCAGGAAAGGTCTGATTAATCCGAAAAAAAAAGAGACACAATTCTGCTTTAATGGATTTTACATCCAATTTTCGTTTTTTGTTGTGACATCAAACAGAGTTTCCTTTTTTGAATGATCTTGACAGGCATTTATATCATGACTAAAATACAAACAATTCTAGCAAGGTTGAACATTTAAAGGTTCTAATTTGTGTCTTACCCAATCATATTTCCTCTTGTTTGTAGAATACTGAAAAACTAAGCCCGGGTTTCAGCTATACGAGAGTTCAGCTACACGACAGTTCAATTATAAGGATGTACATATGCATGGGGGTTCACCTGCATAGTACATGGGTGTTTAGTTGCACGAAGGATCAGTTACACGAGGGTTCAGTTGCACGGAGTTTAGTTGCACAGGGTTCTAGCAACACAAGGGTTCAATTGCATGGGGGTTTAGTTACACACAGCCGAATAAAGACATCAATGAACTGTTTAAAGCTAATTACAAAGTAAGAGATGAAATATATCTTTATAAGATTATTATTGATTTTCTCAAGAATAATAGCCTAACATTGTTTGAATCATCAGTTTGCTCATAGAGTTTTCCAGTGCATATAAGAGCAAAAGCGAGTAGGAAGAGCCGTATCGGTACCAGCTGGCCTATAGATCTTAAATTGCTGAAAACCGGTAGCTTGAGAGCTCATACTTCCCAAAAGCCATAAAATTTGTTCGTTTCTTAATCTCCATTTGTTTTATGTCATAACGTTTGTTATAAGTTAACCAAGAGCATCGTATTTCTTAAGAATCGTATAGCAAAAAAAGAGTTATATAATGAATGTGTTGATTTATATTGTTGATCTTGATTGTGTTGTATTATTGTCTTATTTGGGTAAAAAAAATTAGTTGTACTGCAAATGAAGAAAACAAAATTGATAGCGCATTTTTAGCTTATAACTCGAAACTGCATTTTGAGCGTCGAACGAGTACGCAAATAAAAAATAATTGTAAGTGTAATGAAAATTTAGAACAAGAAGATGAAAATAATTTCTTTGAAGTCAACAGGAGACTCCAAATGCTTTTTTTCAAAAGAAGGAGCATTTTCTATCTCAATTTCACATTTATTTATGATTCTTCATAAAAACGACCGCCAAATAAAGAATTTGTGAGAAGGGCTAATTTATGCTATTTTTAAAGTTTATTTAGACTCAGCAAATCTAAAATCTAGAGCAATAGTCTGTTACTTTAATTTAGATGTAGACATGTTCTGCATGGATGAGTTGGAGTCCGCAAACATTGCAGGAGCGGCATATTGGTAGATCTACCAAATAGACACTTTATAAAAAGTTCTAGACCCTAGACGTACCCCGCATGAATGCAATAGAGACACCTATACTGAGTTTACTAGTTTTAAATTTGCCTCTTTCATCGATTTCATCTACTGTTGAAGAAAAACAGAATTTATGGTTGTCACTTTAGGCCATAGAAGTTGAAGAAAAAAGAAGGCTATAGAAGCCAATAGCCTTTTATTACATACCCTTTTCTATTAGCCTTTTGGTGCTGATACACGTACCTTTGATGATTTAGTGTCTAGGTAATAACTTTGTTACAGTGTTGTGCATGACCTCTTCTGAACCCAGTACTTGGCTGCAATAGCTTAGTTAAAAGTTGCAGGCTGTTGTTGGATTCCTCAGTCAATACTATTTTCAAATACATCTTAGGCAAATATTTGGTGATTTAGGTTTCTATAAAGGAACACTATAAAGTCTGAAAAAAGTAAGTAGGCTATTTTACGATGCTATCAGCCTAGGCTAAGTAGGCCTATTTCCCAGTATGTCATAGCAGTTTTGTTTATTGACAGTTGAATCATTAAATACTCACCATACAAGTCTAATGGGCATTAGCTACCATGAAAATTGTGTCCCAGTTTTTTTTCTGAATTGGGTCATAGGCCTACACAGACCTGCAACTTAGCCTAAACCTGTCAAAGAGCTTGCCATATTTTTGCATGTATTCCTTGACTCTGATTATACACTATCTATAATGTCTATGATTTGTGCTATTATGTGCCTTAAGCAAAGGTGTCATGAGGCATTGGTAGAATTCACACTACATATAAAAATATTGGTCCTGCACTTTTAGAACATTTCATGTTACTACTGCAGATAGTTTTTACACTAGTTTTGCTCTGTCAACATTCAATGTTTGAAATTTTTTCTGTTAAAATACCCTTTCTCCAATTCTAAAAAACTCTTATCAGTGCACATCTTTCAGACCCATAACTGTATCAATCAATTTATGCAAGCTTTGTAAATTATGGTTTGTAAAAAAACTTAAAGAAAAATGTTATGCACTTCCACTTCAATTTGGCTTTCAACATGACATTAGATATTTAAATGCTCCTGTGGTTTTGGCTAATACTTTGCTTGAAAGTTTTTGTAGGCCTACAGGTAGTTCACTTGTCTTGGCAAGTAATGTTTTTTGCCATACCTTTGACTCCCTTATGCTGTTAAGGGCTTTAAAAGAGGAATAAATTCAGTAATTATCAGATCTTAAAGGTATGCTCAAGTTCCCAGAAAAGGTAGGTTTTACTTTTTGATAAATAATTCCATCATAGCTGCTCATAGGCCTTTGTGCTCTAAGAATCTGCCAAAAACGGCTGTAAAAGAGAAGCACAGTTTAGCCAAGATCCTACAGCTATGTTTCCACCATTTGCCTCTCTTTTTATGTTTGGGTATCCTATCCTATTACCCACAGGAGATACAAATTAACACCAATAATCTCAAGGGATGTCAAATTTCTAAGGTATTACTTATTAATAGAAACAAACACTGTTTTGTGATGAAAGTTAAGAGTAAAGTGGAGGCTTAAAATGAGGAAAATTACAACCACTCAATCCATACCATTCTAAATTGACTTGTTGCAGAGCTGTTGGGGTGGGAGGTGGGGCTAGGTTAGCTATCCTGGGTGTTGTAGCATAGAGGGCTGAGGTTGTTTACTTTGGTTTAGCTCTTTTTCTTATATTTGACTTGGGAGGGGCACTGTAATTATTTTTTCCCTGGGCACCACCAACCCTAGAAATAGCTCTAACTAGAGATTTACAGAATTCCAGAGAAATTACTGAATTGAGGCTTATTATATCACCATTCAAAAAAAGCCTCTTAGTTGTCAGTTGCTATTATTAATTATCCTTTACAGGAGATTACAAGAACCCCTCTTGTATACTCCCCTCCCAGCCCCCTTAGTAAGTCTTCTTAGTCTGTTGGGATAATTTACTATGAACTCTTTATCATGGTGAGTGGGTGTTGGGGCTTTGAAATATTGAATGTTCTTACAAGTAATTGAATCTCAGAATTCCAAATGACTATTACTTGACATACCCCCTCCCCAAAAAGTTGAGCTTTGCCAAATATAGTTTAATTCTCTCGCTCTTTATAATAGAAGCTTTCATCAACTCAATGTTTTATAATAGCCAATTGCAAATATATTTGCTGAACAAGGTCCAATAACTATGCTTTTGGTGATGACATAGGTCTTTGGGAAAAGTGATGTATGTCACACAACTTGGTCCTACAAGAACAAATAGATTGAATTCAGTCATCAGCTGCTGTAGTTCAATTACTAGTGCATTAGACTTTGAATCAGAATGGCAAGGGTCCAGTTCCTTAATCAGGCATTTTTATTTCAATCATGGTTCTTTGCCTTATATTTGATCATTTTTCAGCTAATTCACTATTTTGGTTAATTTTTTGTGAATTGTGGAATGTTCTATACCCTATTTTTGGAACAAATTATGCCCCAGGCCTCAACCCCTTGCCACTTAGGAGTAAGAGAAGTGTAAGCATATGCTTCTGGAACTGCTCAAAGTTGTATCTTCCAAAAAGGCTTACTCATTGTTATATTTATTTATTCATATTATTTCCTTTTTTTGCTATTTAATAGACAGAATAAAACTATTTGTAATGTTTACAGAGAAATCATAGCACTAAGAACCTATTAGTGTTTTTTTTTTTTTTTGCTGTGATATTTTTCTGGTTGTCAGGTTACTTCACAACTTTTTCTTGTTTATTGCTATTCCACACCTATATGTCTAATGTTTTTTTGGTGTTTATAAGGGGGGAGGGCGAGATGTTTAGTGAAATAAGTTAGATATACCACAATTTTGCTTAGGTCTTGAAAACCTTAAAAATCTTCTTAAAAAAAAATAGTTATTCTTTCCTAACTGTTGAGGCTGCCCACCTTCAAAAATTGTGTACACCATTTTGTGTAGCATGGATTTCTAGGCATTATTTGAAAAACAATCAGAAATTAAATAAATTTTGTCAACTTAAAGTAAAGAGTGACATTAAAACTTAAAACAAACACAAATTATTCTGTATATGAGGGGGTTGTCCCTCCCTTGAAAAAAAATTAAGAAGATCAGTGCAGTGTTGCTTCTGTATTAAATTTAAGTTATAAACAAGCAAAGGTTAAGTTAAAATAAACACAGTTTTTTTGGGAGAAGTAAAGAGCAAAGATGAAACTCAAAACAAACAAAAATTATTGCTTCACAGTCTATCCAACACATATAAATAAAGCTAGTATAAATATACCAAATAACTATATCTCCCTATGTTTGTAAGATTATAGAAAACTAGTGCTTTACTTGAAACAAAAAACAATATAGGAGTTTTGGTACAGTAAAAGTAAACCAATTAAGGCCACTTTTTACAATATACAAATAAAGTATTTTTTTGTTTTTTGTAATGCTAAAGTGTATTTCTTACAATTTAAGATTGTTTATTACTCACTATTGGCACTATAGCTAGTGAGACCAAAATATTACCTGATAAATCAATCCAATATTTCTCTATGTGGTTATTAAAAAATTATTTATTTTTATGCTTGTGTTTTTAAGATAGTTTTAATTGTATACTGAAAGTCAGTGGTATCACAGCTGGTGTAAGACTATGAAAAGCTTTATGGATTAGTTTGTTGTTGTCAGGCTATGTACTCACTTGTTGTCAGGCTATGTACTCACTTTTATCTAATAAATGAACACTCTTTTTTTTATACTTGGTTTCTGTGTTTTCAGTAAAGCACTTGTTTCTATAATCCTACAAACATAGGGAAATATGATTATTTGGTTTATTTGTACTAGCTTTATTGATATATGTTAGATAGACTGTGAAGCAATTATTTTTGTCTGTTTTAAGTTTCAACTTTGCTTTTTACTTCCTCAAAAACTTTACTTCCTTAATGGAAGCAAAGAGGAACATTAAACCTCAAAATGAGAAGAATTTATTATGTTTTTGAAAGAGACTGCCTCTTCCTGATCAACGTCTCTGCTTTATAGTCACAGAAACTTTAGAGGATGCTCATTAGACCAGAAATTGATAGTTCTTGTCCTTTTTTATAAGTTGAATATGATTGGAAACCAGCCAGTTGTGGTGGCGGGAATTATTGGAGAGAATGTTTCCCAGGGGGGGGGGGTGAATGTTGGCTCCCAAATGTTTATTGGTTCCTTGTGTATCTATTCAAAACCATCCAAAGGGTATGGGTACAACCAGGGAAACTGCCCCAGGCACCACAGCTGGGATGGGAGCTGCTGCCCACTTTGACTAAAATTTTAATTTTCATTCAAATTTGTTGTTTATATTTGAGTATGGAAGGAGGAGTTTTAATTCTCCAGGCATCACCAACCCTTTTAATAGCTTTGTATCTATTGATAAAATGCAATCATGGTTGCAGCTGTAGCTGCAACCTAGTAAAGAGCAAACCCCAGGCAATAACCATAACCAAAAGTATAAAAAATGCGCCTAGAAAAAAACTATCTAGGGAAAAAATTGTCATCTGACACCAAATCAAAAATGGTGACTGAGTTTGTCTTAAAAATAAAAGTTTGTTGCAAAAAGAAATTGATGGTGATTTAAAATAAAGCCAGAACCCTTTTGAAAAGGGCATCAGATCTAAATGAAAAGTGTTCCATTGAAACAAGCATGACTGAAACTTCTTACAGGGAAATTACAGTCTCCCACTATAAACAACAAGGAAGATTACTTTTTTTTATGGTTTGCACTGCTGTCTTTTTTTTGTTGGGCTAGGGTTGAGCAGAACATCATAGAGAGATGTGTAATAGCTCTTTTAAATGGAAACTCAATTTACTGGTGCCCTTTTTAAGTGACCTGAAAGATTGGAAGGCAACTAGCCCTCCCCCTCCCTAAAGGTCCCCTCTGCTCCAAAGTCATCCAATCAAAATTTTGAGATAGCCATTTTGTTCAACTTAGTTCAAAGGTCTAATATCTTTTGTTTTGGTGGTGATATTACCCTCCATATTACCTCAGGAAAGGGCTGCACACTGTATTGGTGTTGGATGTATCAACATCATGTGAATTGGTATGAGCGCATTGGTATTGCAGGTATCATAGACAGATTTTTAATAGCTTGTATAAAAGATATTGGTCATATGTATGGCCTTCCTATAAATTCCACCATTAGCAAGTTCTAAATGGCACTAAAACAGCACTTTTGGTGCCAAGTCTCAAGTGGAAAAGCTTGGACTATTTGGCTACCAAAACTTCTTAATGATGTTTGATGGCTGATTTGGAAGCTATTGCTCATATCTACATGATGTTTGTCAATTCTACCATATGTAAGTGTGATGAAAAAAACAACGCTTTTGATATCACTTCTTAAGTAGAAAAACTGTTTTTATGGCACTTGGTATTAACCAAGTGACATATAGCAATCACCAATTCTGTCGGTCTGTCTGTCTTTCAGTCCTGGTTTTGTTACTTTAGGCACTTCCAGGTAAGCTAGGACGATGAAATTTGGCAGGCGTATCAGGGACGGGACCAGCTTAAATTAGAAATAGTTGATTTCCCAATTTGACCATCTGGGGGGGGGAGTGGGGGGCCAGTTAATTCGGAAAAAATGGAAGTATTTTTAACTTATGTATGAATGGGTGATGGGATCTTAATGAAATTTGATGTTTGGAATGATATTGTGTCTCAGAGCTCTTATTTTAAATCTCGACCGGATCCGATGACATTGGGGAGAGTTGGAGGGGGGAACCTAAAATCTTGGAAAACATGTAGAGTGGAGGGATTGGGATGAAACTTGGTGGGAAAAATAAACACAAGTGCTAGATACATGATTGACATAAACGGAACGGATCCGCTCTCTTTGGGATAGTTGGGGGGGTATTTCTGAAAAATTAAAAAAAATGATTTATTTTTAAATTACAAACAGGTGATCGGATCTCAATGAAATTTGATATTTAGAAGGATATCGTGGCTCAGAGCTCATATTTTAAACCCGACCAGATCTGGTGACATTGGGGGGAGTTGGGAGGGGGAAACCTAAAACTTGAAAAACACTTAGAGTGGAGGGATTGGGATGAAACTTGGTGGAATAAATAATCACGAGTCCTAGATACATGATTGACATAACCGGAACAGATCCACTCTCTTTGGGGTAGTTGGGGGAGGGGTTAATTATGAAAATTAGAAAAAATGAGGTATTTTTAACTTACAAACGGGTTATCGGATCTCAATGAAATTCGATATTTAGAAGGATATCGTGTCTCAAAGCTCTTATTTTAAATCCTGACTGGATCTTGTGACGTTGGGGGAAGTTTGGGGTGGGGGAACCTAAAATCATGGAAAACGCTTAGATTGGAGGGATCGGGATGAGACTTGGTGGGAAAAATAAGCAGAACATACGTGATTTACATAATTGGAACGGACCCGATCTATTGGGGGGGGGGGGTTAATTCTGAAAAATAAGAAAAATGACGTATTTTTAACTTATGAAGGAGTGATTGGATCTTCATGAAACTTCATATTTAGAAGGACCTCGTAACTCAGATCTATTATTTTAAATCTCAACCAGATCAAGCGTAATTGGGGGGAGGCAGTTGGGGGGGGGGGACCGGAAATCTTAGAAAATACTTAAAGCGGTTAGATCAGGATGAAACTGGATGGGAAGAGTAAAAACCTGTCTAAGATATGTGACTGACATAACCAGACCGGATCTGCTCTCTTTGGTGAAATTGGAGGGGGGGGGGGTAATTTGGAAAATTGAGGTATTTTTAACTTACAAAAGGGTGACCAGATCTTAATGAAATTTGATCTTTAGGAGGATCTTGTGCTTTAAAGTTCTTATTTTAAATTCCGACCAGATCCTGTGACGTTAGGGGGAGTTGGAGAGGGAAACCGGAATTCTTGGAAAACGTGAAAATTGGGGTATTTTTATCTTACGAATAGATGATCGGATCTTAGTGAAATTTGATTTTTAGAAAGAATTCATATCTCAGAGCTCTTACTTCAAATCCCGGCCAGATCGTTTGACATTGGGGTGAGTTGGAGGGGGAAATCTTGAAAAAACACTTGGAGTGTAGGAATCGGGATGAAGCTTGGTGGATAGAATAAACAAATGTCCTTGATATGTGATTGACAGAATCGTACTGGATTCGCTCTCTTTGGGGTGAGGGGTTCAGTGATTTGGCGAGTTTGGTGCTTCTGGACGTGCTAGGACGATGAAAATTGATAGGCATGTCAGGGAGCTGCACAATTTGACTTGATAAAGTCGTTTTTCCATATTCAACCATCTGGGGGGCTAAAGGGAGGGGAAAAATTTGAAAAAATTAGGTATTTATAACTTACGAGTGGGTGATCGGATCTTAATGAATTTTGATATTTAGAAGGACATCGTGACTCAGAGCTCTTATTTTAAATCTTGACCGGCATTAAGCCTCTTATTTTCCTTTTTAAATCAATCTATTGATTCATAGAATTTTGTTAGAGCTCATACCATATGATCTCTTGGCTCTTAGCTCTTCTCGCCTCGTCACAAGTGCCATATGAGCTCTTAGCTCTTGTTCTATTTAAATATTATTTAAAACAATTCAGCCTGAAAATTCATTTCAAAGAGACTTCAATTTCTAATCTTTTTCCCGATCGCTCCAGAAATCCCCCTTCCGTGGAATTTTTTTCCTGGAAATCCAAACATACTGAAAATAGCCCTCAGAGAATTCCTCTAGAAAAATATCTACATGCAAAATTGAGTTGGCAAAGAGAAAGTAAGACAAATAAAAATAATTTTGTTTAGAAATTATGTCAAATCTCTCCACTGTAAAATTTACCCTTGAAAGCTAGCCCCCAGTAATTTATCTCCCCTTGGAAATCCACTCGAAGGACAAAATTCTCCCTCCCAAAAAGTTTGTGTTCTTTGGTATAACAGATACTGTACATAAACAATGGGCAAATTTCATAACTTGCAGGCCTCCGCAAGGGCTGTGGGGGGAGGGGGGGTCATCTTACCCCTAAAGACATAACTCAACTATGATGAAAAAAAAGACTATCTAAAAATTCATTGAAGACTTTGAGGAAAAAAGGGCATGGGAGAGGCCCATGTCCATTTTTTAACAAATAGCCCCCCTGGGGGTGTTAGTTGCTCCCAATATTTCAGGTCACTTAAAAAAGACATTAGAAGTTTAATTTCGGTTCAAGTGCACTCGCTAACGATCTTCTATGACCATTATTTTGATACAATCAACTCTGGAAAAAAAATAACAAAAGCACAACTGTTATCTTTATTTTAGCAAAAAATATAAAATTCTACATTTTGCTATATAGGAGCTTGAAACGTCTAGAGTAGGGTTCTCTGGTGTGCTAAATCTGGTAATACGATTTTCATTAAGATTCCTTGACTTTAAGGGGATGTTTACCCTCTTTTTCGAAATCATGCAAATTTTCTCAGGCTCTTAACTTTTGATGGGTTACAGTAAAAATTAATTTTTATGAATTATGATTAATAATACATTCTTGATAAATTTATAGCGTATATTTGGAATCAGCATAATAAGACAATTCTTTTGATGTGTCTATTGATAGCATTCTGTTTTTTAGAGTTTTGGTTACTATTGAGCTGAGTCGCTCCTTACTGACAGCACAAACTGTTTGATACATAATTAATTGTAACGGAGTGACGAGGGAAGGGGGGAGGTGGAGACTGAGGTATAATCCTCAGGACCCTAACCAGGATTTTTTTTTTGGGTGGGCTGTTTTTCCATGAGGGGGGATACAAAAATACGTTAAAAAACACATTAGAATGTGAAATTGATATTTGATCCCTCTTGATTTCTGGGAACATTTTATTCTACGCTGTTATTATAAAAGTACAGAGTAACAATGAACATTCCATATAGGAGGCCTTTTCTTCAACCTCATGGTTTTAGAAACTTTGTAGGGTGCTTTTTACATCAGAAATTAAGAGTTCTAGTCCTTTTTTGTAAGTTGAAAATGATTGGGGACCAACCATCCGTGGGAGGGGGGGGGGGGGTAAGCCTCGGCTTCCTGCCATTAGATCTTCTATTAGATCTATTAGTTCCCTATTAAGATTAGTATTTTTATATATATTTATAACCGTCAACAAAGGAGTCAAGTCAAGCAGTAATAAAACAACCCCATTAGGAATAGACTTCCATGTGTCAAATTCGACCTGCCTGTTTGATAAAGTTGGGATAGATAAAAGGTTTTGAAAAAATTGGACGTAGCCATGGAAAAAACCAAGGAGACACATGAGAGCTTCTTGTGTAGTAAAAAAGTCAATATCTTATTTAAAATGACGTATAAAAACTATTTAACTCCCCCCCCCCTGAGCATTATTGGCTGTATAAGCTGAAATCTGACCAAAAATAATGTTTGTGGTGTAAACAGAAGCCATTTTCGAAAACAAAACAAAACAACTGAAACTGAGGTTTTTGAAGAAATCAGATGACATAAATGAAATCCGGTTCGCACGTTTTATTTAGATAACTAAGCTGTTTCAAACTATATGTCATTCATATTTTCATTTGTTTCTACCATCTTAAAGTAGAGCTTTTTTAGAAAATATTGTACGTGTCACAGTTTATTTTTCTATTTAATTACCAATGGTATTTTAGCAAAAAATACTTTTTGCATATTTTTGGCCATGTTTAAGAAGTATAAACATGGAATTTCTCACTTAAAAAATACCAATTCCTGAGAAAGATATTGAACATTGTTTAAGATAGGAAAATAGCATTAGATCAAAATGGAGTAGATTCCTCTATCTAAAACTAGCTACATGATGTCCAATATTACATACTATTTGTTTCTTTAGCAATCCTTATTCAAAAGAAATGCATTTTAATCAAGATTTTTGATCTGAATACTATGGCTTTTACCCTGTATATTTAGTAACTGTGTTGAATAGATAATTCAATGGTACTACTTTTTTGTTGTGATATTACAGTGTTTCATTCAATAGAGATGATGCACAAGACTGTTACCATAATTTTAGATTTTGTTAATATTGTATTACTTTATCCATTGTAACACTACAATGTGGTAAATTTTATGTTAAAAGGGAGAAATCAGATTGCAAAAAGAAAACTATTATTTGATATCCCATTTAATAGTTTTCCCAAATACAAATTAAAGTCAATACAATTAAATCCTAGCTCTCCCCCTTCCCTAATGAGGCCAAATCTAGTCCTTGGCTATTTACAAAATTTCTCTGATTTTTTTGGTTGGATTAATTATTTGTGCTTATTTCTCATCAACAGTTGGTTGAGACTAAATGTTGAAAAGGAAATACTGCTTCTTCTTGTAAAAAACTCTGCTGATTGTTTAGGTATGCTTGGCGAATAAAAGTTCGTAAGGTAGGACGGACTCTCAAAGAGTCTTCCTATACCTCCCATGTTAAACATTTGTAGTTTGCCTGACGTTCCTGACTTAATGATCTCGGCGGTTTTTATTTAAACAGATAAAGAAAATCTGGTGAATATTTTGATGTAATCAAATCTTAAGCCGACATTTTTTTTTTTTTTTACAATTCCCAAATAATTATAAAAACTGTTTTGGGTTTGTATTCTAGATTGCTATACTTGACATTGTTCTTGTGGGGTATCAAAAAATAGAGCAGCAAAAAACATTCTAACATTCTAACGACTCGGATTGTTCTTGAGTTATTCAGTGAATTATTAGTTAGTTGTAACCACTGTTACCAGAAATTGTCAACAGAAGGTTGCCAAGAAGTATGGAGATACGGGGATTGTTTATATGAATCCAATTATGCTAGGTATAGGTAGTTGTCATGTGTAATTACTGTCTTATCTGAATACAAATTCAGATATACAAATACATAAGCAGCACTCAAGCTTTATAATTTATTTTATATACCCGTATAGATAAATAAAATAAAGTAAATTGGTCACTTTGCTGCAAGCAATTACTTGAATTTTATTTGTGTAAATAGGTCTGCATGAAGTAAAAACCCAAAAACATGTACTTTTTATTTGTAATATCCACAAGTTTTTACCACACCCTGGCAAATAATGATGAAAAGACCACAGGCACGCACGCAGGAGAGGGATTCAGCCCCCCAAACTTTGCAAAATACTTAATTTTCTCTGCGAAATGTTTAATTTTTCCGTGTTTTCCTGGTATTTCTTGCGTAAGAGTTGAACCCCCCCCCCCACCAAAAAAAAATCTTGAATAATAATTTCTCCCATTTTCTTCTCGAATAATAGTTCTTTTGCAAATAAATCCTCCTATTTACTTGCCAAATCACGAAGAAAAACAATGCAATAATCGTAATTTTGAGTGAGAAACCCCCTGAGTTCAACCTTCTCATATTTGTTTAGTGGAAGCAGCGAAGAAAACTGATAACTTTGTCTTTGACTGATTTGCCGCATCTGAAAAAGAATTGACTAAGGAGTAATAAAATATCTGGACTTTGGCTGGGCCTTAAGCCGAACTGGCCAGATATGAGAAAAAACAACAAAGAGAGTATAAAACTCCACAAAAAAAATCTCAAACGAGACTGCGGCCAGTAGAGAGTTTAAGAGATCCTACCTTCAGGGTTGATTCGACATACAAGACATTTCCTCTTCCTTCAGAGTCACAAGGTTTGAAACTATTGTAAACCGAGGGATCTAGATTAGTGCATCAATAATTTACACCAAAATGTTTTTTGGTGTAACTTCAGTAAAAGCAAACACACTCACTTCAGGTCTGGTTGACATTACAACCTCAATTTCATCTTTTTTTTGTGGTGATGCAAACTACATTACTGTCTAGAACTAATAGCCTATATTTATGCTCAGTATAGGCATTTTTAATACCACTTAGCTGTGACTGACAAGATTGGAAAGAAAAACCATTTGAAGATTTTCTGCTAAAAACACTTCATGGCACTGGCGAACAACTTATCATCATCTGCTGTAAACATAGTGCTTACATTTGACGTGTTTACACTATGATCTCTATAAATATTACTATTTATATGGTTTTTGAAAGCAGCAATTTTTTTCATTCATCTCCATTATCTGCAACCCAGGGGAGTCTGCAGGCTTTTAAAACATATTTTGGCTGCATGCACACATGAAGAAATAAATTATCTGTAAAAAGTATTGATTACTTTTTCTTCTTTTAGATAGTGTCGGTTTATCTTTAATCAAAATTTTGACTGTTGAAAAATCCTAGATGAGAATTGGAGACTGGACTGAACATATATCTAGCTCAGGGAAGAAATACTTTTATAATGCTAAAACAGAAGTATCTCAGTGGGAAAAACCAAGAGAATGGCTAGAATGGGAGAAGAAAGAGGTGGACAGGCAGGAAAGACAAAGGAATCATGACAAGAGTAAGGATAGAGATAGAGGTATGATTTCCCTCTTGTTTTCTCTTTACTGGATAAGTGTAGTTTCAATCATGTCTTGGCACATCTCTTGGTGGTCAGTGTGTTTTCTGTTTTATTAAGTTTAAAAGGTTTATGTCAAGAAACTTCTTTCTTGTTAATTAACATTTTAGTTTTATAATGCTAAAATAGAAGTATCTCAGTGGGAGAAACCAAGAAAATGGCTAGAATGGGAGAAGAAAGAGGTGGGCAAGCAGGAAAGACAAATGAATCATGACAAAAGCAAGGATAGAGATAGAGGTATGATATCCCTCCTGTTTTTTCTTTACGGGATAAGTTCAGGCTTGATCTTGTTTTGGCACATCTCTTAGTGGTCAATGTTTTATTCTGTTTTATTAAGCTTAAAAGGTTTAAGTCGAAATACTTCTGTCCTGTTAATTAACATTTTAGGGAAGTCATGACCAAACCCACATGCATCCATAGTTGGGGGACGATTCTTATGAAAACTGGAAATTTTTCGTCTTCCCAAGTTCTAAGTTCCATGTTTCCCTGATATCTTATCCCATGATACTTGAAGATTTTTTTTTCTATGATACTTCCTTTAGAGTGCCTGCTGTTTGTATGTAAGGGCATGTATCTCTGGAGGGCAATGTGACTTTCTGACAAGTCCACAGCTGTAACTTGCACTCAAAAGACAAGGTATTTTTGTTGTTGGATTCACAAATTTAAGATCTATCCATTTTCTGAGTCAGAGTTGTGATATTACATATTATTATTACTATTGGCAGACTCACAACACTTAGTCAAGGTTCACACCATAAAGACCTTCACGTCCAACCTGTGATAAAGAGACTAATATTTTAGTTGTCAGTATTACTGCCTAACTCTGTCCTCCAGCTTAGTGTTTAGTTTACACCACCAGCTGGTGTCTTATCTTGGCTAGACATTGTTCTATTACCTTAAATTTCAGCTTGGAGCAATCCAAGGATTTCTCCATGTAGAGCTCCAGAGTTGACGATTTAAGTCGAATTCCGGATTTTTTAGTGACTGGGTGCACTGTACTAATCCATAGCTTCCCAGTTGAGTTTACACTCTCTTGCGGACCACTCAGCATCCAGCCTTCGTTTAAAGTTGTCCACAGATTCAGCAGTATTAGTTTTTTCAGAGAGTTTGTTCCAAGTGTTGATGATTTTTGAAGAAAAGCATTGAGCGCGGACTCTGGATAGGGTAGGCTGCTCAACAAGTTTCAGCTGATGATCTCTAGTTCTTGAGTTAGGACTAACAGTGGGAAAAATAGGGCAGGGAGTGTTTTTGCCCTCATTAACTTATAGGTTAAAATCCCATCATCACTATTTCTCTTGTATACAAGAGTTGGTAGGTTCAGCTTTGCTAGTCTTGCTGGGTAGGAAGTTCCTTCATGCCAGATATCACTTTGGTGGTACGTCTCTGCACATCTCCAAATACTTTTATGTCTTTTTAAAAATAAGGGTAGTCTAGAGACATTCCAACTTCAAGCTCAGGACGCTCAAGTCCTTTATAAAGAAGACGGATGACTTTGGGGAATGAGTGGAAAAGTACGTTTAATCAGTCCCATGGTTGAATTAGAATCAGCAGCAGACTTCTTAGCATGAATGCTGATTTTTAATTCATTATCAATAGTGATTCCAAGATCCTGCTCAGTATTTACAGAGGAAAGTGGGTGACCTGAGAGACAATAAGATCGACAAGGGCTTATTTTTCTCAAGGTGAATGAAATGGCACTTGACAAGATTAAATTTAAAAAGCCTTTTCTCAGTTCATTGATCAAGCGGACCAAGATTATTTTGTAGAAGGTTATGATCTTCACAGGACAAGGCTGGTCCAATGAGCTTCAGGTCGTCAGCGTAGAGCGTTAGTTTACTGCTGATAGTGGAAGGAGCATCATTGATGAAGATATTAAAAAGTGTAGGACCCAAAACCCTACTCTGAGGAACTCTACTTAAAACATGCTTTGACGAAGGAAGAATGCAGCTGCCAGATTCATCAAATAACCGAACGCATACAGGTCGCACATAAAGAACATCAAGGATCCAGAGCAGGGACTTCTCTTCAAACTTGACAGCATGTAATTTGATTGCAAGTCGCTTTTGACAAAAACTTTGTCAAAAGCTATAGAAATTTCAAGAAGAATCATGTCAGTAGGCACCCCTGCATCAAGTAACTTAGCGATATGGTCATATGATTCAAGGAGATGATTCCTAATTGGGATTAGTGCAAACAGCATCTGCAATGCTCGTTTTTATGGTCAGGTAACCTAGGCTTTTTTCTCTTTTTTTTCCATGAATCTCTTTTTTATGCGCATTCCCCCTATAGTCAAGTCTAGTCTGCTGGACTATTGGTACTGTACCCATTGGGCGTGTTATATTGAAATAGGACATGTCTTTCCCCTTTTATTCTCTTTGTAAATGATCCTTCCTAAGTGCTGTCAACCATTATTTCCCCCTTGAGGTCAACCTGATCCTTCTTAAGTGGAGGCAACAATCATCCATCTAAAGTCAAGGATACTCACTCGCCAGTTATCTGCAACAAGTGACACTTGATTCTCAGAACAGTACCAGAAGAGGCTGTTTCATGTTACCCCAGATTGCTCTTCAAGGATTGGGCCATGTTTTGGCACTTCATATGTCAGTGGGATTGCCTCCCTCCAGGCGTGATTTTAGTAGACATTACTGATAGTTTTGGGGTCTCTGCAGTCTTACCTCCAAGGGTTTGTAGCTATTAGTTTGTCTTTTTACAAGCATCAACCTAGATGTATCACCGTTAAGTTTCACATTAGAGTTCTCACTTATGCCTTCCAGGGATAAAACGTCTGTGATTTCAACATCATTCATCGATTCACAATTTTTCATAAATTTTTCCTTCTAGACCTCCAATCTGTAGTTCCCAATCTGCAGCAGAGGGTCAACACAATATTTTCCAGGTGTCATTTTTGGGCAGAGCCTCACGCACGAAAATCTAGTCCCCACATCCTCTGCTTTGCCAGATAGTGCTTATTGATACCAAAAGAGATTGTGTAACAAATAAGAAAACAACCCCCTGTTTGGGTATAACTGTGTAGATACTACTATATGTAAATTATTTATAATTGTGGTATTCTGCAGTTTTTCTTAGAGAATCTTCTAAACTTGCTTTTCAATGATTAATTTCTAGCCAATCTTCATCATATTTTTCAGTTTGTCAAAAAATTGAAGAGGATTTGAAAATTTTATTTGCTTGTTAGATAAAGGCATCTCAGCTAACAAATGATATCAAAATTATCGTCTTACATAGAAGAAAAATGTCGGATTGCAGAAAACTATAATAGGAAACACCGTTAAAAAAGAACACATTCCTTAATGCTTCTTAATTGTTAGTACTTTTGTCATTTATAAGTGATACTCTTTTTTTTTCAAGGTACAAAGCAGGGGCGTAATTTTCTATTGGGCAGGGGGACAACTGCCCCTCTTACACCTCGGTTTAGTTTCCCCCCACCAGACCCGAGTTCGCCCCCCCTCCAGATAAATTTAGTTTCTTCAAAAATCTTGTCAGAACTAAGATAAGTCTGCATAATTTAAGCATCAACAGAGACGAACCAGTTTTTATGGCACTTGGTATTTACCAATTGACATATAGCGATCGCAGTTTCTGTTTGTCGGTCTGTCGGTCCCGGTTTTGCTAGTTCGGGCACTTCCAGATAAGCTAGGACGATGAAAGTTGGCAGCCGTATCAGGGACCAGATTAGATTAGAAATAGTCGCTTCCCCGATTCGACCATCTGGGGGGGGGGGGAGAGTGAGCGAACGAGATAGTTAAGAAGAATTTTTATTTGCCATTAAACAAATGATTGTTGTTGTTATATGTGTCTCAATGGTCTAGTGGTATGATCCTCACTCTGGGTGAGTGACTACCGGGTTCGAATCTTGGACGAATTCAATTTTACATGAATAAGATCTGAAACTAGATATGTGATCGATGTAGCGATCGCTGAAAGTTGGTAGGAGTATCAGGGACAAGACCAGATTAAATAAGAAATAGTCGCTTCCCCGATTCAACCATCTGGGGGGAGTAGTGGGACGGTTAATTCGGAAAATTAAATAAAAATGAGGTATTTTTAACTTTCGAACGGGTGATCGGATCTTAATGAAATTCGATATTTAGAAGGACCTCGTGTCTTAGAGCTCTTATTGGTCGGGATGTCAGGGACCTGCATAAGTTGACTTGATGACAGTTGTTTCCCCGATTTGACCATCTGGGGGGGACTGGAGGGAGGGAAAATCGTGAAAATTGATGCATGTTTGTCTTCGGAATGCGTGATTAGATCGTAATGAAACTTGATATATAGAAAGATCTCATGTCTCAAATGCTCAATTTTCAATTGGATGGGTGGAGGGGGGAAGCGGAAATCTTGGATAACGCTTAGAGTGGGGAGATGGGTATGAAACTTGATGGGAAGAGTAAGCCCAAGTTCTAGGTACGTGATTGACATAACCGGGCCAGATCCGATTTCTTTGGGGGAGTTGGGAGGAGGGGAGGTTTGCAGTGCTTTGGTGAGTTCAGTGCTTCTAGACGAGCAGCAAAGTCGATAACTCTAGTACCGAGTCTAAAGGTTTCGATTTCGTCACGAGTGCCATATGAGCTCTTGGCTCTTGTTTTTAGTATATATTTCACCTTTATATTACTATAAAGTACCTGTATAGTACTTTCATGGTACTAAATGGCTCATTTTTCAGTTTTTACTGTCATTTTCACTTGATTTGGGTTAATTGGCTCCAACTTTGCCCCCACCCCCAGGAATGTGACGGAATTACGTCACTGGTTCAAAGTAGATTAGGTCATCAATTTTTATGAGTGAGAGCCCCCCCCCCCCCCCCGAAAAGAAGAGATTAATAAGTGTCGCCTTGTAGTCTTTAACGGAAAATGTAGCCAAATAAAATGGATTTAGTGGCTATTGAAGTTGCTTTCTATGAAAACATTTTAATCTTTTCAATTAAGGAACAAATTGTCGAAAATGACAAATTCATGTGCATGTTCTGTTGGTCAGTTTTTTTTTTTTTTTTTTTTTTTTTTTTTTTTCTTTCTTTTTTTTTTTTTGCTAAGTTGACAAGGGTTTGTTTTATTTTTTATTTTTTTTTAGTTGACGAGTGTAGTCTATTTCCTATATTCGGTCAGTTAATTTCAAAAATCCTGTATTTATTAAGTGTTATTTGTTTTAACATATTTATCCTTTTCAAATATGTCTAATTATGTGTTCTTTTATTTCAGTTCAGACTGATAGACATTCCAATTATTCGGGAACACCTGGCTCCAAAAGTAATGGAATTAAAAGATCCTCTTCAGGTAAGTTTATTTTTTTATTTCATTTCACATATTGAGGGGGCAAGTAAAATTTGACAAGATATGGATTTACCACGGGATATTATGGGGTAGGAGGAATAGAGATCTGATCCTTAGAGGGGAGGGCGATTAATCCCCCTAGGAAGATCAGGTTTTTTGGAGGGAGGGGGTCCCCTCCCTCCAGATCGATCGCATTTTGAGCCACATTTTTTATTTTACTACGACGAGGTTTCTGGGAAAGGTCAGGAAGCCTCCCCCCCCGTGTGCAAGTGTTTATATTTGTGCATTATGAAATATGCAGAATCAGGGTCCCCTTATTTTTCAAGTAAAATTTTTTCTCGGATACTTGGTTTGTGTTGCTATGCCTGAATTAATTCGATTGAAAATAAAACTTGAGGTGAAATGGGTAGAAGCGAGCAAGTTTAAGAGAAGATCAATTCTAATATCAAAGAACCAACTACGTTAATTGCTGCAATACTGCGTGGCCTAAAGCGTTTAAAATTTTATGTGTGATTCGATCCTTAAATTTGTAGTAGGTTTTATTTACATTTCGAAATACGTTCCAATCTGTTCTGTATATAACTCCAAAAGAGTATCTGAAATTAAGAATTTGAAATACTCACAGGATTTAGCCTTCGATTTGTCAAGTCAAATATAATGTCACATGGTTTTGTATGTATGTATGTATTTATTTATAACCCATCATACAAAATAATGAAGTGATGGAGTACATTGAAAAAAAAAGGAAAAAAAGAAGAAAGAAACAGCATATCGTAATTACATTCTAAAATACAAACAAAAATAATTCCACGTCAAAAACAACATTTTGCCATTCATGGCCGGTTTGCTTATTGCACATGTGTACATTCAGCTCAGCTAACTTAGCACACGGGTCAGACAAGCTATATTTTTTCATCAAATAGGAGTTGTGGGTCATTGGAGGAACTCGCAACAGAAACTTAGCAAATTTGAAGAAAACACGTTTCATCCTAAGTTGGTCAGATTCACTAAATATAGGGTAAGACGGTACTAAATACAGAATATGTGGCAGGACGACACTATTGTAAATTCTCGCAAGATGGGCTCTATTCAAATCAAACTGAGAACTAACAATTGTACCATATGCACGACGGATTTTTGTTTCCATACTTTCTAGCATCAATAGCCTAGTTTTCTTCAGATTTTTTCCAATAGGAGGGCCAAGATATTTCAACTTAACACAAGGCTTTGCTTCTGTACCATTCAGATCTATAAATATATTATCTGATCTAGTCGTATCTATTTCAAGGATATGTTTCTACCTATCTATCATACTTAGTTACTATTATTAGCAGCTATGTGACGAAAAGTCCTACATTCTTTGTCAAATTTTGTATAATTTGTCAAATTTTGTTAATAAAGACTGTCATTCTTCAGGCTTTCTAATCTGATACTATTTTATTTCTTTTTTATGGATAATTGATTTACATAACACGGTGCTACTTTTTTTTACCATGGATTTTTTTTTTCTTATAGTTATTATCATCAGAGTCGGGTTTCATTTAGGACCAATAATTTTTGGGGTAGGGGTCAGAGAGATGACTGTAAGCTCATTCAGAGTCGATCCAGCTGTAGAGAAGTGCCTGGAGAAATCTTGAGAAAGTGAACTGGAGCTATGAAACAGAGATCAGCACCGTCGGTTTCGGCTGTAGTCTCAACTTTTTTTATGGCACTTGGTATTAACCAAGTGACATATAGCAGTCGCCAATTCTGTCGGTCTGTCGGTCTGTCTGTCGGTCTGTCGGTCCCGGTTTTGCTACTTTAGGCACTTCCAGGTAAGCTAGGACGATGAAATTTGGCAAGCGTATCAGGGACCGGACCAGATTAAATTAGAAATAGTCGTTTTCCCGATTTGACCATCTGGGGGGGAGTGGGGGCCCGGTTAATTCGCAAAAAATAGAAAAAATGAAGTATTTTTAACTTATCAGCGGGTATTTGGATCTTAATGAAATTTGATGTTTGGAATGATATTGTGTCTTAGAGCTCTTATTTTTAATCCTGACCGGATCTGATGACATTGGGGGGAGTTGGAGGGGGAAAACCTAAAGTCCCGGTTTTGCTACTTTAGGCACTTCCAGGTAAGCTAGGACGATGAAATTTGGCAAACGTATCAGGGACCGGACCAGATTAAATTAGAAATAGTCGTTTTCCCGATTTGACCATCTGGGGGGGGGGAGAAGGGGCCGGTTAATTCGGAAAAATAGAAAAAATGAAGTATTTTTAACTTATGAGCGGGTGATTGGATCTTAATGAAATTTGATGTTTGGAATGATATTGTGTCTCAGAGCTCTTATTTTAAATCCCGACTGGGTCTGATGACATTGGGGGGAGTTGGAGGGGGGAAACCTAAAATCTTGGAAAACACTTAGAGTAGAGGGATCGGGATGAAACTTGATGGGAAAAATAAGCGCAAGTCCCAGATACATGATTGACATAATCGGAACTTATTTGCTCTCTTTGGGGTAGTTGGGAGGGGGGGAGTAAGTCTTAAAAATTAGAAAAATGAGGTATTTTCAACTTACGAACGGGTGATCGGATCTCAATGAAATTTGATGTTTAGAAGGATATCGTGTCTTAGAGCTCTTATTTTAAATCCCGACCGGATCTGGTGATGGGGGCGGGGAGTTGGGAGGGGGAAACCTAAAACTTGGAAAACACTTAGAGTGGAGGGATCGGGATGAAACATGGTGGGAAAAATAAACACAAGTCCTAGATAGATGATTGACATAAACGGAACGGATCCGCTCTCTTTTGGGTAGTTGGGGGGGGGGGTTAATTCTGAAAAATTAGAAAAAATGAGGTATTTTTAACTTACGAATGGGTGATTGGATCTCCATGAAATTTGATTTTTAGAAGGATATCGTGGCTCAAAGCTCTTATTTTAAATCCTGACCGGATCTGGTGACATTGGGGGAAGTTTGGGGTGGGGAGACCTAAAATGATGGGAAACCCTTAGATTGGAAGGATTGGGATGAAACTTGGTTGGAAAAATAAGCAAAAGTCTTGCATACGTAATTTACATAATTGGAACGGATCCGCTCAATTGCGGGGGGGGGGGGGGGGGTAATTCTGAAAAATAAGAAAAATAACGTATTTTTAACTTACGAAGGAGTGATCGGATCTTCATGAAACTTCATATTTAGAAGGACCTCGTAACTCTGATATCTTATTTTAAATCTCAACCGGATCAAACGTAATTGGGGGGGGGGGCAGTTGGGGGGACCGGAAATCTTAGAAAATACTTAAAGCGGTGAGATCAGGATGAAACTGGATGGGAAGAATAGAAACCTGTCTAAGATACGTGACTGACATAACTGGACCGGATCTGCTCTCTTTGGTGGAATTGGGAGGGGGGAGGTAATTTTGAAAATTGAGGTATTTGTAACTTACGAAAGGGTGACCAGATCTTAATGAAATTTGATATTTAGAAGGATCTTGTGCTATAAAGTTTAACTTTAGGTTCTGACCTTCTCACAAGTGCCAAATGAACTCTTGGCTCTTGGCTCTTCCGACCTCGTCCAAATGAGCTCTTGGCTCTTCCGACCTCGTACCATATGAGCTCTCGGCTCTTCCGACCTCGTCACAAGTGCCATATGAGCTCTTAGCTCTTGTTTTTAGTACCCATTCAATATGGTTCAACTAATGATTTAATAAAAGCCTATTGTGTTTAATTTCTATTTGATGGTTGTAAATGTCATTATAATTTTTTGTTAATTTTAATCCTGTTATTAAAGCCTACATCAACTGAAAATAAATAAAAAAGATCATCATCGCCGGTTTGGATTATCAAATCTAGTCCAGTCATTTTTTTTTTTTTTTTTTTTTTTTTTTTTTTTTTTTTTTTTTTTTTTTTTTTTTTTTTTTTTTTTTAGTATCAATGTAATATGGCTCAGTTAAAGGTTTAATAAAAGACCATCGTGTGCTAATTTCAATTTAATGGTTGTAAACATTTTTTTTTTTTTATTGAAGCCTAAATCAACTGAAGATAAAAAAAGGGGGTTATTAATTTATGTTTTATTAGCAAGCAAAAAAGTTAAATTGTCACTGAAAACCTGGATTTTTGCAAAAGCCCAGACGAATTGGAATCCTGATTTTGATTGAAGCTTGCAGGAATTTAAATTAATGAAATTTGTAGCATGGATCATCGTTTTTTTTTTTTTTTTTTTTTTTTTTTTTTTTTTTTTTTTTTTTTTTTTTTTTTTTTTTTTTTTTTTTTTTTTTTTTTTTTTGTCACGGCATTTGTTCAAAGCTCTACAAATACCTCGTGAATGTTCGACAAAGAAAATAAGGGTTAAACATCTTGGTGAAACGGTATGGGGGAGACGAGTAGACACTCAAGTTCGTCATTGAAATTAAAACAAACGACATTATCTAGAATTCGTCAGCAAAAATCATAAAGCTAATTATAGTCACATCAGCGAAAATACCCCACATTTGCTTCGCTTAAGTTTTTCTTTTTCAACATTTTCTCTACATTTTGCCGCCCTAAGCGAATGGTTGGAACACTGGACTTGTAATCATATGTCCTTCGGGGGAAGTGTTCAAGCCCTGATGTCACTGATTTCTAGGTTTGGGGTGGGGGTCAACGATTTGACTCTGCAAGCTCAGCCAGAGCCAACCCAGCTCCAAACGGGTACCTGGAGAAATCTCTGGGGCAAATACGAGAAGGGCCGGATGATATGCCCCTATGTACGCTAAGCACATCCAAGCGAGCGCAGAGAATCAGGAGATCGGTACCTGCGCTACGTGGATCGTTGGTCTGCACGCAAAAAAGTTCAAAATATACATTGAGTCGAAACTGAAAGAAATATTTCTACCCGAAGAACGAAGATATTTTTGGACTTAGCCTAGTTCTAACTGTGATATTAAACAAATAAAAAAATTAAACAAGAACGGGTCTATTGCCATATGGGAAAAAACCAGAATAATTACACGAACGTTTTGTCTTTACCAAACAAGGTTTCTTCAACGTGGAGAAGAAAGAGTTTAAAACGAAACTTCATAAAAAAGGAGAAAAATTTAAAGTTAAAGAAGAATATGAAGAAATCTATCAAACTAAGTATATACAATGACTTATTGGTGAGATTGTTTTCCTTTTATTCTTCTTTGCTTGCAGATTTTTTTTTAATTTTTCATTTAGTTTTGTTTGTAAATCTTTCTTCTGGAAGCTGTAAGTGCCTTTTTCGATATTGCTTTTTATTTTTTTTATTTCGTATTTCATATGTCTCCGACGTTGGTCATCTGGGGACATTTCCATTCCAGCAAAACGAAATAAGATATTCGTACTTAGCAAAAATTTTGTTTAATTATTCTCATTTTTCTTCCTACTGGCCGAGAACAGTTCTTGTTTCCAAAATTTTCTTCTTTATTTTGTTATGTTAGACCAGTTTGGCCTTAGATCTTTTATTATATCTTATATAGTATGCAAGTGATTATAATATATATCATGTAAAGGATTATTATGAATTATATATAATATAATAAAAATGAACAAATGAATCTATCTGTACTCGGCAAATTTCAAGTTGTATCCAAATATACTAAGACTTTTTAATTGAAATCGAAATTTTAATAGTTAAGATTAATTATGCTTTGAATTTTCCCTTTTCTGCTTGGCAACACTGCACTATCAATTTTCGGTAAGAGTTATCAGTGCTAATGAGACCCATTGACAAAGATTTCTTTCTTATCAGTTTCTTTTGCTCTTTGATATTGACTGCAAATTAAAGGATTTTAGCTACTATTATTAATTGCTGCCGGGGTTTATTAAAAAGGCTAAGGTACAGGCTTTAATTGTGATTTCTGATGATAAGTATACTGTCATTAGACATCCTTTGTGGAGCAGCGTTGTCTCTGAATAATTCGGGTCTCTTTGCTGGGCTTACTACCCATGCAGCAAGCAACCATCTAAATGCGTAGGCTTGCAGTATACCATCGAGTAATTAAAGGCACTGTGAATCTTACTGTAAAAACGTAAGGATATTGAATATTTAGCGGCCCGAGTAGGTGACGTTTTGTCAATTTCGTTTTTTCTGACACTAGAGGTTTTTCACAACTATTCGTATTATCTTATAACTTAATATTCATTTTTAGCTGTTTCAAATATTACTAAAAATTCTTTAGAAAAGACGGACAAAATTGAATTCCCTGGCCTTCTATTAAAAAAAAAAAAGAATTTGTCCTGTATGCCTATTTGATAGCAATAGGTTATAGTTTAATAGCTAATTCAATCGCGTTGTTGAGAGTAGAGATAGAAAAATACTGCAAATAATTAGCAAATATCTGGAGATATCGTCAAAGCTGCTATCAAATTACTTGGAACATTTTGAACTGTACTACAGCACATTTTAGAAATCAAAGGATAAGAAATTGTTTTTTTTAACATCACTTCCCAAAGCTTCCATGTTGGATTTTTCCTCTATAAATACAGATAAAAAAAAATAATAATTAAAAAACATGGTTATTCTTGTAATTCCTTTTGTTTTGGATTGGATGCTTTATATAGACTAAGTAATTATTTTTCTTGAACTAGTTTCTTTTTTGTGTCTTCATACACTTCTGACTGTTAATAATTAAGAGGTTTCAATTTATATGTTGTTCTTTTTGTTTCAGACCATAGTACTGTTGAAATGGAAATGTCCCCAGGTGACAGTACACCAACATCAGAGACATCTGAAAAACGGCCGAGGCTGGAAATCCATGATAGTCTGGCGTCAAGTGGATTTCCCAAGTTGTCATCTCAGACGGCTGGGATCACTTTGGGGTCTCAAAGAATACCTTCTTACCCCCTTCAGGTTTATTTCCATCTAATTTCTCAACCTCAAATTTTTACTGTTCTTTTATATCAAGTTTCTTATATAATCTTCTTGAAGGCCATATTGATATATTTAAAAATTATAAGCATGGAAATGTTCCAAAACCATCTTCTTTTTTATTGTAGCAGAAATTCTGTTCTGGTCTTCACAAGACAAGGGGGGGGGGTCTCAGCCCCACTCATCTTAGTCTCGGCTTGTTTTGAGTTTGCTCGGTTATTTATTGCAAATTTGTTCGTTTTGGGTTTCATTTATTTATTGATGGTTATTTTTGTTAGTTCTACATTTGGAAAATTATTTGACTTTATGTATGCTCATGTTTGGTTTAATGTAGCTGTTTGCTTTTCTTTGAAAAACTTATTTCGTGGATTTTGTTGAAAGTTTTTGACACAGTCTTTTTCGTTGGAAAAGAAAATGATTTTTTTAAACTTTTTGTTTTTCTTCTATAAGTTTGGCTTACTGTTTGTATGTTGGAAAACAATGTGAAATTTTTTTTAATAAAACGCGTCCTTTTGAAAATATGGACAAACATAATATTGTTTAATTAATTTTTACACATTTTGAAAGATAAAACTTAATACCGGTCCCAGGATATTGTATCTATCGTATTTTGACAACCTGGATGCACTTACGCTATATTTTGATTTAGCCGAACATCCCCCTTAACAGTCCTTGAAAGTTCCATAAGCCTTAGTAATATTAGTTCTAGTAGCAGTAGTAGCAGTAATATGCACATAGTGTTTTTTTTTGTATTAGCTCAACATATCCCTCAGCATGCTCTGAAAGTTTCAACCTAATACTCTTAGATGTTCTGTATAAACTGGTGGTACGACCATTTGTCAGCCTGAATACATATAGGGTGTTTCCATTCAATTTAATGTACCTCCCAACATTATCTCAAAATGTCTCCTCAATACACTTAGCCTTAATAGCGGTGTTAGTAGGTGTAGTAGAAGTAGTAGGGGTGCACATATGTGTTAGCTTTTGGTTAGTTCAAAGTCCCCCTTAACATGCACTGCAAATTTCAACTTAATGCTCTAAGCTGTTCCTGAGACAGGGCTGTTATGGCCCTTTAATAACCTACATCCGCATAGTTTGTTTCAATTTAGCTCACTATCCTCTCAACATTCCCTGAAATTTTGATTGTTATGCCCTTAGAATCAGTAGTACTAGAAGTAGTCGTCATAGTTTTTGTAATAGTATGCACATTTTAATTTTGTCTAGTTGAACATCCTCCTTAACATGTCCTAAAAGTTTTATTTTAATACCCTAGACTATTCCTGGGAGACTACTGATGTGGCCTTTTGATAAGCTGCTTGTACAGATGTTGTTTTTTTTTATTTAGTTAAAAATCCCATAAACATCCCCTGAAAGTTTTAACTTTCTACCCTTAGCTGCAGCATTAGTCATCATAGCAATAACAATAATGGAACAGAAGTTGCAGCAGTAGTAGTTGTAGGAGCATGAACATAGTGTTCCCAGAAATTTTACGGAATGAAATATCCTTATTCTCAGTAGAAGTAGTAGTCGTATCAGTTGTCATAGTAGCAACAGCAGTAAATAAGCCAGAAAATTTAAGCCAAATCACAATAAAATTAGCTAAGGTAAGCCGTCGTTTAAACTCAAAAATTTTTCCCGCCAATCATTATTAAAAATAAGCCAGTCTGGTGGAAGATAAGCCAATATGGCAACACTGAGAAGAGCTTCAATACTACAGTAGTTCACATTATAGTCAGTATTATTGGATCATAGTCTCGCTGCACGCGTGCGCGCACATTCCAACCTTTGTCATTCTTGACAAAGCAGTCAATCTTAAATTTTTCCTTTTTGACAACCTGTACACCCATAACACGTTTTTATTTAGTTTTGTAAAAACGCTGGGCAAATAATTTGTCTGGGATTTTGAAGCAACTACTGCCAATAAAATCAAATTCAATAATCTTGTTCTTTTTTCATGGAAACTTAACTACCAATGACCTCATATACTAGGCATTAACAATTTCTGATTATGGAAAGACGCTTTAGTTGCATTAAACTTGATACTTAGTAGCATTTATTTATCTTATTAGTTATTAGTAGTAACTTTAGGACAGTGGTCGCTAACATTTTTTTCATGTAGAGAATAGAAATTAAACAGATGGCATTGGTCGTAAAATTCCCGAAATATTTTTTCGTATTTACTTTTTACTAAGTACGACCTAGATGATAGTTACCGTTCCTGATCGACATCGAATCTGAATTATTTTTGTATTTGGCAATTTCTATCGAAACACTTTTTTAATTTCTAGCTTATATGGGTCCTGGAATGCTGTTTACAAAGGGAGAAAAAATATGAAAGAATGATATCCTTTAGATACCCTGAATTAGGTTGTCAGATCTAAATTTGGACTAAGAAAGATCACGAATTATGTAACAGTCATTACCATTGAACTATGAAGCATGTACATCTAATTTTTAGTTCTGTGATATGTTTTTAATTTTGAAAACGTTGGTCTAATAATGTAAATCATGTTTAATCGTGCTGCGTTACCTTAAAAAAATCTTGTATATTCGTTTTGTAGAATTTTAATGGACAGTGACATCGCTAAAAAGGACGTTTCTGAAATTATTATTTTAGTAAATTCACTGAAATGGATCTAAAGCATTCTCTATATTTGAATATTTTTGTAAAATCATCTGAACTTCTTTTATTTCAGGCTGGTATGCAGAACATAGGCTAGTGAAAAAGAATTAACACAAATATACCTTTTAGCATTTTTTACAAAATTAGTTATTTTATCTTTGGTCCAGTGTAAAGCAAAGTAAAAATGAAAAACCAAAATTAATAGGGCTGATATAATTATGTTTTTTTTTTTTTTTGGTAATCTTTATGATTTTGTGGGAAAAAAAAGGCGGTGCTACTGTTTTTTCCCTGATATGGATTTGAGGCACCTCTCTTATCAGTTTTATATACCTTTTGTTCTGAAGAGGAAGAATGAGGCACAACATCTAAAATTGGTTACAATGACATGGACAAATTAAATTTTGCGAAAATATTCTGAAAAAGATAACTTTTTTCAGAATCGCTTAGCTGCATGCAATCTCTAAACATTTCCAAACCTAAAATCCTGTGCCCTGGATATAACTCAAGGTGGGGTAGTGCATATGGAACAAAGTTAAAAAAAAATTTGTTGTTAAAATTGACCAGAACAGTAGGAAAATCATAATTGTGACTTATGTCGTGTGTTTCAACTCACTTTATTTGTTATTATTCATTTCTGAGTAAGAGATGAATTTTCTAATGATTAATGTGGAAATGTAAATAAGTGATAATCCTTGCTTATAAAAACCTGGAAAAAAGGAATTTGTATCCTTCTTTTTGGCTAAGCTTGGCTGTTCTGTCTAGCGATAATAAAGGAAAATTTTGTTGAAAATTACTTCCTTCGCCTCCTAGATCATTCCTTTCCCTCCGATCCTTTCCATTTCCCTTCCATTCCCTCCGTCTGGAGGATGACCTTCAGAAGAATATTTGAAAAATCCTTCCTGTCCCATGGAACTTCTCTCAGTTTGCCCGTAAAGGTTATTCGTGTTTGCACTTATGTAAGCAAAACACTATGAAGGTGAACATGAATATATTATTTTAATTTTTTTTAGTCAACCAAAGATCTGAGCGTGACAGCCTTAAAATCTCTGGAACAGACAGAATTCACTCAACAAGAAGCATTGAAGACGTTACACGCGGCTTTATTAGCAGCACAGGGTGCGGTGTCTTCTGATGTCGATGCGTTGAGTAATGGTCCTCCCACTCCAACTCATTCCGAGTCCCATGATAGTGACCATCGTAAAGGTAACCTCTTAATTGGCATCAAATACTTCAAAAGGTGGCGAAGAACTGTTTTCCTTTGTTCTACATCTTGTTGCAAATACACTAGTATTGTGTTTTGTAATGAAAATCCTTTATTCTTTAGTAGTTACAAATATACTTTCTGCAACGCTGCTATGGAGGAACCAGTGTTGATTCTTGCCTCTCTTGCGCCCCGGGAAAAATCTTGATTAGCCCCTTGATTCTCCCAAAAATTTTCAAGCTAAATTTTAAGAAAACTCATTTATTTACAAAATTTTCATTTATTGAAAAATTCAATTTTTTAAATTCGACTTTTCTAACTTTAACCTCTGCAAAACTATAAATTATGTCGTCCCCATTGTCCTACTTGACTGAACGATCTTGCTTAGCAGACTCGCCTGCGTAGAGGGAACTAGTTAACGGTGCCGTCAGTCTTCTCCAGATGATCCTGTCCCTGGCTTGTAATGGGGCCTCGTTTGGACTTGTGGATGAGGAGTCGTTGGTTTATTACATCATCCCATCTATTGCCCGGTGTCCCCCTAGGACGTCGCCGGCTATTTTCCGTGGGGTTTAAATCCGTGATATTGATGACCCTTGCAGGGGTGCTTGGCGGGGGGCGGAGTAGGTGGCTGCACCATCTCATGGAATGGGCATTTGCTTGAGTGGAGAGATTTTTCAGCTTGAAGGTTTTCAGGATCTCAGTGCTGCGGACCTTGTCATACCATTTGGAACCTTCTATTCGACGCAGGTGTCTAGTCTCAACGACAACCTAGATTGCTTTTAATTCTTCGCATACTATGCTCACACTAAATCATTTAGTCGCTCCTGGCTCATAGTCGATGTGAGGTTTGTTAATATTAATTTAAATATACTAGCGACCGCTCATTACTGGCCACCGACACTGCAATCGCTAATAATATTTGATAGGCAACTCTGAAGTCCGCCAAGATCCTTTCATCTCCGTATTTTATAATTAATTCTAACAGATCTATAGGTTTTTTTTAAGGAAAAGTGTCGGTGTTGAATTTTTTTTTTTTCATATCTTTGAGTTCGTGGAGCAACTGAAATGGATCTAAACCCTGGGAATTTTTATTGCTACTTGCTTTTATTTTCGAGGGATTGCGATGAAGATATGGAAAAATTGAAATTTTGGACTCAATTTGCTTATTCTTACCGCCAATTGCTCCCTCTACATTATTTTAATAAAAATACAATTTCAATTAGAAAATGATTATAACCGTTAGGTTATTTACTTGAAATCTGACACCCCTAAAATTCTGCACCAGGGGTAATTGCCCCTCTTCCCCCTAAAACCGCCTGTGGGAAGAGCTCATAGTTTGCTGGGTTGTTATTTTGAATTGTTTACTATTAGAAAGTTATTATTACTTAAAAGCGAAAATTGACAAATCGGAGACCTGAATCGACAAATGCGCGAAAGATTAGAAATTCCTTTTTGAAGGGGATAGACAATTTATTTCCATTTATTGGATTCTAATATTCAATGATGGAAAATATAAATATTCAATTCGGATATATTTTTCTGTTTAAAAATTGTATCCAGTGTGTTCGTGAAAACTGGCACTCCCCCTTCTATTCCTAACTGACAGCATCGGATTTTTCTTTTCACCAGAGAGTTTGTAGATATTGCTTACCTCATGTGAAGTATTCACCTTATGAGGTTAGAACTCACAACTGTAAAATCTGGAATGCTAGTTCTCCTGCGTAATGATGCTGAGCGGCTGCAAGCCAATCTCTTATTTCCAAGGAGCGAATATAAGAGTAGCATATATAAATTAAATAGTGTTACATTTATCTAGAACGAGTCCTAGGTGAAACATATCCTAGTATAAAACGTCCTAGAGGAAACGTGGTGTTAATTATTTTGGTATTTTCACACATTTATGTTTCTAGTACCAAAATTCTTCCTACTACATTGTTCGACCAAGGTATGCTACGAATCCTAAAGTCTTTAAAACTTAGGCTTGCAAACGAAACTTTTGGCTTCATAGTACTTTTCAATCTAGCCCAAGAATTTCATCTAGGTCTAATGTATCTGAAAAATAAAGAGTATCCCCGAAAGGTGGGTTTTTGGCCAAAAATTGTTGATACGCCACAAAGAAGAGTAAGAGACGTATTCAGCTGTACTGGAGCTCGAGGAAAAACCTTGGTGAATGTTCAAGATTCTACAACTTTTTGGTGAGACCAGGCCAACTGTGGTCCAGAATGAGAACTATGGCTTAAGATAACTGACAAAGGCTTTTCAAAGGTTTTCAAATAAAACATTAGCTTGTAATAATAATAATAACTTTTATTGCTCTAAAAGCCATAGGGCCATGGCAATATTAAATGAAAAATTCGATTCTAATTAATTACTTAAACAAAAAACATTCCACAAATTACAAAAAATTATTTCAGTGTTCCATCGCTACAACATTTCAGGGCTTCTATATGCCGGTGAAAATAGCAGTGGTCCTGTCGTGCCATTGCTGCCATGCAACTGCGTGCATGCTTGTTGCCATCTCAGGGCGATATCCGCCTGTCGAGGAATTGAAAGGAAACTCAGGGCAGTTGCCCATTGCGCAGGATCGGTGAAGAGAGGGTGGTTAATTTTCTCGTCAGGTACCGGAGTCTATCCCACGGTACCATGTTTTGAAAAAAGGAGGGGAGAATAGACTATTACAAAATAAACAATCAAAACTGTTATTTTTCTACTAGCAATTATATTAATTGTCCATTTAAAGGAACAACACAACACTCAAATGACAAGCGAGCTGTCGCTTGTTCAATTACTTTTCTTTGTTTTTTTGAGTATTATCTAGTGCATAAATTTTTTCTTCAATATTTTTAATTTTCTCTATGTCGGTTTCTATATATGACCGTGCAGACTTTTAAATACATTTATATAGTTTTAAGGGGGAGCATTATTGATAAAAATAACCCGTAATAGCTTGAAGGATGCTATGTCTATCCAACCCTTTAGAAGTATAATTTTTTGTGTCCTTGTATCTTTTGTTGGATTTTATTTGGTGTTTTTATCCAAGGGTCATGCTGGTTTTTCAAAGGGGTGTCAGGGTGTCACGAACGCTAGTGTTCTAATCAGCCTATAGACTGCTCACGACAAACTGCACAACGATATTAAATAATGAAAATATGAGGCTAAGCGAAAGGCAGAAGTTATTGGGCTTTCTTATTAGTATAAGGTGCCTATGAAGTTAGAGATAAATTACTGACGATTATGAATATAATACTAGAAAAAGGGGAAGTACCTAGTGATCTTAGGAAAGCTTAGGATTAAACCACTTTATAAGAAAGATGTAAGAGTGAGTAGTAATTATAGAGGCAATAGTTTGTTTTCTGTAGGAAGTAAACTACTTAGTATGATGATACTTTTTAGACTTAGAAATGCTGTAAATTAAGTTTTAAGAAAAGAACGGAGAGGTTTTGGTAGGGGAGATGATATATCGACTGGTTGAGTGAGCAAATCTCTTTAGTCCTTAGTTATATAGATATGAGCAAGCGATTGATTCAGCTGATAACAGAGGTTTAGCAAAGGTCTTATCCCGTATGGTATACCAGACAAATACATTAAATTGATTAGTTCTCTGTACGAGAATAACACTGCTGCGGTTAGGAAATTAGGTTAGCAGCTGGTTTCCTACTAAATCAGGAGTTAAGCAGGGTTGGGTTCTATCCTCCTTTATATGGATCATTTTGATAAACTTTCCCTAAGGAGCACAGGGAAGGCGATGGGAGAACAGGGAATCAAACGGGGAAGCAAGACTTTCCTAGAATTGTATTATGCTGAGGATTTAAGCATCCTAGATGAAAGTATAAGAGAAACAAATGAACTTTTAGAGGTTTTACGAGTTCAGGGTGGAAGAGAAGATTTGAAACTTAATTTTAAGAGGACTAAGTCGCTAAGACCTGGAATAAGTGAAAATGAAAAGGTGACGTTTGGGTAATGAAAAGATTGATCAGGTTGACAGCCTCACTTACCTTGGTAGTATTATTAGTAAAAAATGGCGGGAGCAGTGAATATAATAAGTAGAATAACCAAGACCTAGGGTGTTTTTTCATAAGGGCGTTGTTCATAAATGCTGCGAGTCATTTCTGAAAAGAAAATGACTAAAATCTGAAAAAATGTTTCTTTCAATTTTATTGTCTATCACAGACATAAGATACATGAAACAGATATCCAACTTAACCAATTTTTAGTTACCAAAAAGTTTGGTAACTAACAGAGTTACGAATAATAGGTTCGAATAAGGTTCGAATAATAGGACGATAAGTCTGCGAACCAAGATTTGAATGTTGGAAGCTACAGTGATGACAGTGGTCAAGTATGGCTTGAAGCGTGGGGGCCCCAAAAGACGAAGAAGGATTTGCTAGATAGTTTCCATAGAGATTGCCGACGGATTGTATTGGGTACCCGACGGACTGACCGTATCTCAAATAATGAGCTTTACAAAAATGGCTCAATCCCGCTTTCTAGGGCTATACTAAGAGAAAGGCTGAGATGGTTGAGACACGTTCTGCGGATGAAGAATAACAGAAGGCCAACCGTCTTGGGCCAAAAGAAAAGCATGTCGTCCCCGAATGGGGTGAGAGGATGTGGTTATTCAAAATTTAATGGAAGTTGGAACTTCTTGGGAGGGTGTAAGGAGGGAGGATTTGAATAGATTAGGATGGAGGAGGAGCGTGCTTAGTGGTTTTGGCCCCCGGTGGCTTTTGCTGCAGTGAGTTGTTAGTATTAGTGGTTGAATAAGTTAATTATACACTAAATATTGCTATTAATTGTTTTTTAATTCATTCGTTTTCACTGCTCTTTCTGTCACGTTTTGTGTATCAATATTGTCATGCACCTTGCAAGATACAATTACGCAGCAGAAAGTATTAAATTTCGAAGAAATTTTGTTGCTTATCACTAAAACATGTCCTTTTGTGTGGAAACGGCGTTATTATTCAGGGATTTTTCTTATTATTTCATTATTATTATTATTAGGCCTCAGGTTATTATTCTTTTAGCATTCACTTAGCTTATTTTTGCATTGCAGCGTCCAGTGTAGTTTCGGATTCGATCAGCCAGTCAGCCCCTAGCTTGTCTTCTATTGGGCCAAGTATGCGGCAAATTCAGCCTCAAATATCCCAGACTGCAACGTTAACCCCATCTTTAGCTAATCATTTTAAGCCAGGATTACTAGGCCACGTGTCTGGATGGCCGGCTGAAGGCTTAGAACGACAGGTAATTTTTTGCTCCGTTCTTAATCACCTGGTATCCACTGAAGCCAATTAAGGCTCCACAAAGGCTGCTCCGCATACCAATAACCCAATACCGACATCTAATATCAGTATACCGTATACTCAAAGTCTGCTCCGTATACCATATTGGAGCTTATTTAATTATGAACTCTGAACTGTAAACTATAAACTTCAGTAAGCTGTTTCATCGCTATCTCTAAGCCTGTTAACTAGATATTAGACCAAGTTACTTAAGGAGATGCCATCTCAATATCATTATATGTTAAGTGTATGATTAAGGGTCATTTTCCAAGATTTAGTTTGTAGATAAGCTGAGCAAGTTCCTTTATCACTCGAACTTTTCTAATTTTGATTTTTGTAGGGCTTGATTAGTTCAAACTTTTTGTTCGTAATTACACGTAGTTCGTAATTACCCATTTTTTGGGGACCCAAAAAAGTTTATTGTAATGCGCTGTAATGCGTTCACTTCGAAAATGTAATCGTAGTTTGTGAATTATCCCAGTTTTCGTGGAATAGTGTCTTAAGTCTGTTGGGGAAGGTAAGGGGGGAGGGACATGGGTTTCTTTAATCTTCTAGAAAATATAACATTAAGGAACTAAGGTTAAGAACTTCAAGTGAAAGAACTTGATGCTTAGTGCTTCGTGTTTTTTTGGGGTGTGGGGGGGGGGGGGGGGCTTAACTTCTTTTAAAATAAAAAAAAGCGTTTTGATTCTTAGCAATATTTGTTAACTTAATGTTCTCCTAAAACCTCTGGGGATCTAGCTGGCGAGGAACGTGAGGCACCAGAGTAAGTTACTTTGTTTTTTTATGGCACTTGGTATCTACCAAGTGACATAGCGATCGCAAATTCTGTTGGTCTGTCTGTCCCGGTTTTGCTACTTTAGGCACTTCCAGGTAAGCTAGGACGATGAAATTTGGCAGGCGTATCAGGAACCAGACCAGATTAAATTAAAAATTGTCGTTTTCCCGATTCGACCATCTGGGGGGGGGGTATGGTTAAATTGCAAAAATTTGAAAAAATGAGGTATTTTTAACTTACGAACGTGTGATCAGATCTTAATGAAATTTCACATTTAGAAGGATATCGTGTCTCAGATCTTTTATTTTAAATCCTGACCGTATCCGGTGACATTGGGGGGAGTTGGGGGGAACCTAAAATCTTGGAAAACGCTTAGAGTGGAGGGATCGGGATGAAACTTGGTGGGAAAAATAAGCACAAGTCCTAGATACGTGATTGATATAACCGGAACGGATCCGCTCTCTTTGGGGGAGTTGGGGGTGGTTAATTCTGAAAATTAGAAAAAATGGGTTATTTTAAACTCATGAAGGAGAGATCGGATTTTAAAGAAATTTGATGTTTGGGAAGATATCTTGTCTCAGAGCTCTTACTTTAAATCCCTAACGGACCTGGTGACTTCGGGGCACTTGGGGGGGGGGGGGCTAAAATCTTGGAAAACGCTTAGACTGGAGGGATCGGAATGAAACTTTGGTGGGAAAAATAATCACAAGTCCTAGATACGTGATTGACATAACCGGAACAGATCCGCTCTCTTTGGGGGAGTCGGGTGGAGGATTAATTCTGAAAAATTAGAAAAAATGAAGTATTTTTAACTTACGAAGGAGTGATCAGATCTTAATGAAATTTGATTTTTGGAAGGATATCGTATTTCAGAGCTCTCATTTGAAATCCCGACCGGATTCGGTGACATTGGGGGGAGTTGGGGGAGGGAGCCTAAAATATTGGAAAACGCTTAGAGTGGAGGGATCGGGATGAAACTTGGTGGGAAAAATAATCACAAGCCCTAGATACGTGATTGACATAACCGGAACAGATCTGCTCTCTTTGGGGGAGTTGGGGGGAGGATTAATTCTGAAAAATTAGAAAAAATGAAGTATTTTTAACTTACGAAGGAGTGATCGGATCTTAATGAAATTTGATGTTTGGAAGGATATTGTGTTTCAGAGCTCTTATTTGAAATCCCCACCGGATCCGGTGATATTGGAGGGAGCTGGGGGAGGGGGGCTAAAATCTTGGAAAACGCTTAGAGTGGAGGGATCGCGTTGGAACTCGGTGAGAAAAATAAGCACAAGTTCTAAATGCGTGGTTGACATAACCGGAACGGATCCACTCTCTTTGGGGGAGTTGGGGGGAGGGAGGGTTAATTCTAAAAAATTAGGTATTTTTAACTTACGATTGAGTGATCGGATCCTAATAAAATTTAATATTTAGAAGGACCTCGTAACTCAGATCTCTTATTTTAAATCCCGACTGAATCCAGTGTCATTGGGGGGGGGGGGGGGAGACCGAAAATCTTGGAATATGCTTAAAGCGGAGAGATCAGGATGAAACTTGGTAGGAAGAATAAACACAAGTTAAAGATACGTGACTGACATAATCGGACTGGATTCGCTCTTTTTGGTGGAGTTGGGGGGGGGGGGGGTAATTTGGAAAAATTAGAAAAAATGAGGTATTTTTAACTTACGAACGGGTGATCAGATCTTAGTGAAATTTGAATTTTAGAAGGATCTTGTGCTTTAGAACTCTTATTTTAAATCCCGACCAATTCCGGTTCATTGGGAGGAGTTGGAGGGGGAAACCAGAATTCTTGGAAAACGTGAAAATCGAGGTATCTTACGAATGAGCGATCCGATCTTAATGAAACTTGATATATAGAAGAATCTAATGTCTCAGATGCTCCATTTTCAATTCGATTCGGGGACATAGAGGGTGGGGGGGACAGAAATATTGGAAACCAGAAATCTTGGAAAACGCTTAGAGTAGAGAGATCGGGATGAAACTTTATGAGAAGAATAAGCACAAGTTATAGATACGAAATTGACATAATTGGAACGGATCCGTTCTCTTTGGGGGAGTTGGGGGTTGTTAATTTGGAAAAATTAGAAAAATTGAGGTATTTTTAACTTAAGAACGGGATGACCGAATCTTAATGGAATTTGATCTTTAGAAGGAACTCATGTCTCAGAGCTCTTATTTCAAATCCTGACCAGATCTGTTGACATTGGGGAGAGTTGGAGGGGGGGACTGGAAATCTTAGAAAGCGCTTATAAATGTCGTAGAATACGTGATTGACATAACCTGACTGGAGCCGCTCTCTTTGGAGGAGTTAGGGGGTGGAGTTCAGTTCTTTGGCCAGTTTGGTGCTTCTGGACGTGTTAGGACGATGAAAATCGGTAGGCGTGTCAGGGGGCTGCAAAAATTGACTTGATAAAGTCGTTTTCCCCGATTCGACCATCTGAGGGGCTGAAGGGAGAGGAAAAATTAATAAAATTGAGGTATTTTTAAGTTACGAGTGGGTGATCGGATCTTAATGAATTTTGATATTTAGAAGGACCTCGTGACTCAGAGCTCTTATTTTAAATTCCGAACGGTATTAAGCCTCTGATTTTGCTTTTAAAGCAATCTATTGATTCTTAGAATTTTGCTAGAGCTTATACCATATGAGGTCTTGGCTCTTCTGACCTCGTCACAAGTGCCATATGAGCTCTTAGCTCTTGTTTTTAATGTGGTTAATTAATATTATTTGTTATTGATTGTTATTAAATGTTTTGAATATGATATCCTTGTTATGCTGCAATTTTATATTTTAATAGTATGTTATAATTTAGGCTCAGAGGACAAACGACGAAATGCAGAATTTAGGTAATCTTCATTGTACAAAAGTATCGTGTGAATTGAAAATGTCGCGTTCCCTCGTACGTATAACTGACATTCAGTCTACGCTCCAAGAGCAAAGGTAAGATTTCTTTTTCCAGTAAGTCAACGTTTTTCAGATAAGATTCATTTTGGTTGAATCTCTCAGTAGCGCTTGATCGCTAATTTCGGCACTCATCATTCTTGTTCAAATAAAATTAAATATGGAACTACTAGAAACCAGAGCCGTGGAGTACTAGCTAAGTAGCTGCTGATATCAGTAATTTTTGTCATTTTTGCTATGGGTTGGGATAGATATAGAGGAAAATTAAGGAAAGTTAAAACGGAAAAAATTATGAAATTGTAGTGCTTCTTTCCGCTATTTTATGCACCTTACGTTTTTACTGACTCCTTGGTCGTATCTACGGGGAGGGGTGGTTTGAACCCTCGCCCTTAAAATCTTTGTCTTACTACGAAACATGTAACAAAAATACACTTAAATAAGTTTTGTTTGTCCCCTTTCCCCCGAACAAATATCCTAGATACGGGCTTGATTAACTGGACCAAGTATAATGATGTAGAGATTTTTCCTCCTCTATTTACCAGGGGTTTAATTTGCTATGGGGTAGGGGACGATTGCTTCCTCCAGACCTCAGTTTAACCCCCTTCCCATCGGTCTCAGTTTGCCTCTCAGCTGAAATTCCGTTTCTGAAAAAAATAGTTTTAACTAACGTAAGCCTGCATTATTCAAGCATCCAGAGAAACAGGTTAGTTTTCTTTAGTATATTTTTGCCCTTATGGTACTATTTGGCTCATTTTTCACTGTCATTTTTTCTTGATTTGGAAAAATTCTCTTAAACTTGCCCCCTCCCCCCCAGGATTTTGACGAAATTACGACACTGCGATTTCTTCATATCTAGCGCCCTGTATCACGAAGTGACTACATTCTTTTACACTACCCTGCGATTTAAATTACCAAAATTATAATACTTTTTGTTTATTGATATTATTTACAACTCCTAGTAGCTTTTATGTGTTTATAAGATTCAAATAAACAATCCAGTCAAATAAAACAAAAGTTTTATTTGTCCCCCCTTTCCCGAGCAAATATCCTAGATACGGCCTTGACTAACTGGACCAAGTATAATTGATGTAGAGGTTTTTCCTCCTCTATTTACCAGGGGTTTAATTTGCTATGGGGTAGGGGACAACTGCTCCCTCCAGACCTCAGTTTAACCCCCCTCGCCTCGGTCTCAGTTTGCCTCTCAGCTGAAATTCCGTTTCTGAAAAAGAAAAAAAAATTCTGCTTGGGAGGAAGGCTCGAGGGAATGGGTCTTCAAACAATCGAGCTTCCAGCCATTGCAAAGCCTACGTTCTCGGTGTCTCTGTTATGATTTTGATTAATTTCTTTTTCGTTTTTCTTTTTTGCTATCATTAAAAATTTCTGCTCTTATCTTGTAATTTATCTTCTTCTTTTTTTTATTACTCCACATTATATTGTACCGTTTTTTTCCTTATTGTGGGCCATAAATAGATATTGTTAGAATCTGGACGATGCCTAACTTAAACGCTTGTATCCCTATTTCAGACTGTAAAATCATCATTCCAGGCACTTCTTGACTTGTAACAAATCAACATAATTGATTAATGGGAAATCATATGTGGGACTGACTGTAGTGACATTTTTGAGAGAAGTAGATGGGGGAGGGGCTCGATGATGATAATGATACAGGCCATGTCATCACCCTAGCCTTTGAATAAAACACGCCTCTATCAATCTTTACCCTTCTGCATTATCTACCATTCTTCACCAATATGCCCTGACAAGCTGCTATTATTTCCTCATTGGCTCTAGAAATAGGAATGGAATTTCCCAGTCGTGAGTGAAACAAATTAGATTTATTAATGATGTTCAAGATAATGAAAATTATATGATAAAGATGATGGTTATAATGATGATGAATAACTAGGGACAATGGATAATGATAATTAAATAATAACAAATCAAATCATTAAAGGATTAATGATGTACATATAGGTTTCCCAAGAAATTCAAATCAAGGAGGCACACTCGTGCCTCTATAAAGAGGCGACACACGACAATGTTAAGCGATCTTCGGTTCCAGTGGTCGCAGAGGGATGGGGAGGGATGCATTTCGTAGCCCGAGCTCCAACTAAGAAACCTGCCAAATTTCATCCCCCTCCAACTTTTCCTTCATGGGGAAAATCCGGCCGAAAGTTTCGACCCGTCAACCCCAGCCCCCCTTTAACGTTGTCCGATCGGGCTGAAATTCACAAGTTAAGGTCCCCTAGGGCCCAGGAGCTTATCCGCGAAATTTCAGCTCGATCCGATAACTCCTTCCCTGTTTTCTAGAAATCACGCATAGCCACTTAATGTTCATTTTCTTTTTTTTCCCTCGACGCCTACAGGTCACAGCCGACATCGGATCTGGGTGTACGAGGACTCATTCGATGCGGAATTCTCCGAGTAATTTTCCTGGAAAGTTTCGTTGGAAAATCTTAACCCCCCGAAAGTTTCGACCCCCCAACCCCACCCCCCTTTTAACGTTGTCCGATCGGGCTGAAATTCACAAGTTAAGGTCCCCTACGGCCCAGGAGCTTATCCGCGAAATTTCAGCTCGATCCGATAACTCCTTCCCTGTTTTCCAGAAACCACGCATTAGCTACTTAATTAACGCATTTCTCCATAAGAGCCCATGTTAATTTGAAATTTTTAAAAGTTATTTAGAAGTTATATTTACACACATGCAAGTGGTTAGCTCAGTCGGTAAAGCGTGGGACTTTTAATCCTCGGGTCAAGGGTTCAAGTCCCTTACGGGCGGTTTTTTTCACAACATCAAAATAAAAGTGTATAATTGTGATAACACCTGGACAGCTTATCATTTGAGAGATAACAGAATATTAGCTTCTTATGAGCAAAAGAAACATTTCGGTCATTCTATCTATTTTTTTCTATTTTATACAATGATTTAAAAGCGGGGGGGGGGGGGGGGCAGCAACCCAACTTCCTCTCCTAATTCCTGTACGAGGAGTACAGGAATTATTAAATTACATCCACCATGGATTTTAGAAAAACGTACAGAAATAATATGAAAAAAACTTCGTTTTCTTAAAGAGTTAAAGAGGCTGCGTCCCAAAGTCGAACCTTAAAACGTACAGGAATTAGAAGAGGCAGTTGGGGGGCTGCCACCCCCCAAACCCCCCGCTTTTAAAGACTCTTTTGTACAGGTTTTTTGTTTTTTTGCTAACCCCCCGCTCTTGGCTTCGGAAAGGCCCTCTTTTAATTAACATAAATTGAAATGAATGAATAATGGAATAACTTCGAAAAATGTTAAACACAAAAGGACAGGAGAACCATTGCGCCGAAACTAGTAATTAGTAACAATGAAGTCCCCCCACAAAAAAAAACCTGTACAAAAGAGTCTTTAAAAGCGGGGGGTTTGGGGGGGTGGGAGCCCCCCAACTGCCTCTTCTAATTCCTGTACGTTTTAAGGTTCGACTTTGGGAAGCAGCCTCTTTAACTCTTTAAGAAAACGAAGTTTTTTTTATATTATTTCTATTTAGGATCTAGTTATGTCGTTCTTACCAACGAAAAAGGAAGATGTTACTCATTAAAATAAATTCTTTGTTTCATTTTTTTTAATTATATTTTTTTACGGTTGTTATTAATGTTATTTTTTTTAAAATAGCTAATCCATTTAATTTTTTTAATATTTATTATCACTATATTTTATTAAACTATTTTTCTTTTTCTAGGTTACTATTTTTACGGCAGCAGATAAAGGAATTAGATGGAATGAAATCATTGTCTTTTTCGTTTACATAGATAAAGTATCAACTTATTCTTTTTTTCGGTTTTCGTTTGCCTCCTTGCAGAAGAAAGGCGTTTGATAAGCTATTCCAAAAAACGGTAGTGATTTATAAATATGGTGAATTTTCCTGCTCATTTTTTCTCTGCACGGTTTTTGTTGTGCACAGAATGGCGTGATTTGATTGGTCAGTATGGTTTTGTCATCCTGCTTTCTCCTTGAAATTGACCAATAGAATTTTGAGAAAAATTTAATCACTGCCTGGATTGGTCACTGAGAATATAATGGGATGAGTGAATGGATGTTCAAAACTTAAGGCCAAGTGATGACAGAAAGTGAATGAATAGCACTGGTAATAAATAAACTTCGTTATATTTTTTTTGTATTATCTGGTACTGCAATGAATGGCACAGTGACAAAGTGATTCATTACTTATCGTTTTCTATTGTTTTTGTTTATATTGATTTCTCATTCAAAACCTCAAGAAAAATGTTCCCTTGTAATTGATACGGGGTGAGTGAATTGTATTTATAATTTAAGGGTTAAAGATGACAGAAAATAAGTAGGCAGCAGTAATGAATTAGCTTTGATTCATGTTTTTCTTTTGTTTTTATTATTATTTTTATTTATTTTTTTTATTATTTATATTATTATTAATTTTTATTATTAATTTATTTTATTAATTATAATTAATATTATAAGTTATTTATAATATTTCATTAATAACTTATAATTATTAATAATATAATTAATAATTAATTATAATATATAATATAATTAATAATTTATTTTATTTATTATTTTGTTAATTATTAATTTATTTTATTTTAATTATTAATTTTTATTACTAATTTTTATTATTATATTATTATTGTTATTGTTATTATCTTGATGATGGAATGAATTGAATTGGGACAATAATCGATGCACTATCAGTCATTTTTAAAAAATTAATTTCTCATTCAAAACATTATGGACGTAGTTTTTTTTTAACTCATATGGGGTGTATTGTCTATAAGATTTAAAGCCGAGTGTAGACAGAAAGTGAATAGATCATAGTAAAAAAGATAGGTCTGATTCAAGGAGTAATGTAATGAATTCAGTTGTGACCAAACAATAGATTATTAATCCTATTTTAGAATTAAGTTGTTATTCAAAATCTCGTGGAAATAGTTATCTGCAGTTAATATCCCCTAATAATTTACGTTCAAAAAGGAAAAAAAAAAACAAAATCATCCAGAGGAGAGAATATAAAAAAGGCCAAGCCTTTACCAGACGTCAAGAAAAATGACAATGAAACTTGAATCCAAACTTTTGCATATATTTTTTTTTCTTTCGAGAGGGAACTTTTGTGATGATAATGCTTAGATTCCATCGTATGTTAACCTTAGGTATAAAAAGAATGGCTTCATTTATTTCTTCGTTTTTGTTATGCTTAGAAATTTGGCTAAGTTTCTACAAATTCGTAGAAAAAAGCTAAATTTCTACGACTACAAATTTGACTTGACTATTTTGGATTGGTAGTGCGTTCCCCTTTAATTTTAATATAATCTTCGATTTGAAACCACTCTGAATCAATTTTACCTGATGCATCATAAAACTAGTATCTTCAAAAAATTATTTTTTGCTAATGTCATCCCATAACGACAAGCGGATGTTAACAGTGTAAAGCGATGAAGCAGATATCCATGATCTATCCTAATTTATTCAATATTTTTTGTGAGCTGTTCAGAAGCTATCCATGTATTAACTACCCTCTTTAAAGTATTGACAATTTAAAGTTAAAATATTAACTTGATTATAGCTCTGTGTGATTCCATGGAATTCTCCTAAAAATAAGCATTAATCCCCGAAAACATCCTCATTGAAAATTTTGACTCCCTCCGTAATATTTCTTGCGGACGATTCAGCCTTAAAAACTTTCCTTGTCATACTTGCATTTGAAAAAGACTTTAATTTCTAATTTTTTGGATCACTCTAGAAATCCCCTTTTCCATGGAAATTTTCCCTCGAAATCCAAACCAGCTAAAATATCCGCCGCACAGTTCCTTCAGAACATCTCCACAACCAAAAGTGGGTTGGCAAAGAGAAAGTAAGACAAACAAAATTAATTTCGTATAGGAATTCTGCCACCCCTCCCCCCAGTCTCCTGGGAAGTTAAACCTGAGAAATTTCCTTTCCCACATAAAAATTCTCCCCGTGGAAGCCCATCTCGAGCATGAATTTAGATATCGGTCAAAAAGATCCCCCTCAGATTGTAAAAAATTGGTGGTTAACAATTTACTTTATTTAGTTTCAACTCAGCTCCCCAACCTCAACCCTTCTTCCTTCTACGAAGGGAAAGAATCGCGTGACAGAAATATTTGCTGGGGCGCTGTTGATGCTCCACTAAAGCTCGTAATTTAAACAAGTTGTTTATCTTCATTGACACTTTTTATAGTTGTTTGAATGATTAATTTTATTGATTTGGCGTTTGAATGGGGTCATTTATATCTAGAAGTAATCGTTTGTTAATATGATTGAAGGGGAATACCCATACTCAAGGTCGTGGTTAATGGTCTGCTGGTTAGTGTGTTTTGTCTCAGTTGGTTTGTTCGCTTTATCCAGAAATTTCCCTTTTCTTTTTTGTTGTATTTTATGACGCTCATCCAATTGAAAAATATCAGTCCGCCCAAAATTTTGAGATGACAATCTGAAAGCTCTTAGCTAGTAGCCAGAACTCCTTTTTTTTCTATATCAGGATGTATTGGCTGTGGTAATTAGATAGGTGTTATTTTACATGACCTAATTAAATTGACGGTGTGGTACTGTTCGACTGTCCGTGAATTTTTCGGAGCTTCCCAGAATATCTCCAACAGAAAATTGGGGTCTCAATTGATATACAAGTGTTAGCACGGAATATTAATTGCTAGTTTTCGTCTCGTGTTAATTTCTAGGGAGGTTTCAGAGGATTTGGATAAATTTGAGCAAGATCCCCCCCTCCAAAAAAAAAAAAATATCAGAGACAGTGGAACCAGTGCATACAATTTAAAGGGAAGCGTTAATTAAAAAAACCGTTGTTTCTCAAATATAAGCGTTGGTATTGGTGATGGAAATGATTTTTGTGTTAGGATAGCGCATCGAATGTCAAACCAAAGGTGATATTTATTTCCTGGCTATTTCTTTTATTGGCCTTTATTTTTTTTTATTCTCAACATAATGATATTTACATCTAATTATTGTAACCCAAAAAGGGCAGATCTTCATATCTTTAAGCAGGAAAATCTTAATATCTTTTGCCTTTTGAATCATTTTGAATTTTGTTCTTCTTTCTTTTTCAAGCTTACACAATACAGCAAGATTAAATTGAATATTAATAGCTTCAGTTTCCCCTTATTACTGTGAGGAAATGAAGGGGGACATAACACCCGCCACATAATGGACTAATGGGGTTTGAGCCGCGGACTCTGTTCCTTGAAAGGTGCTGCCCGATTAAAAATCTTATGTACATCTTATGTCTATACAAAAATTGTTATACAAAAATCTTATGTCTATTAAGCAAATTCATTGCACTATTTTTTTGAGAAAGAAAAGCGGATGTTTTCAAAAAAAATCTAAAACATCTAGATATTTTAAGAACCCAAAGAGATGCTTTCAAGTGAGCCGAACCAGTGTGGTTTGTCTAAGAGTTGTAATACATCTGTGTTACAAAATACGTCACGTAGCGCCTTTTTAATTACTACAGCCGATCTATAGTCAGGCCAGAGTTGTTAATCGTAGAAGAATATAATATGTTTTTTTTTTTTTTTTTTTTTTTTTTTTTTAGATGATTTAAGGAGCATAAATGCCGATTTAGCACTTGAGAGTTAAGAAGAAAAATATTTAACTATAAAATTAAAGAACATTGGTCAAAAGTAGAACTTAAAATGCAGATATTTAAAAAAAAATTATGTATAAACCCTACTCAAAAAGAAAATAATAGAACAAAAAAAAAGAAAATAAAATCAAAAATTTTTAGTATAATTTGAATAAAGATTTATTTAAAACCTGATAATTAAACATTTGCCTCTAAAACCCTAGACGTTACAAGTTTAAGTACAAGTCTAGTTCAAATACTATGTAGGACTTAGAATTAAGCTTTATGTTTTGAGAAACATTATGCCTATCATTTTTTTTAATAAATGTGTATTTTCAAATATTCATTCTCTTTTTTAACAAATGTTCAATCTGCATCAGCCCAGTCTATTATGCCCCATTGAACATGCCCTAAAGCTAATTATTTATTTCTTGAGAAAGAAATCGTCCATCGTTTTTGGTCAAACATACAAGTTCAGAGATTTTGTCAATGCAAGTGTTAATTTCTCGTCTTTTTTAGACAGTGTTATTTGCAAATCTCGAAACCCTATGCCAGTTTTCCAGTTTTTGACCAATAGACCTTTCCACAATTTCTAGTTGGTAATTGAAATTGACGACGACCTTCAAGAAGCAGAAAAGGATGGATTGATTTAGAAATCACTGTAAAAAGATAGAAAATTATGCTAAAATAATTGTTTATGTTTAAGGCGATTTTTACGACAAAAGCAACCTTACAAAAATAATACACGTGGATTTTAGTAAGTTCCTCTTGTATATGTCATTTTGCGTTTTATTCCCTTTTTTGTGGAAGACGCCCTCTAAAATGAAAATTTCTGGAAGAGGCTATGATCAATCCTGGACGAGATCATGGCCATTCAGTGAAGGATACAGAATTCGGGGGGAAAGGGTCAGTTCGCTCGAATTGTATAATGGATTTGTATAAACATGGGTAAAAGCGGCACTAAATTAAGTTGCATTCAAGTGAAGGGGGATAATGATTGGGTAGATTGGGTCTGGGTAGATCATTTCCCATGATCTGGGTAGATCATTTCTTGATCTACCCAGTTTAATAAGGCTTCATCACTGCATATAATCGTTCCTTATCTTTTCTCATGACAACGAAAAAGGTTGTTATTCTTATACACAAATTATAGGTAGGGCTCTTTCGTGATTATAACTTTTTTGGCAAAAAATTTCCTTGTTGATCATGTTCACGTGGGTCATTTCCTATTAATTCCCCTTTTCCTCATCATTAATTTCTGCGTAATTTTATTATTAAATCATTTTTAACCGTTGAATCATGCCATTTATTTGTAAAACTTAAAATTACGGTCTTGCTTTAATGAATTTTCAACTTTCTTGTAAAATTTTACACTAAATATTTTGTAATCATTGATGGTGGTGAAGAAACGGGGTGGGATAGGCTCATCTAAGGTAATTTCGAAATGTTGCTGTTCTCGTCTAAGGTAAACTATGGATGCCTCGTATCACTGGTATATTCTCGATCTGGCAACACTTGGTTTAAATCTCTTGCCCAAATTATGAGAAGCTTTTAGTTGTGCTTTCTATTTTCTTTCTTATTCTGTGATTTTTCTTTGTTACGGTTTGTATTTTGGATCAAGTGCATTTGACTTAGGTTACGGTAATTCAAAATGCATTGTGTTACAAGTCTTAAAATATTAAGGAAGAGGTTTTTTTTCTTTCTTTTTTTTTTGGCTTTGCTTTGCTTTTGCCATCATTAAGGATCAGTGGTTTGTTTATACAGTAGGAGCTTTCTAAGCATCCGAAATCTGTTAAAAATAAACAAATCGAAGAGAGAAAAAATTGGTATTAATTAAATAAAACAGTTGAACAAAAGAAATATCAACAACAAAACTTTAAATAACAAAAATCCGAATATTTCATGTCCACGTCCTGGAGGCTTTACCAACAGGAAAAAAAAGCAAAGAAATTAAAGTTAAATCATCTAAAGAAAAAGACAAAAACAAGACACAATAGAAAAAAACTCATGTCTTAATTACTTACAAAATACTTAAAAACTATAAATATCTGAATAATTATAGAAAAGACAAAAGAATTTCTCTAGTACACCAGCCTCTATAAAATTAGATATTTAATTAGATATAAATTTAGATATTAGAAATAGATATTTCTCCTCTATAAATTCAGATTGGCAAATGGGATTAGTAAAAATTAAATACTTTAAAAATAATTCTGATGCCAAAATGTTTTTTTGCCAATTCTTTAAATGAATGATGAAAAAGAGTAAGACGTATTTTTGAAGAAAAAAACTAAAACTTTCAAATATCTAAATGAGGTAGAAAAAAATCAATTTAATTAGTCAGTAAAATTTGTCTATTTTAAGGGGAACCGCAGATCCAAGTTCTTCAAAAAAAAAATCATAACGCCAATTGAATTACCGCCACAAACGTCTACTTTTTGTAACAAAAGAAAATATCGTTGTTTTTTTTTTCTGTCCTTCATTGGCTTAAAGTTTAGGATTGATAGAAAGAGTACTTTTATTATGAAATAATCGAGTCCATTTTTTGTCGTCTGTCTTGTTTTTGAAGTTAAGATTAAATAGCCATGTCGAAATTCTTCTAGTTTTTATCTTATTCTTATTTATACTCAGACCAATGTTACTTGAACAATTAAAATTTTCTGTACACGACTATTCTCAACCAAGGCGTCCTTAGACTATCTGTTGGATAGGGGCTAACTTTCTGGAAGGTGGTGGTAAAGGTTTTACCAAAATTACGCTGGAAGGGTTGACGACTATCGATAGAGTTTAATATTTCTGTAAAATTATTAAATGTCCAACAATATAAAAGTGCAGATAAAGAAATAAAGAAGTCTGCAAGAGGGGGGGGGGACAAGTAAGCATACATCAAGAACTTGGCCACAGAAGGTGAACGAGCTGCAGGTCGTCGAAACAGTAGAACTGTGTACATATTCATAAAAAAGATAGTTGGCGCCCCAGCAGCCGTTCGTCCATTTATCAAAGACATAAATGATCGGCTTCTAACCAGTCAAGAAGAAGTGATTGAACGGTGGAGACAATATTTCGCTGGTGTTTGCAACTAACTTATCCCCCACGAACTCATTGACATCCAAGATACGCCACTCTTTAATCTTAATCTAGGTCAAATTCTTTACGAAATCCTCAAAGAATGGGAAAGCAACTGGCCACGACGGATTTACACCTGAACTAGTTATAATGGCAGAAAGGCTATCCAATTAGAAGTAGAGTTGTCTGTCAAATAATATTAAAATTCAAGACAAGTAGATTCTGTGGTAAGAGATGAACAGTATGGTTTTCGGCCAAATTCATCGTCTTGCGACCTTATCTTTACCCTTTGGGTACTGCTTGAAGAATCCAATGAATGGGATAATTTCTCCTAAATGGTGTTTTCGGCGATGGCGATTCTAATGCGGCAGTTTGTATTCCGACCCATGGCATTTTGATAGAGTTTGAGGCCATTTTTCGAAATACCCCCACAACTTTGTTTTCGCAACGAACTTCAACATTATTCGGTTAATTAATCATTGAGATTAATTGAAATAATAGTTATCATTCCTAAATCAACTTCAAATGGCGACTCTTCCTCGCTTGACATTTTCTAAATTTTGAAATTTCCTGTTATAATGGGGTAGTGTTTGTTCTTAATTAGGTTGCAACCCTGACTTTCAAACAGTTCGTAGTAACGAATTTTCAGAAACAAACTGCAAGTAAAGAGCGAGCCTTGTCAATTGAAACTGGAAGTCGAAAAAAAAGAAAATTTGATATAAAAAAAGTAGCTATCGAAGCTAATTTCAAATAACTGTTACTTTCCATCCCCCCTCCCCACAAGTATCCGTAGAATTGAAACCCTTCTTGTAAATATACCAAGAGTTTTTTCAGCTTGAATTGAAGATTGAGAAAATATTTGTGAAAGAATATGTAAGTAAGATTGTATCTGATTCAAGGACAGACAACGTAATCATTAGCTTTTGTCACCAAGGATGGCTAAGTTATCATTGTTTTATTTTAACTTAACCCCTCCCCCTTGATTTCAGTTTATTATACTAAAAGTGAACACATGAATCTTCTAGGACCCTTTGAGTAGTTTATGTGGGAGAGAATTTTGCCTTTATCCCCAAACAAAAATGTGTTTTGGGGATGTGCCTAGCCACTTGAGATTCCAGGAAGTTCGCATTGATACTCAGCACGACACTTACCGCCAAAACTTAAAATAGTATTCTAGGTTTTGGTATCATCGCTAAGTTTTGGTACAATGATTTTTTTTTCTGATCGTGATAACATTACATTACGAATGCCACATCATTCATAACATGTCGGTCCCTGACTCAAAATCAAAGAGCTTTTATAGAGTAGTCTAACCCACAACCTCAGTTGACAATATTAGCTATATGAAATTATGCCCTCTGTCGTTATTTAGTACCCTATTATAACATAATTAAAAAAAAACACGCCATGTTGGTTGAATTGCTCCCTTTTCTTTAGCCTTCATCTATGTGAGGCACGTACACAGGTATATAGGGAATCGTGCATATCTTGAGATTTGTTGGGGGGGGGGGGGGCTTAGCCAAAAATGACCGGTAGAAAAAACACATCTCTTCTAGCGTATATTGATAGTTACACAGGAAAAGTTGAGAAAGATTAATAATAATTCATTATCACTCCTTTCAACCATACTTGGAAACATGAAGTCTTAAGCTTTTTTTTCTTTTTTACGGACAATTGGAAAGCAAACTAATCAATTGAAGTGCAAAAGAAAGAGTTTCCATGGATAAACTATTTTCATTGGCTGATTTTTAGTTATTTTGTCCGCAAAACTCTTGATAGGAACTGAGCTTTACAACTATCTTATCAGAAAGATGGAAAATCATAATATCCCATCTTCAATATATTTACAATAATTGTGTGGTAACTTTTTTCTCATTTAAAGAGGGAGTTCAGAGTAGGTAAGCACGTTCCGAGTAGTTAGTGGAGGACGACTATCCTGAAGTCACGTAACATTGCAGCTTACCATTTTCCCTTATAAATCTCTGGTGTTTGTGGTTCCTTAACGCAGTCGGTAGGCTGACATACAAACTGAATAATGAATGGGCTATGCATTCTGAGGTCAATAAAAACACACAGATTGGTAAAAGGTAAGCCAACAAGCTTCCCCCGATGGAACGACTCTAAAGATGAAGATGATAAATTAGAATGCATTATGTAGATAACATAATCTGAGATAAGAAGGCATTATTTTAAATACCTAACCACCTCTATATATATAATATTTAATTAAAATATATCTGCATCGTAGTTTCTCTCACTGAGACTAAGCTAATTACAACCGAATGCAAAAGACAAACCGATTTTTCCGTATCAAACTGATTAGACTTCTTATGTGTTTTCGGAATATTAAACATGTGCCGATAAATTAATATTAAAAGGCTAATATTAATTTACTTTATTTGATCTTTTTAATTGAATATTTTTGCCTTGGTACATTTAAAGCTTGTCCAGTCAGTGAACGCACAAATCACAATTTTTTTATAACTATTCTTAATGCAAATAAAGGAAGATATGAGCAAGGCTTTTGGCTTATTTCCGCCGTTTCGGCTGTTGGCAACAATTGTCTATTAGCTTGCAGAAATAGAATTGTTTGCTAGCTACTTTTATTACCAATGATTCACTGAAATGCAATAATTGAGCAAAAAAATAAAAATGGGATCTTAAAACGTAAACTAGTCTTCGAAACAGTATTTAAGACTCCAAAAAGTATAGAAATGCAATATGGAACGTAAAAACATGAAAGCATCATTATGATGGAAACTTGTAGTGTGTTTTTTCTTGGATTTTTTTTTTAATTTTGCACTTTAAACCCATTGACAATTTTCCCCAACAGTGTTGGAAATTGCTAGAGAATTTTACTAGCGATTGTTAGTACTAATTCGTTGCTAGCTCATGGAGGAAAAATAGCTGGCATGATCGTTATTGGCACATTTTTCTTGTTTAGACGGTGAATACAGGCTTTGTATTTCTAGTTATTTTCTCTTGGTGGATCGACTGTTGTGTATCAACGAAAAAATTTCTGCTGTTTTAAAATTAATCTTCGCAAAAAAACGAAGTTAATCATCAAATAAATTTATAAGGTGCAAGCCAGTTTACGGAGCGATGGTGTCAGTTTGAGGGTTATTTTGCCAACCCTCCCTCCTAGGTTTAAAAAAAACATTTCTTGGTATTTTCATTTACAAATTGAAAAATATGCCCCACTACATCTTCAAAAGCATATTTTTCCACCACCCCCCTTTCCCCCACTTTTCCGTATGTTGACACCACTGTTACGAACTAGGAATTTTTGAAAAATTTGGCGCCATGGTTAATCTGCAAAAAAGAAAAAATCGAACACGGGATATTTGAACACGTTTAAGCGACACAAAGGGTAAAAATATGCTCCTTAATTTTGCATAATCCTATATGTGGCTTGCAAAAATTTAGCAATAAATTCCCCATAATTTTTCAAAGATATTTTCAAGTTCGTAGTTCAAAGAAAGAAAACGTGAACCTCGTCACTTAGAGCACAAATTTGCATAAAAACGTAAAATCACTGTCATTCTTTAGAAAGTCTATCGCAGAAGTTGTACATTTTAATACTTGATTAAAATTATTTCGTTGGGCCTGGCTTGTGAAATTGGAAGAGAAAATGTCGCATGATTCGCATGCAAATTTCCGTCTTATTTGGTGCAAACCAACCGTAAAGCCGTTCTAGATTGAGCGCGAAAATCGGAAGTCAAAATTCCGCTTGAATCACGTAAAGAAGCTCTTTGAATTCAGTTAGACCGAGGCTTTACATACATTATGGAACATTAGGTTTTACGCAACTAAACGATAATTTTCAGCAGCGTATCCTGTGAAGCATTAAGATTCGATATGGAATATCAAATCTATACAAGTATCCATTTGGCTGTTTACATTGTTTTTACCAATTGACCTTAAACGTTAAGTTAATGTGACATTTATGAACGTCAGGCACATGTGAAATTAGCAAAACATGACGTTAAGCTATTAAACGAAGAATAAAAACACGTCCACTTACGCAACATGTAAGAATTGTTCAAAATGTGCGAAAAAGTTCGTAATAAGTATCAATGTCGATAACTTTTTTGGGAAATTCCTTCATTGTTATATATTAGTACACCAAAGATGTAAAACCAGATATTGAGCGCACCATCTTAGATTATAGACAGTTAGACTTATAATCTTGTGTTCAGATCCCGTCAGTAGTATCTCCGCTATACCTTTAAAGTAAGCCATAGAGGAT